>NW_024882354.1:0-319688 GCF_019059575.1 Amphibalanus amphitrite | reverse complement strand
GTCTCCATGAAGATGAGGCCGTGCTCGCGCGCGAACGCCTCGCCCTCCTCGCGCTTCACGTCTCTCCGCGACTCCAGGTCGCTGGCGGAACACAGGGCAGAGGTCAGTCACGGGTCACAGTGACAGGTCACACACAGGTCAGGCCAGGGGCAGCCACGGGTCATGGGTTACGCCATGGAGAGAGATCACAGGTCACCGATGGGACACGCACAGGTGAGCATCTTCTGTAGAGCGCCGGGTCAACAGCGCTGCTTAGATCTGTACAACAAACATCACATAAAAACAACAATTGTAAACGTGCCAACAGAGGCCATTGACCTTCGATATAATGGTGGGGTACTCCGCAGGCAAGAAACAGCAACGTAAATATTCTCCAATTTCAATACAGACACTTCGCAAGCTTGCAAAATAAGATGTAGCGTACTGGAATATATATCGTCTACAGAGACCACCGTCAAAGATAAAAAGTACGAGGAACCCCCTAATTAGCTTTGGCGAAATCCCTCCACCGCCATCTCTCCGTGTCCTGTCCCTCCCCTCCCTCCAAGCCCGCCGGCCGCGGTCGGCGCACACACATGACACACCTCTTGTTGCCGATGAGCATGATGACCATGTTGGAGTTGGAGTGCTGCCGCGCGTCCTCCAGCCACGTGGTGAGGTGGTTGAACGTGTCGCGCCTAGTGATGTCGTACACGAGCAGCGCGCCGGCCGCGCCGCGGTAGTAGGAGCGCGTGATGGACCGGAACGCCTCCTGACCCGCCTGCGGGCCACGGGGGGAGGGGTCACCGGCCGGCCGACGGACGGGTGGGGGGGGGGGGGGCGATGAGATGGCGCATGTGTGTAATGTGAGCGATTGCATGGGAAGGTCATTCCAGCCAAACAGGAAAAAAGTGGATGATGATCGACTGGATGTATAGAAAAGAAGATTGTCAACTGAATATAGCAGACAGAAGTCGTGGAAGTAATTTTCTTCAAACGGAATCAGCTCAGCATGGGAATATGCGATATAAGGGCGAAAAAAAAAACAGCAGGCATATGTCAATCCGGAACTCCAACGTGTTCACGCTTGCCAAAACAGAAAAGCCACTAACTAGCTGGCTATTACAGTAGTTAGTCAATAGTTCTGCCCGTTATAACCGGACATCCCGGCCCATATGGATCAATAGGCAGCCCGTATCCGGTGCCGAGCCCTTACCGTGTCCCAGATCTGCAGTTTGACTTGTTTGCCATCGATGGTAATCATGCGGGCGCCGAACTCCACGCCTGCGACACACAGAGAGGCGGTCAGCGGTGTGGAACGGAAAGGAACGTGGATGGTTGGATGGTGAGACCAGCTTCCACGCCTTGGATTAAGTCACATGGACAGACCGTCGATATCATGGGTTGTTGAGTTTTGGGGCTGTCAATTCAGCTCATTATGATGCAGCTGGCTACAAGTGCCCTTGTAGAGATATTACATTTGCTGAGTTGTGATTCAACAAATTGAAATGAGTGACCAATGACTATTGGTCCATTGGTCAAGGTAAACATTAGCAGCAGCAGACGCTTACCAATGGTCAGGTCGTGTACAGGCTGAAATCTTTTGTCTGTGAACTGCAATAGGAGGCAGGATTTGCCCACACCTGTGAAACAGAAACAGTAGTGAATGAAAGAGCAGTCAAAATTAGCAGTCAGCTCAAATGACTGTTTCAGCAGTCATTTCAAATGACTGCTTCAGCAGTGATTTCAGCAGTCAATCAAAAATAAGTTTTATTCACTTCCTTACTAAAACTTGACATATTTTTCCCCAAGTCTTAATTGCTTTTACTAACATACTAGTACAAGATGATAACACCTTGATCTAGGGTAGTCTTCAGTATTGAAACTTGTAGCTCTTTTCCAATAGTATGTACACCTTCTTCATCTTTTACTAAATACCAAATGGGGATCATTGAAAAGTTTACACTAAGGTGACTAATTTTAACCCGCGCCCTGGTGTGGGTCTGAGCCACCTTCGCCCTGGTGGGGGGGGGCCAAATGACCCCCCCCCGTCTAACTCGAAAACGAAGAGGGCTAGGAAGACGCGGAAAAAAGCAAACGAAAGCCCATAACAAGTACGTTCGAAAGTATTTCGGTCATTTTTTCGCTAAGGTCAATATTGAGGTCGCTAGAGGTCATCATAGGTCAAATTTCAGTGTTTTCGGTGTTGCCGGACATATTCCGCTGTAGCTCGGAAACTAGAAGAGCTAGAGAGCCGCGGAAAAAAGCAATCGATAGCTCTTTTCAAGCTCTTTCGCCAAAGTTCGTCAGATTTGACCTCAGCTCAACGGTTTGGCCTACAGAGGTCATGCAAGGTCAACTTGGCAAATTTCGTTGAAAATGTTTTTAACTATAGCATGCATTCACGAGAAAATAGAGAAACGATTCATGCACCATCGTGCTTGGCTCGTCGAGACGCGTCGAATGATATATAGTTTGACCTCGAAAGGTCATTTTGAAAATTTGACCTCAGGTCAAGGTCATGACCTTACCGAAATAGGTCATGCTGCATATCATTCGATCCGCATTGACGAGACAAACACGATAAACGTCGAACGGAGTCTCTATCTCTATTCAATAACAAGTAAGTGCAGAAAAACCGCTGGTGACCTCTGGTGACCAGGGAGATGACCTAGCGTGACCTCAGCGAGGTCACAAGCAAATGGTTTCACATGGGCTGTGATTTGCTGACCCAAGACACTTCAATAACGAAATATAGGAACAATCACGCCCGATTTAGCTGAAAAACAACTACTTTTCGATTCTCCCATTGACTTATAATGGGGAGCAGCGATGACCTGACCTGACCTTAGGTCACATTTATAAAAAATCCGAGATAGCCATTTTGTAGAGCTGGGTGACATCTTCAAGTACTGTAAATTTTACATCAATCGGATAAAAGCTGTGCCTTTGAGAGAGCTTTGAACTTTTTTAGAGGTGGTGTCAGTTTTGGTGACCTTGTGACCTGACCTGACCTGACCCGAACCCCCCAAAAAAGGACATGATGTAAAAATGTTGAATAAACAGCTATACAAAGTTTCAGGGCGCTAACTCAAGTGGTTTCTGAGTTATCGCTGAAAAACCACAGGGGGGGGGCCAAAATGGCCCCCCCCCCCCACCAGGGCGAAGGTTAATTGGTAATTGACATTAATTACTTAGGAAATTATTTTGTAATGATTTGCAGAAATTTGCAACACAGGTCGCTGCATGGGGGGGGGGGGGGTACAAATGCAATCCATTGTGATGTAAAACAAACAAATTATGGAAAAATACATCAATAGTTTTTTGTGAGATTTAAGAGCCCTCAACGCAAAGAGGGTATAGATAGCTTCTATTGTAGGTATAGGCATTGTACATTCATTAGGGACCTACAGACATAAATATTCAATAGCACCATGTGATTTTTTTTTTAAATAGCACCTGTTGGTTGCAAATTATGTACAAATTGTTAAATTATTAGACATATATGTAACTATGGTCAGAGTACTGGAGGCAGTAAATACCAGCCAAAACAAACAAAAACACCCTACCAGTGTAGGACACCTAGGTACCTACAACCTTGAACCGCTGAGCTAATGACGCAACCAGAACACATTGTTTTAGGGATAAATTACACCTTGATGCTTATAGCAGCCAAATCATTGAGAAAATGGGTGCAATATGAACAAGAGCCACTTGTAAATGGGGACACCACCCTTCCGAGACTACGTTATAACTCAATGCTGAATCCATGCAAAAGAAAATGACCAATTCTCATCCATTGTGTTAACTAGGAATATTGCATTTTAAGTAAGTTGGATTCAGTAGACAGCCCCTCATGATGAAAACAGAGCACCATATGCAACAAATGGCCATTGGCATCCACGGACCAGTAGACATAAGCGGCGCATTCACGAACAAAACGATTAACTCTTACCTGTGTCGCCTATGATAATATACTTGAAAAGATATGCATAAGACATTCTTGGTTCTTTGTTTCACACCTTCCCTGAATTCAAACCTCAATAACTGCGAGGATTCTCACAAAGAAAACAAATAGGGAATGGCGCAGCAGCAGAGACTACGCAGCAAACGTCTCCGTGATACATCAACACAAAGCCTGAAACAGCTGATTGGCCCTGATGGAGGCTTCGAGATGAGGCTGCTATTTCAAAATTCGCCGATTCATTCCAAGTGTCACCTTGTTTTTCCCCGATCATTGTGAAAAATATGTCGTTTTAGTGACTAAGTAGACTAAGAGGATACAGAAAAAGACTTAAGCGTAATTTCTTGCCGATGTCTTTTGATTGCTTTTCGAAAAGACGGCAAGCAGGTACCTACAACTTGGCAACTGAAACGCGGAACCTACATAGAGTAGCATTTTCGAGGTTGATCAGGTAGATCACTGCCGTTGCCGAGCATCCGACAGGACAACATACAGCCAGCACATGAATGGATTATTTGTCATGACTTACACTGCTGTGGTGGTGAGGATGACAGATTGTATCATATGATATGGGGGTCAGTTCACCTCGCTATGGGTGCATCAAATAACGGCCCGATGCTAGTCTGGGAATCCGAAGTTGTTTTAAGAAAATATCATCAAAGACACTGTCGATATGGCGGGTTATATTTACACAAACACACTTTGCATAGAGCATTACGGCGCACATAAATATATGATCTGCAATATACACAAACAATGAAGGACCCATCTTCCCCGACGGCCGGTACACACTTGGCAGCACGAGACATGGCAGAGAGCGACTCGGACCGGTCCGCTGCGAAAAACGACCGGCGCCCGCCGCACAGCAGCACAATTTCTCAGAGTGCCACACTCCGCCTACAGCGACCCACAAGGCGTTCATAAATCGAAAGCTCCAGAACCTTCCACTGTTCAGTTTCTTTCACCGCATTACAACCAATCCAAGAATTAAGAAACATTCCATCACAGATGATTTTCCCGTTCGAAATCCTGCAGTTTTTCACGTGCGAAGTCCGACCAGGCGCTGCGGGCTGGTGCGGCGGCTGAGTTTCGGCTGTCGTTAGTCGCTGGCCGGCTAGCAGTCCTCGAGTCGCGGCAGTTCGGGCTCGCGCAGCAGGTCGGCGCAGTGCGGCGAGGAGCGGCGCACGAACAGCGTCACGCCCGAGCGGTACCAGGCCGGGATGGTGACGTGCGCGGCCAGCGCGCGCCGCACGCCCGGCGGCGGCGGGTCGGACGCCTCGCGGAGCACGTTCACCACCTGGCCTGCCGGACACCGGAGCGGGCACACGGACGGTCAGACGAGGTGGCCGCGAGGGGCGGGGAGATGGACACGTCAGCAACATACTATGACCAAGATGCTTGGGTTTTTAGGTCTCCCGAAGTGCCCAAGGTCATCGACACCCAGGACCAGCAAGAATATATCGGGATAAGAGAGAAGGTTGAACAGAGGATGACGCAACTGGCTGGGGAAACACTACAAGAACCCGAAGCCCGCTACTCCCACGCTCCGTACCTAGCACGTTCATGTTGCTCCAGCGCGGGTCCTCGGCCGTCATGAGCGGCTGTAGCGAGCAGCCGTGCCGCCATCGAGCGGTGACGTCCTCACTGCGGACCAGCAGCACCGAGTCGCTCGAGAGCTGCTCACCGAGCAGGGAGGCCGACACGCACTCCAGCGGGTTGGTCAGGTACACTCCCTGGAGAGAGGCAGGGGGGTCAGAGGTCAGGTACACACCCTGGAAAGGGGGGGGGGGGGTCAGAGGTCAGGTACACACCCTGGTGGAGAGGCGGGGGTCAGGTACACACAGATTCAGATGCTCACCCACACAGTTGCCCAGGGAGAGAAAAGACGTGTGTACACCGAGAACGACAGAAGGATCTTACACGGGTTATACATAAATCCTAAAAACATAGATCAAAAGGATGTAAAAGTGAACGGTTGCAGATATCCAATGTGATGCGTGGTTAGGAAGACGTCAAAACTAAAAAAGCAATGTGATTAAGAATACAGTAAAGATCAAATAGATTAGGAGCCTGAGTAAATAGTTGAACGCTATTTCTACGCGCGCTCGAGACATCTCAAGCCACACCCAGGCCGACTGGTGTCACGGGCAGCCGACCCTGCCCCGTTCCGGCACGATACCGCCTGTTCTCCTAGTCAGAGCCATAAACCTCCCAGCCGCCCCCCCCCCCCCCGTCACGGTGAGGGGAGGGAGGGGCGCCCGTGCCGCACACCAATCGGCAGTACGGAGCACCGCGGCCCGCGCCCTCCGACTGGCGTCGATAGGGGATACGCACAGGTGCGCGGCAATCTACCGCACACGCCGTGAGGGCGATAAGTGGGCGGGAAAAGCACATATCGAGCTACCTACCCCAGACAGAATTGTGAATGGTACAGAGAACGCTCAGATCACGCTCAGAATGGATGAACATGGGGGAAGGACCATTTTTTATTTCTATAGATAGAAAGAATCATGTTGTGTATGCCAACACAAAGGTACAATTAATTTACGGACACGATAATTTCCTCACTGTCCCTCACGTCCAAGCAGAGGTCAACATTCCACAATTACTACAGTACGTAGATGATATTGAACCTGGGTTCTACCTGGGACGTTCGTGTTTCACCGATCTTGGCGAGATCGGTGAAGACTCCCCCTATCCAACTGGCTTGAGGATCAACTTCTCTGTTTGTTCATTAGGGTTTACGGGCGCGGAGGATCAACTTCTCGTCGTTCCAAACAACCTGAGGCCGACACCCGGCGTCCCCCAGCGTTAGCGACTGACCTAGGGTTGCATCTCTACTGACTTGTACTGACATGGAGTCCGACTGCCCGACTGACCCAGGATCATCTCCCCAGCGCCCCCCAACTGACCTGCGGCCCGACTCCGAAGGCCATCTGGTGATGCCAGGCGTCTGGCACGGTCTGTTGCGGCGGCACGCCCCGCTGGAGGTTCAGCGTGGCCACCGGCACGGCGCCCCGGCGCAGCCAGCCGGCCAGCCAGCGCACCAGCTGGAAACTGCGCCGCGGGTACATGCAGAAAAACCGGCCGCACACCTGGAGACAGGGCGGGGGGAAGGGGGAGGGGGTCAGGGAAGTGTAGAGAATAAAGTGATGATAATGATGACGCTTATTGATTAAAATAGTGTCTGAAAACTTGGTGAAAAAAAAAACTATTTGACGTTCAATGCTAACGCCACGGCTATTTCACACTGAAGCTACGCCAGCCCAAGGGAAAAGCGGACATAAATAGGCGTATAATTAACTCAATCGCTCTTCTTAGCTTGTCGCTGCTCATATCATATTAGCCATGTCTCCATGTCCATGTCTGCCATCCATGTCTGCCCCGGGTCTCCCTGTGCCACTACCCGCCCCGTCCCATCCCTGCCCGGGTCTCCCTGTCGCTGTCCGGGTCCACGGCACAGACGCCAGGTGTGCCACGGGAGGGGGGAGGGGGGGGGGCAGCTGTGTCAAACAGGACCCCGACCGACCGAGGAGTGTCGTACACACACCTGCCCAGACAGGCCGACACCGGGACGGCCATGTGTGGCCTGTCAGAGCCGCGTGCGGCCGGGACGTGTACAGACTTTATCACGCAGGTCTGCAACCGCTGCTACACGGAAAGAACACCTGTGCTCCCACACGTGCACGAGATGCAAGGGAATTTGCTAATTATAGTTTCTAAGAAGCAAACCGAAACGGGAAGAAGTCTTGTCTTATCTTGGTTCGTTAGGATTAGCATATGATACCACTGTGAAATACCACACCGAACAGCTTCGGTTCCTAAACAAAAACAAAGGGCACAACGGAACTGACGGCATTATCCTGGGTTCGTACGAACCTCTGCAGTGACTCGGCTACCAAATACCTCAGTCCTACATACACTAATCCCCGGAAGCGCGATTTGCGGAGCTCCGGAGCCCGACCGATCAAAGTCCGTCCCACGTCAGGCCGAGCACGATACCGCTGATCCAACACCAAACAGACCGCCTTCCCGGTACTGGGAGCGTCTCGGCCCGATCCAGGAACGGAGCACGACACAGCGGGTGATCGAACTGCTGCGACTGTGCGACTGTTACTAGTCAGTCAGTCCCAGAGGAGGTCATCTGATCAGTCAATGCTTCGGAAACTCTGGATGACTGAGTCATTACATATATCGGGTAGCAGGTTCATACCCCCCTTACACACGTCACGGCTAACCCCCCCCCCCCCCTACCAACCCACACACACATGGCGTGTCGGAGGGATCCCAGTGCTACACAGCGGCCCGTGTACAGACGCGCGCGTCATCTAGTGAGAAGGGATGTAATTCAGGCTTCCTGAAGGTGCCGTATTCCTGGTAAGTGCGGGTCGAGGACTTCTACCGACAGCCTCTTAACATCCAAACGTCAGTTAGACGCCGCCGGATCAGGGAGCTTCAAGTTCAAGTAATCTACAGCGGTCGGCTACACCACAGGACAACACAATTTCTTGCTCTTCTGTCCTGGCTTTGTTGAGCCCTGATCCATCTCGACCTTACACTCGCTCCTGCCTTTCCCTCGCCTGTTGTTCTCTTACACCGCTAACCCTCCCTCTCCCAGCCTCTCACCTCGCCGCCACTGAGCGTCTCGACGCCCTCGATGAGCTGCGTGTGTGTACAGCCGGCCTCGGACCGGGAGAACAGGTAGTCGGCCAGCGGCGCGGACTCGCGGCGCAGCCGGGTGCTGACGGCCGCCGCTGCTGCCGCCGGGTCCGGCTGGTAGCCGAGCGCCAGCTGAAGAATGGCCACAGAGGGAGGGTTAGCGGTCGACGGGGCGGACACGGGAGGATGGACAGATTGGGGACAGCGTGGTAATCGATGGTCAAAATACGCTAATGGTTCTGAGGTGTTGTTTCTTAGGTAATTAGTGTTTGCTTACTTTATGTTTTTCGCGTCCACACCATCCTTCATAACACAATAACTTATTAGAACTTAACCACCATACTGACACTACAAAGGTGATATATGTGGCTGTAATCGAATATCAAGCTCGTCACATGAACGTAACAATAAGAACAGCGGTCATTTCCACGAAGATCCATGTGCTACCACTAAAATCGGTCGGCACCACCGGGAACGACACAGGAAGGACAGACGGACGGTCCGTCCCAGATAATTGCCCGAGTGTTATAGCCGGACCGATCGAAACGCCGCCATAACCGGCGAGTAAATTCTGCAGCGTGACACTGACGGTGGCCGGCTGTGGCGTACAAAATGCAGGACTGGAGTCGGTGGTGGCGGCTGCTCCCATTTGGCCGGGTGCCAGCTCGGGGCGGCGCGGGACCTCTCGCCGGGCCCCAGACGGGGCGGTGGGGGCGCTGGACGGTCCCGTCACTTACCAACACGTTGATGACGGCAGTGGCGCCGCAGGCGGACCGGGCGATCTGCGTCACCTGCCGCGTGAAGGCCTCCATTTCGGTCCAGATCATCACCTTCTCAGAGAGATCACAGCCATTCTAGCGGAGAGGGGACAGGGCACACTGTCAGACATGGTCAGAGATCACAGCCATTCTGACGGACAGGGGACAGATCAAACTGTCAGATCATCACCTTCTCAGAGAGATCACAGCCATTCTGACGGATAGGGGACAGATCAAACTGTCAGATCAGATCATCACATTCTCAGAGAGATCACAGCCATTCTGATAGAGGTGTAGATACCAGGGTACCAGGAGATAGAGGTACCAGGCCAGATTATTGCTCCAGAGTCCACAATTAAATTAGGAAGGAAACATGACAACCAACAGTCACAGCAGATATCACCTTCCAGAGGGCTGGATTCAAGCAAAATTGTCACGGACTGTAAGGCAGTGGACTGCAGACACGTCAATAATTTACAAAAAAAAAATCATCCAGCAAAAGCGATGCACGAAAGAGGCGGACAAGGCCATATGGCTCGATGTCAAGACTTTTCACACGATGCAGAGCCACGAAAGCACGATATAAGGATATGACATAGAAATAGCTGCAAACCACGATAACACAATGGGCCCTTTCTCAGGAACAGTGATCATTACCAAGCTAGTTCGACATGCAACGGAAACCATTCATTTCTACGATCGTAACAACAAATGTGTAGCCTGGAAGCACAAACACATCGTCATGTCTCCCACCAAGACCTGTCAGTCACACAAGAGCATTTGAAGTCAATGCATTCCTCTCAGCAGCTCTCAAGCAGTGAGCGCATCTCTCACCTCAAACAGTCCCGAGTCGGCAGCGTTGGCGGCGCCTTTGCGCGCCATGAAGGCCTTTTCTGGCGCGCCGTGACAGCCGTCGTGCTGCAGGTTGGGGTCGCCGGCGCCTCCCCCGCCGGGGATGTTGAACACCGAGTTCTCTCGGCGCCGGAGTCGATCGTGACAGCCGCCCGGCTGGCGGTCGCTCAGGTCGTTGCTGCAGCAGTGCCGGTACTTGTCCGAGCCGCCGTCCACGGCACTGTGCTCGCTGCGACTGTGAGGGAGTCGCGGGGACAGCTCGGCAGCCGCCGGAGGGGCCGCCGGGGCGCTGCTCGAGCTGAGGTTGTAGCGCACCAGGCGCCGGTTGGTGACTTTGTGCTCGGCGGGCCGGCGGCCAGGCCGCGCCTCGGCCGCGTTGCTATCCGGGCTGCCGGTGTCACTGTACCGCAGGTTGTCGTCCGAGTTGGATCCGGCCGCCGACAGCCGGTTGAATTTGACGTTCTCGGCGGGCGCCGCGGCCGCCGTCGCGCCCGGCGAGCTCGCTCGGGAGCTGGGCGGCGAGGGGGACGGCGTGCGCGACCCGGAGCTCTGGGAAGACCGGCTGCTACCCGCCGGAGACGGCGGAGACGGCGACGGAGACGACGGCACCTCCAGCGGCGCCTCGTCGGCGACCAGCGGCGGCGGGGGAGGGTGCTGCGGCGGGGGCGGCGGCGGGGACGGCGACTCGAGCGGCGGCGGCCCGTTGGCCAGGGGCGGCGGCGAGCTGCCCTCCTCCGCCGTCCAGCCGGCCGCCGCCGGCACCTCCAGCTCATCCTCGCTCGTATCGAACGCACTAGGGTCAAAGTCCATCTCGAGAAAGTCCAGGTCGGGCGAGACGCGCCCGCCGGCCGGCGGCGGCGGCGGCGCCGGCGGCCGGTGGTGGTTGCGGTTCACGTCTGCCGGCCGGTCGCCCTTGTACGTGTACACACACTCGTCAAGCGCGCAGTCGGACTCGCTGGCGCTGTGACTGAGCAGCAGGCGCGGGTCGGGACGGCCGTTGACGCGCCGCGCCGCGGCCGGCGACGGCGGCTCGTCGTCGCTCTCCTCGGTGGGCGGAGGCGGCCGCGGCCTGGAGGGCTGCTTGGGCCGCGCGCCGCCGCCGCCGCCCGCGGGGGATGGGGTCGGACGGCCGCCGACGGCGCCGTTGACGCGCCCGTTCTGCTCGCCACTGCCGCCACCCTGGTTGACGTCATCCTCCATCAGCCAACCTGAAATGGAACATGACAATTTCTTTTCATTTGCACTTGAAGTTTACTCATGGGAGATAATTATCTCAAAATTGTTTTGCATTTACATTGCTTTGTTTCACATTTTTCACTCATTTCTAATGCAAATACTACAAGATATCTTTGTCCCAAATGCTCCTGTCACACCAATCATTGTATTAGCATCTCAACTAAGAGTAGCAAGAGCATGGATGAGTAATGAAACAAGATTCATTCAATAACCAAATATTTGAAACTGTGACTTAACACAAGTCCCCACATTAATCCTATGCTAAGAAAAAGACTGAACACAATAAATCAGAATCAAAAGTGGAGCTCAAACTGAGCCCTGAGGCTAAACTAAAATTGCAATTATATTGAAAGCCCAGCCTGGCATTGATAATTGACCTCTGTCCTCTATCATGTCTCAAAGATTCAGTTCTCATTCTTATTTGCTGAGGTTTAAGGAGCGCTAAGGGGCTGCCAAAATGAAAACAAGGAAACAACGCATAACTACTCAATTGAATTTGAATTAGAGCTCATGATCAATTTTAAGTTTACCTTTTTGAATTAATATCAAATCAACTTATTTTGATGCACAAACCAATGCTCTAATAAATTACACTTGAATTCAATAAATTCTGTATAATTTTCCCAGGCATATTTTACATTTCTAATTATTTCTTTTTGGTTTGTTTCACCATTCCAGTTGGGGGAGGTTTGGTCAATGGTTGTCATTTTTAGCACATGCCATTTTTGGCAACCATGTGCTAAAAATGACAACGCTATCAGCTATTTTTAGCAACGATGAAGCCGATTTCACTCCTCAGCGAGGAAATCACGATTTTGGAAATACAAGCACTGATTTTGGAAAAGAAGTGCTGCCACCTGGTGCAAGAAGAAGAAACCAGCTTTAATATGGCCGTTGTTTGTATGGTAGTCCAACGTTGAAGTATACCCTTTTTTGTGGCCCGAAGTTGGAACTTTAAATTGAAGCATCCGAAAATGATCGATATTGATCGAAATCATGATGTTGATGAAAAAAATAATATGTTAAGTTGAGAGAGGAGGCCATTTTATCCAGATGCGGTGGTTTACTTCTTGAAATTATTTTTGCTTACGACGACTGCCATGTAATGAGGGATAATTAGCAGCCGTCATTAGCAAAAATAATTTCAAGAAGTAAACTACTGCATCTGGATAAAATGGCCTCCTCTCTCAACTTAAAATATTATTTTTTCATCAACATCATGTTTTCGATCAATATCGATCATTTTCGGATGCTTCAATTTTAAGTTCCAACTTCAGGCCACAAAACAAACTACCATACAAATAACAGGCATATTAAAGCTGGATTCTTCGTCTTGCACCAGGTGGCAGCACTTCTTTTCCAAAATCAGTGTTTATCTTTCCAAAATCTTCATTTCCTCGCTGAGGAGTGAAATCGGCCTCATCGTTGTCAAAAATAGCAGAATCGTTGTCATTTTTAGCACGTGTGACAAAAATAGCACGTGCTAAAAATGACAACGATTGACCAAACCTCCCCCGACTGATTCTCATTCTACGAGCTGGCATTGGCGTTCTGTGCTACACCTCAAACTATGTAAAGTAAAATGTTTTAGTTATGAGGTTACATAGCTTCAGTATGAGCCTTCAATTTTTATTCATGTGTTTTATTGTTTGGCCTCCAATTTGTATTTCTAAGTAAGGCTAAGCTCTGAATAAATCTCAATCCTGATCCTGATGCTTGAAAACACAACACCATCACCCACCTCACTGCATCCTTTGAGAAATCAAAATCACAGTTCCTAGGGCACAAAAACAAACAAATTTTACAGAAGCATACGAAAATAGACACAGAAAATTTGTTTTTATTCTTGCTTTTATTATAGAAAACAAATATATTCATGAGTGTTTCCCTCACAAGGCGCACATTAGCCCCGCGTTCGATGTCTCTCGGACGGCGAAGATTCTACGCCGTCCGGCCAATCACGTTTCATAACCGCAGCCGAGCCCCCGCTGACCTTGGACGGGATTGGCTGGACGGCAAAGAATTTTTGTCGTCCGGGAGACATCGAACGCTGCCTAGAATTCTGGCGCGGTTTGCGCGCCGTTTTGCACACTATGGAAGATGGACGCCGCAGCTATATTATTTGTGGGCCCTAACTGTGTTATCAGCTCTCACGACCAAATGTGAACGGCGGAAGCCTGAAGCTCAGGTTCTGCGACACCTGAGCGAGCGTCATTTCAGCGAACGACATTTGAGCGAAGCCTTTTCAGCGATTATCAATTTAAGCGATTGACTTTTTCAGCAATTGTCAAGTCGGCGAATTCAATCACAGCGATTATCAACTTAAGCGAGGACCAGAATCAGCGAAACCAGATTGAGCGAATATATGGAGGTCGATGGGGGACCAATTGAGCGAACACAGTTACAGCGAAACCGAACGCGACGGAAGTCAATCATTTGCTACTTTTCGGGAATTCTTGCCCTTGGAATACCCGCTTGGGATGTGTCATGCTTCAAGCTGCGCGCGGCAAATTAAAAAATTGCTTTAAGCTTGGAAACCACAAAAATATCTGGCCTCATTCTGCAACTTTGCTCTGGAAATGTGGAACGTGAGATATAGGGCGATGGAAGGAATGCCAAGGACCAATAATAAACTCGAGGGATGGCACAGGGGGATCCAGTCTATGTTTCAGGGACCTCACTAAAATATTTGGAAATTCGTACGTTGCTTGGGGCAAGAACAAATTTTACAACATGGGGAACTGATCCAAATTCAAGCGGGGGAATTTCGCGAAAAACAGCACAAGCAATATGAATCTCTGAACAAACGTTTGGTCATCATTATTGGCAAACAGCAGGTGGTGAAATCGAACCACTGGATTTTTTTTTTAGAAATGTGGCATTAAATTTGGAGCTTAATGTCTGAACTTTGAACGTGACATCCGCCATCCAGTTCCGGATAACCATGAAAAATTCCGGAAACATGCGTTGTACGATCGCTCGCAAAAGAAAAAAGAAAAAAATACGCCGTTACGGGACGATGAAGTGTTTCGCTCAAATGACAGTCGCTCAAACTGTAGTCGACAAAAAAGATGTCGCTGAAACATAGCTTTCGCTTAAATTGATAATCGCTATATTTGATAATCGCTCAATTTGATATTCGCTAAGTTGCCAGTCGCTGAAAATGGCTCGCTCAAATGACGTTCGCTCAAATGACACTCGGTAAAGTCGCTCGCACCGTGAAGCTCAATCTCGTGATTGAAAGACATTTTAAGAGTTCTGAAATGTAAAACATGAAAAGGAGCAATTATTGGAAACTCTGGTTAAGTCTCTTCTCCCTAGCACCGATCTTCCTCCCACCCATATGGCGATTCTCTTTCTTGCTGCTGGTCCGCCCCAAGATTGGACGGTTTGAAGATTATTCGGTTTGTAATTTATTGATCCTGTGAGTAAGTACTTATGCGGGTTAATATAATATATACACACACGACTTATGCACAGTAGTATCTGGGCACAATGCTATACATCTGCTTCGAAAAGTCGTCTTCCCGACAGTACGACAGCGGGCTCTGACAATTGAGTTGAGCGCTGCCACCGCGCGGTATCCTGGTGCCTATCTCAGCAGCCTCCATACGCCAGCCAGGACAGTCGCCCATGCCCGAAGTTATCCATCGCCGTACACGATGCCGTCGATCCAGTCGATGTAGTGCGACACGCGCGTATAGAGCCCCGGCTTTCCGGGCGCGGCGCAGCCCTCCCCGGCGGCCACGACGCCGACCAGCCGCGGCCCGTCGTCAGTCTCGACGCGCAGCGGTCCGCCCGAGTCGCCCTGGCAGGCGTCGTGGCCGGACTCGCCGCCGCCCGCGCACAGCACCCCGTCCGTGATCCCCTGGGGCAGCTGGAGCGTGGTGCGGCCGCCGGTCAGGTTTGTCAGACATTCGGCGGCCGAGACGATCGGCAGCGGCGCCTCCAGCAGCACGTCGCCGACTTTACCGCCTGTCGGAGAGAGGAGAGGGGTAAGACGCTGAGATAAGAGGCTGGGAGGGGCATGAGAATAGCGAATTATTATCGGCAGAGCGTCAAGTACCTGACTGAAATCTGACTAAAAATCAACTCCTCTACATTCAATGAAAAAGACAGCCGCACCAGACACCACGTGTCGTCGACCCGCTGCGCCGCCCCATTACGTCCGTCCCGTACCGAACTCCTTTGCGCCGATTCCTGCCACGTGCGCGTCGGTGCCGGGCCGGTCCTGGTGGGGCGCCGCCAGGCAGTAGGGGCGCACAGTGGGTGTGAATGTGACCGGCCGGCCGAGTCGGATCAGCGCCAGGTCATGGTACACCACCGGGTACCGGTACAGCGGGTGCGTGGTGATCTGACGAGACACGGGGCCGGTAAGGGGGGGGGGGTACGGGAGCTGGACATGAGTCGGCCGCGAAAGAAAGACGTATGCACAGAGAAAATACCGCAATACTCGTAAACGTAAGAGAAACGTGCACACGTGCTGGGAACATAAAGCACATCCTCCAGTCCGAGTCCCAACTCCCAAGTATGCATCTTATCCCCAATGTTCTGACACTACATATACCGGCCGAGGGGCTGACCGTTCCGCGCACCTTTTCCACGGGGTAGTCGACGGGCTTTGTGGGCGTGCCGTCCTCCGTGGGCGCGAACCCGCCCAGCCGGACCACGTTCACAGGCCGCTCCTCGGTGATACAGTGGGCCGCCGTCAGCATGTAGCGCTCCGAGATGAGAGTGGCCCCACAGAAAAACCCCGGCGCCTGCCGCCGCCGGCGTACCGAGCGCCGGCGCCGGGAGTCGGCCGAGTCTCGGCGGCACACTGAGGACGGAAGCAGTCAGAGCTAAGAAACGGACATCTGGGAACGGCAACGGATATTTGGGAAAGAAAACGGGCAGCTAAGTAAGACAATGGTATCGAGTAAGCTGATAAGCAACGGTATCTGAGCACGGTAACGAGCAGCTAAGAACGAAGACGAATAGCTGAGAACGGCATTAAAGTTCTGAGAACTATGATAGACATAAGAACGATAACGGACAGCTGATAACGAAAACACACAGCTGAGAACGGTGATGGGATTGCTTATTTATGGACGCGTCATGAACTTCTCCCCAATATAATGACCGTTTCCGCCAAGTCACATACATTAGAGGGTTTCTTCATCTACTTGTTCCTGTCCCACAATCCCAGGTAGTGTCCAATGCCCCCATCACCCTGCTAACTACGTCATCGATATAACTGCCCCACCATCAGTCACTGCTCACCAAAGGGCGGTCGGAGCAGGGTGCGCCGGCCCTGTGCCGGCTGGCGGCCGGTCCCGGTGCCCTGACCACCCCTCTCCGGCTGCGGACGCTCCGGCCCGACCGCCTGCTCCGGGAAGACGATAGCGCCGGCTCCCACTGTACGGCGGGTGAGCGGCTGCGGGGGCCGGCGGTCCGCCCCCGGCCGGGGAAAGGTGACAGAACTGACCGCTCCCTCCGACCGTCGGCAGCAGATCCAGCCGCCGCTGCACAGTCCGGAGACGTACAGGGAGCAGGAGCCGGGCGGCCGGCACTGGCCGCCGCCGGCGAACCCGCGCCGGCCGCAGCCCGCGTCCCTCTGGGCTGGGGGAAGGATGGGGGGTCAGCAGTGGGGCAGAACAGCAGGACGGTGGTAAGTGCATTAGCGAGACAATCACTGGTGGAATAGGATCAACACTTCAACTGTCGGGAATGCTTCTTGAAAATCTTACACTGAACATAGGTTGATCGATCATGTAACCGAAGCCCTCCGGTAGCACAAATCGCTTCCCTTCACCGTCCCACCTCCCAAACTTCAGCACTCACCGAAAGTCCGCGCCACCGAACTCGCGAGCACGAGACAGCACAATATCCTCCTCAGTCCGACCGCCATCTCAGCTTCTCTGCCACCAGGTAGTCGCTACTGACCAGTGACCAGACAGTCCCGACAGTCGTTAACAGCTGTCACCAATCCTCACCAGCGGTTTACATAGCCGTGTCACCAGCCATCACACTCTGGCCGCCCCACTCAGTCGCGGCAGCGGCCCAGGCGCCGCAGCTCGCTCCCATTCCAGGGTACACTGAATGCAATGAGACGGTCAAGGCGGCGGCAGCGGCACACGCATTTACATATGCAGTAGAGGTGTTGTGGGCCCCACTAGTCAGCATGAGAGCTGAGGGGCGGAACATGGAAATACCAGACAGAGGTGGGCATCGCTACCGAAATTTGGAAACCGCTACCGCTACCTTCCGCAACCTAAGGTACCCAAAGCGCAATCGCAACTCCGAAACTATTTTGCAGATCGTAAAACCGCAACTCGCAACTCCGCAACTCCGCAACTCCGCTACCAACCTCTATTAGGTTCCTATGTTTTATCAGTTTTAGTCCTGAAGTGCAGTGTTATGTCTGACAGGTAGTACCTTTGGTTGACCTCTGTTGGTGACCTGACTGTTGGTGACCTTTGATGACGTCACGTGACCTATAATGCTCAATGCGCAAGTCATTGCGACACCAGTCGACGTAAATGACATGCCAGTGCTACTCTTTGCATGTTTTAATTGTTTGGGATCATTTTGCCGCAAATCCGGACGAGTCGTATTTTCTCCCATTGACTTATAATGGAGAGGTCACACAGTTGACCTTACCTTAAGTCACAAATATAAAAAAAATATGAGACAATACACTTTGTACCTATATCTTGTTACCCTTGTCATATGCAGACAGTTTCAAAGTGATCGGTCAATAGGTGTATCTATATTGCTATATTGCCCTGTATTGCTAGGGCGGGTGTTTAATTTTTTCGGAGATTGGGTCCCTTGACTTGACCTGGTGACCTGACCTGAGGTGACCTGGGTCTGACATGTTGATACAATGTGTAGAAAGGATGTGTTAATAGCAGTGTCGAAAACAGCCGCGTTGCCGCCGCCTTTTTTATATATTTGCGGAAAACCTTACGGAGGGGTGTCCAAACACCCCCCCCCCCGCCCCCGGCCCCGTGCTGGCGACCATAAAATTTGACTTAACCCTCGCTGTGTGCGGTGTTTTACAGCGTCTAACGTGTACGTCGGTTGGACCCCCTCCCCCCCTGCCGTTCGGCCCCTGATCGAGCTAGAGCTTCGCGGGGAAAAAACGAGCGTGTTGCCCGTGACGAGAGGAAGCCGATGATACCCAATTTTAAGGTCATAGGTCATTGGTTGACCTTCCAGGTCAGGTCAATGACCCAAAAGTCGGGAAAATCGGACCTGCTAGAACTTCGTAAAGTGAAGCTTTTATGCTTTTTTTTTGGGGGGGGGGGGGGGCGCTGATAACAAATTTCATGTTGGTTTTGATCAAAGAGGACGTCTTCATGCATTTGGGCCTGGTCGGGTCAGGTCAGGTCAGGTCAACCAGTAGGCGTCCTACCGCCTATCCAGTGTCAACCACCACTGAAAGCCTCGTAACATGTTACTAAGGCACTAAAACTACTTCGTAAATGTTCAAACGGTCATTAAATTCGAAATCAGCTTCAAAAACTAGCCTGGAAACACGTGCAGTGTGCAGTGGAGTGCAAAGAGTACAGTGGCGCCCCCACCAGCGGTGGCGGCCCCGGTAGCGGTTGCGCTTTAGAATTTTTCGCTTCCGCAACTCGCAACTTCGCAACTTTTTTGGGCTCGGTAGCCGATCCGTAACTCCGCTACCAAGAGGGTAGTCCGCAAGTTGCGGAGTTGCGGAGTTGCGGACTTAAGTTGCGCAATGCCCAGCTCTGATACCAGATCACTATACAGGAAGAGAGGCCTTGAAGGGGCTGTCATTCCTGCATACAAGCACAAACATGCCTCATAAGAGTTGCATGTGAGAAGTAGGTCGCCGAGGGACTTCCTTCCAAAGCGAATCATAAAATCAAATACGGAAGTGTTCTCAAGGCAGCAGCGTTTCTGCTATCTACTCACAGCTACATGAGTGCAGTCTGTACATCCATGTTTAATCACAAGTGGGACAACGCCAGACCACGATGGAAGCCGTCCAAACCACGGTCTGAATCAGCGAGCCCCATCGCATGCAGATGAACCACGTCGTACCCACGGGGCCACTCACCAGTACCACCGATCACAATACCAAACAAACACAGTCTACACGATCAGCTCTCAGCACTAATCTCGTAAGCTTCCCCACGCCAAAATCCCTGCCGAATTTGTACAAACACCGCTCACGAATCACTCGTTCTGTATTGGAGTTCAGTTTCTGGTGACACCTGTCCACGCTGATATACAAACGCAGTGAGCATCGTACTGAACAGATGGGGGACGAGCTTGCCTGTCTTCCTGACTAGAAATGGTCCAATGGGCGACTGGGGAGGGGTTCAGAACGGCACAGGTGACAAATGGCACCACGGGTATCGGTGGATAAGCCCACACACACGCTCTCTTAATGACACTGTTCGTTCGGAGTGAGCGGGTATGCACCGGATGTATCCGATTTGAACAGTATGCTTTTCGACATGACTCATTTCATTGCACAACTGACAGCAGAGCACAGTATTGACTATAATGACAGGACCACTCACTTGCCGGTCTATGGAAACCGCCGTACAAAGTAGTGCTCAGTCTCGGTATGTAACAACTTAACGAATCAATTTCTCGATGCACGTCTATTACTCGCACTGACAATAGGACAGGTAAGTACCTATCGGGATTGAATTGTTCCATCGTTCGAAAACAATTACTGCGTTCCAAATGACCGTTTCACGATATTCTCACAGCCGACCACCAACAACTTCTCTCGGTTCAGCAAAACGAGTGCGGTTACACAACTTTCTCAGACACATTCTACTCATACAATTCTTAATGACTATACGTTCTATAAAACATCTATAAAATCTCTTGCTACGCAATCACACACACTCCGTGGTTGCAGCTGGCCAAGGTTCACGCATAGTTCTACCACAGCCTTACGCTACACTTATGAACAATTTTCCAAATATTTCAGCCAGCAAAGCCAGCACTTCTGTGCAGACTAGGAGCAAATTGAAAACAACACAGCACTACGCTTACGAATTACTGCATACATCAGACTCTAGCAAATCCCGTCCTCATTTTCATTCCAAAAGGTAATGAATCGGTAATAGGCACAATATTTGCAAGCCAAATTCCTCTCTTTTCTTCTAACAACGCAGCATCAGAGCATCTCTTCCAGAGCACCTCCGTTGAGCAGCACCTCCTGCCGCTCCACCACCCACTAGCTGAAGAAGTAGGGTGACCGGAGCACCTCTCGGAGATCGAACTCGCCCAGTTCCGGGACGGCTGCCAGCACTCGGTTCACCCGGTCCCGGGGGAACCCCTCCGGGATGGCTCCGGACCCGGACCCGGAGCCGGAGCCGGACTCTGTGTCCGGCGGGATCCCGAACCGGGCCAGCAGTCCCTCGGAGAGCTCCTCGAGCAGCGGTCGGCTGTGGAGCGCCACAAACTGCTCCCGGCACACCTGGGGAGGGGAGGGGAGGGGGTGTCAGCGGGGCTGGTGGGACGGGGGACGGAACTGTTTGGTGCCTCTTATTTGTTATGAGCCTTTGGGGCCGGGTAAGGTGCGACACGGTTGAGAATATTATTATACAAAGCTACCATCAATAATTCACCTTACGACTGGACAATACCTGAGCCAAATTTCACATAAGGCTATGAGGGACGACAAAAATACAGCACACAAATCTACATTTATCTGCACAATAACACTACGCATGAAAAGCGATACCATTCCCGCGTGCTCGACCCCTTCTCTGCGGACCTTGTTCATCTGGTCGACGGTGGATGCGTGCGTCCAGTAGCAGTCGTGCACGGACACGAACGTGATGCCAGCGTGCAGACAGTGCAGCGAGGTCAGCATCATGTGAGACGAGTCCAGAGAGTGGATAAAGTTGGGCGGAAACGCGTTACGCTGCTTGATCGCGTTCGGACGCCTGTGAGGGAAGACGGGAGGGTGGGGTGAGCTGAAGAAATGAAATCTGTTTGCTAGGTAAAGTTGAAGTTGTTTCTGTAATTACAACGAGCCGCTCAATGCAGTGTCCCGTTTTACTATAAAAAATGACGAGGCTGTTTAGTTAATCAGAAATTGACAATATAAACCGTTGATCCCATACAGAGCTTACATCCAAAGTCGGTACTTATCCTCCCGTAATCCATCCCCATCCAACAATAAGTGGAACGTCCACCTCCACTCCCTCCACTCCCTCCACTCCAACACTCACTCGTACGCCTCGTGTGTGAAGTGCGGCCGGCTCATGCGTCCGGTCTCACTAAGCGGGCGCACGGCGGTCTTGTGATTGGAGCGGACGTACGGCTGGACGACGGGCAGGCCCAGCGGGGTGACCCACTCGACCGACTCGGAGCGGACCGAGGACACTACGCGGGCGCACTCGGTGAACCAGTCCTGCGGGTGAGTGGGGGCCGGGGTCAGTGTCGGGGACGAACCCGCCGACAGTGCGTGAGATGAGTGGAGAGTTTGTCAGTGTTTCATAATGCACAGTAGACTGCAAATATTGATGGGGAGAGGGGATAATCTACATATGTACATATCCCATTTCACTTCATCAGCCTGCCAAAGGTCAATTATTTCTTCCTACAATCATGTTCGTTCGTTCGCTTATTTGTTTGTTTATCCGTTTGTTCGTAGAAAAAAAGAGTAGAAATGCCCACCCACCCCTTGCAGCACCACTCTCCTCCCCTTTAGTCTGCCCTCTGGCTCACCTGAATCTCTTTGGCGGCGGTGAACATTTGCTGCAGGCTCATAAAGGTCCTGGTCACCAGATAGTGAGAACCCTGCCACACGTGCTCCTTCGGAAAGTCCGGAATATCTACAGACACAGAGGACGGTGAGGTATTATCACAAAATGTCCCAACGAAGGACACGTGGGAGTAGAATTTACACAGCGCAACACACGTAGCCGATAACGGAGTGTTGGGTTATGTATTGTTATGTGTGGCTGTGTTATGCGCTGCGTGGCCGGGGTGAGGCGTCCCTCTCGGCGCGCTGCTGGGTGCGCCTCTGCGGGCCGCCTCCCGCTGGGCGCGCCGCTGCCACCGGCGGCGTGGGGTCACGGCCGCAGCCGGGGGCGGCGGTCATTCGGAGCCGGGGAGCCGCCACGCGCGGGTGCTGCTGTGCTGCTGCTGCTGCCGCTATTGCTTGTGGAAGCTCCAATACACCTATCAAATGGAGACGCTGCCTTTGGCCTAACATTGGCGCGGTCAAGGTAAGCTCATTTACGCTCCCTACTTTTGAGTTATGCTTATTTAAACAATAACCGTTTTAGCAGCTCTTATGCTATCGATTTACGATAGATGAGCTCTTAGCCTACGACCTGAAATTTGGAAAAGGTGCAGTCGTTCTCGACCCAGATTTTGTTGATTTCAGGTCGATTATGTTAGGCAAATATTAAATCACGCTGAGGCACTGGCAGCGCCTACAGCTCATAAAGCACAGATAGCGTGGTCGTTTAAGACACGATTTTCAAATTATCTGGTTTTGTCATTGCATAACGTATCGTTGGGCGATACGATCATAGGGCTATATAGCGTTGTCGTTGCACGACACGATTTTCAAATTACCCGTTGGTCATTGCATACCGTATCGTTGGACGATACGATCATATTTATTAGTCGTCGATCATACACCGCCCAAAATGGCGAGTGAACTGTACTTAAAAATTCACAGCACAACAAAATTTAGCGGTCGCAAGGAGGAAAATTGGGAAACGTGGATTTTCCGTTTTGAGACGCGTTTTGGCGACTTGGAGGGGGCAAAACTAGCAGCTGCCCTGCTCGACTTGCTGGATGGTGCTGCTTTGGACATTTGCGGGAACTTGGACAAAAGAGCCAGGAGCGACTACAGGGAACTTAAGGGGGTCCTACAAGAGAAATTTGGATCTAGTTGCGACACGCGACGGGCTCGGGCTCAGTTGCGTCTTATCCGTCAACTGCCTGAAGAGAATATAGAGTTATTCGCGGATCGCGTCCGAAAACTTACAAATCTGGCACACCCGGGGTTATCCAGTGAACAGGTGGATCATATAGCGCTAGATCACTTCCTGTGTGGTCTGAGCGATCTTAAGCTTCAAGAGAAGCTGCACAATGACCACACTGTGCTGTCGCTTCAAAAAGCGGAGGAAGTTGTCCAGAGACTTTGGGAAAAGGACCTCACTCTCGCCGTTATGCGGGCGTCCGCCGGTCATGACACGGCTGTGGCAATTTCGTCTGAAGAAGCGCAATCCATCGAGGGTGGACAGGCACCAGGTATTTTGACCATTCTTGGAGAACTCCGGAGTGAGTTGAATGAAATGAAAGTCCAGCTGACCGAGCACCGCAAACCGACCGGCAGTAGACGAGGCGTTTGTTACCTGTGTGGCGATACCGCCCACTTCAAACGTGATTGTCCGCAGTTTTCAAACCGACTTAAACGGACAGCACGAGCCGCTACCCCGAGGGCAAAACTGAGCGCGATTCCGCCCGGTATTCCCTGCCAGGGTTGTGGACGGTACGGGCACGCGTTACCCGAATGCTGGAGAACGCCAGTCGCAGCAGGGGGCATCGCTCCCTCGAGCCCCGCACGCGACATATCTGGCGCTGTGGAGAATACTCCGGCAATGCCGGGGCAAGAACCAAACACCAAGCGCGCTTCTGTCATCAAAATCGAAGTCGAAGGGCGCAGCGTATGGGCCCTGGTTGATTCTGGAGCCGACGCATCAATGATCGGACAAGAATTCGCCCAGACGGTCGTACCGAAACACTCGTCCCGCAGAGGGCATTTTGGAGCAATAACTCAGGCGGGTGGGCAGAGAATACAGGTCACTACACAGGCAGAAGTGTCATTCTCCATACAGGCTTTGCAATTCATCCAGCCTATGCTGGTAATTCCAGGTCTGATTTACCAAGTCGTTCTCGGCCGAGACTTCTGCTGCCAGCACAAAACAGTGCTAGACGACAAGGCAGGGGTCTTCAGGGTCGGCAGCCTGGAGATTCCACTCCCGACATACGCAGAGCTACGACCCCAGCGCGCCAGGGTACTAACATGCTCGCCTGTTACAATACCGGCAAAGTCTCAGACGCTCGTTCAGGTCGACGTCGAGATTCCAGACGGTGGTGTCAAAGTCACCAAGGAAGTCAA
The DNA here is from genome assembly GCF_019059575.1 of Amphibalanus amphitrite. Lineage (NCBI taxonomy): Eukaryota > Metazoa > Arthropoda > Thecostraca > Balanomorpha > Balanidae > Amphibalanus > Amphibalanus amphitrite. The sequence goes on along the minus strand of NW_024882354.1, from coordinate 295,114 downwards.
TTGGCAAGGGGTGCTCGAGCCACAGCCCGTGGGGAACGAGCAAGAATGGAGAATCCCTCGCGTGGTCACCGCGGTGACGAGCGAAGCCAAGGTCCCGGTTCAAATCGCAAACATCGGGAGTGAGGCAATCACGATCCCTCCAGGTACAGAGATAGGACTTTTGTACTCAATCCAGGAGAATGGGAGAGGTATTTACGACATTCCAGACACATCGGTTGCTTCAGCCGCAGTCGACGAGGGGACGATCGATGAACTCATGAAGGAGCTCAAACTGGAGTCAGCGGTGCTCTCAAAAACGGGAAAGGCTTCATTAAGGCAGCTAGTGATGGAGTTCAGTGATGTTTTTAGCAAAGGCGAAGCAGACATCGGAAAAACGACTCTCCTTCAACATCAGATCAAAACTGGCGATGCACCGCCAGTACGTCAACGGCCACGACGAATCCCAGTAAAGCTGAGAGAGGAGGTGGAACGACAAAAAGAAAAGATGCTTGAAGAAGGGATCATTGAAGAAAGTTCCAGCCCTTGGTGCTCACCAATTGTCCTGGCGAAAAAGAAAGACGGCAGTTTCAGGTTCTGCATCGATCTCCGAGCAGTGAACTCCGTCACACAAAGCTTGCCAGTCCCCTTGCCGAGGGTGGACGAGAGCCTCGACAGCCTCGCCGAAGCAAAATTTTTCTCAACTCTCGACATGGCGTCAGGTTACTGGCAGGTTGACGTCGCCGAGAAGGACAGGGAGAAGACTGCCTTCAGCACAGGAAAAGGTCTCCACCACTTCCGAGCGATGCCGTTCGGCCTGAAGAACGCAGGAGCGACGTTCCAGCGGCTGATGGAGCTGGTGCTGGCTGGAATGGACTCCAAGAGCTGCCTCGTCTATATCGACGACATAATCGTGTTTGGAGAGAGCGAACGAGAACATCTAAAGAACCTGGAGGAAGTATTTCAAAGGATAAGAGCAGCAGGAATGAAGCTAAAGCCAAGGAAGTGCTGCTTGGCTCGAGACGAGGTGGTGTTCCTCGGACACAAGGTGGGAAGGAGAGGCGTCGAACCAGACCCAGCCAACATAGAGAAGGTGCGCAATTGGACTAGACCGCGAAAAGCAGAAGATCTAAAGAGCTTCCTGGGACTGGCAGGATACTACTCCAGGTTCGTTCCAAACTATTCCGACCTGGTGCGTCCAATCCGAGAAGCCGCAGAAAAGAAAGGTGACCTCGAGTGGACTGACGAGCTCAGAGAAAGCTTCGATAACATCAAGACACAGCTGACGTCTCCTCCAATCCTGACTCTGCCGACATTTAAAGGGGAGTTCAGGCTCGCAACTGACGCCTCAAACACTGCGGTGGGAGCTGTTCTCACAGAGATGGTCGATGACGAAGAGAGAGTCGTCGCGTATGCCAGCAAAGTGCTAAACAAAAGCGAACGACGATGGCCAGCGTACGACAAGGAGCTGTGGGCGATCGTGTGGGCCATCAGACATTTTCGTCACTACCTCGCAGCCACTAAATTCACCATCACGTCCGACCACAAACCCCTAAAAAACATCCCGAAATCCATCAACGTTGACGGCGATGCCACTGGGAGGAGAGGTCGATGGGCCGTTGAGCTCAGCACGTACGACTTCGTCGTTGAGTACCGAAAGGGTAGTGACAACGGCAATGCCGATGCTCTGTCGAGGCCTGTCACCGACTTCACCGATCCAACAGTTGATGCAGGAGTCAGCGAGCTCTTAACCGCCAACCACAAAGCCTTTCGGGAAGAAATTACCCTCGGGAAGCTAGAGCTGGAACAGGATCTGGACCCCGTCCTGAATGAAGTCAAGAACTGGTTGGCAGCGGGGAAGCTACCCCCAAGGAAGGAGCTCAAGAAAAAGAGTAGCTCTCTACGAACGATGGCTCGTTTTTTCGACCAGCTGTTCATAGATAAGGGCATCATGAAACTAAAGAGATCGGGCAGCGACAGCGATTCGGTGACGCTCCTCCCCAAAACGTATCGCAAGGTGGTTTTGGAGATGTTGCACGACGACGAGACTTCAGGCCATTTGGGAAAGACGCGCACTTTGGAAAAAGTGGCGGCTAGATTCTTTTGGACAGGGATGAGCAAGGATGTTAACCAGCACTGCGAAACATGCGAATTGTGTCAGAGGAGGAACGAACCAACGCCAAAAATGCAAGCACCAATCCAAACAGAGACATACTCGAGACCATTCGAAAGAGTGGCCGTCGATATAACCGAGATGCCAGTATCCGCACGTGGAAACAAATACGCCCTAGTCATTATGGATTATTTTACCAAGTATGTGACCACATATGCCATGCCAAATCAAACGGCTGAATCAGTTTCCGAGTGCATGTTCGATTTGGTACTGCACCACGGGGTACCGGAGCGCCTCCACAGCGACCAAGGCCGACAGTTCGAATCGGCCGTCTTCCAATCACTCTGTAAGCGAATGGGCATAGAAAAGACTCGCACATCACCTTATCGGCCAGAAAGCGACGGAATGGTAGAGCGATTCAATCGGACGCTCAAAGACATGTCATCAAAATACATCAAGCCATGTGGGTCCGACTGGGACGATCGTTTGGCGTCCCTCACATTCGCCTACAACACGTCCAGGCACTCGGTGACCGGTTTCACGCCTTTCTTTCTGGTGCACGGACGTGAAGCTCGCCTTCCCGTCGATGAGCTATTCAGAACACGTCAGGAGGTTTCGATGGTCGACACCTACCTAGAACACAAGCTTCGTCAGCTACGCCATGCACATGAAGAAGTCCGTGAAAAAATCGAGCAAGCAGCGGCCAACATGAAGGATTCCCGCGACCAGTCAGCACGAGAGACACCGTACATGCCGGGTCAGAAGGTCTGGGTGAGGGACCACACCACTTGTCCTGGAGGCAAACGCAAGCTGGCATTGCACTACAAGGGACCAGGGACTGTGATAGAGAAACAAGGTCCAACTGAGGAAGGAGTCACGTATAAGGTCAGTATGCCTGGTGGGAAGGTTATCAGGATACACCATGACCACCTGAAACCTGTGAAGCTGCGAGGCCGGGATGACGATGAGGACCGCGCGGCTACGCCCCAACGGCGAGAGCGGCGGACAGACGACGGGCACACCACTCAGAGTCAGGACCCAAACATTATATCTGAGAGCAGTTCCCCGCTCCCTGATTTTGTTTGGAGTTCTGGTGAAACTGTCACGGAACAACCGTACATGCCCGCTAACCGTCCATACGTGACACGATATGGACGGATTTCCAGGCCACCGGCTAGATACCCTGACCCGTAAAAAAAAAAAAAAACATTATGAAAGTCCTCATGTCGTTCGAATAGTCTCCAGATTGTGAGATCTCCCTTAACAGGCATAAATTTGATAAATGTATGTGAGTTAGTTATTATCGTCACCCGTATGGTTTGCCCTGAACTGATCGTTACCGACAGGCATACGTCGCTGGGAGGCCACCGAGAAGTTCGAGGCGATGCTCGCACGTTGAAGGCGCTCGTTTTCCGACACCGCAGACGGCGCTCGATTCTCGACGCCGCCGCCTGCGCACACGGCGTCGCATACGCCGACGGCGCGGGGTTCGCCAGCGTGGTGGACATCATCACCAACATGCTGTCGCTGAAGTGACACCTCCATGTGTACAATTACAGCCTAAGGCGCTATTTATTTAGGGGGGAGATGTGTTGGGTTATGTATTGTTATGTGTGGCTGTGTTATGCGCTGCGTGGCCGGGGTGAGGCGTCCCTCTCGGCGCGCTGCTGGGTGCGCCTCTGCGGGCCGCCTCCCGCTGGGCGCGCCGCTGCCACCGGCGGCGTGGGGTCACGGCCGCAGCCGGGGGCGGCGGTCATTCGGAGCCGGGGAGCCGCCACGCGCGGGTGCTGCTGTGCTGCTGCTGCTGCCGCTATTGCTTGTGGAAGCTCCAATACACCTACCAAATGGAGACGCTGCCTTTGGCCTAACAGGAGAGTCCCAAGACTAGCGGTATCCAGCTAAGTAAGGGCAGCCAGCCTATGAAAGCAGCCAACCTGCCAAGTCCGGCTTATTTGGTTACCTATTACAAGCGCTCTTATAAATAAGTACGGAAACTGACTATAACGTGCCTTCGTCAAACTTAAAACACGGCACATGAGCACCTGAGATATGTCTGACCCACTGCCACCCCGTCTCCGCCGTTTTCCCGGCAGCCCACGGACCTTTGAGCTGTTTGGCGATCTGGAGTCGGGCGCCGTAGCGCGTCACCCCGTACACTGTGGTCATCACCGTCTGTTTGATCACCTTGCGGCGCACGAAGCCGTCCAGGGCGGCGGCGATAGGCAGGCCGTCGGCCGCGTCCTTCTGACGCAGCTGCTCCACCTGAGAGGGACGGCGAGAGAACACGGTGAGCACGTGGGGTGAGCGGGGTAAGCAGTGAACACCTCAGAGGACCGTGTATACATCAACCCGGGGAGAAATGATGTGAGTCGCGAGATCACCATTGTTCTGGTTTGGGCCTCGCCTGCCGGGCCGCCCCGTACCGGTTCGTACCGGCTCGATGTGACCGGGTGCTGGGTCACCCCACCCTGGTACGATGTGGGCGCCTGTCATTGGTCGGTGGCTGGGTGGCGTGATCAGGCCACACCACCCGAGTTATGTGTCAGTGTGTGAGCGGTCGGCCGATATGTAGCGAGGCGATGTGTGTGCTGGATCGGAGAGAGAGGGCAGTCTGGTTTTGGTCAGTGATAGCGCAATACACCTCCACAGCTCAGCCGGCTTGTGAACTCTACATGGCGCAGCCGACATCTACGGACCTGCTGCAAGTAAGCTGAGGTGTCGCCACCGGTGCCTTTCCAGCTGGCCGGCGACGCATGCCGTACAACTTACGCTCCAAGTGCAAGATGGACGGCTCCGACGACCAAGACAGCAGTTCGGCACCACCGTGGCTGGCTCAGCTCCAGCAGCAGCTACAACAGCAGCTTCAACAACAGCACGAACAACATCAGCAAGACATCGAGCTTCTCCGCAAGGAACTACAAGAACACCGTCTGACGGCAACAACGGCACCTGACAAGAAGCCAATAGCTGTAGCGGTAGATCCTGCGGCTCTCGCTGGACCGACAGCGGACGGTGCTGTGGAATCGGCGAATCCTGTTACTTCACCACAGGCGGCTGGAGAGCTGGCAACGACACGACCGTCTACTGCAACCGGTGCTGTGGCATCTCTAGCTCCCGCTTCAGCTTCTGCGCCGCTTCATACAGACAGCGGGGCCAGGCGGCCACCGGTATCTCCTCCAGTGAAGCTGTCGTCGTCTGCCACTCTCCGTGAGTTTCGCCTCTGGAGGTCATCCTGGAATGACTACTACCGCTTGGGGAGCATCTTTACTCTTAGTCAAGAGGACCAGCTCGCCTACCTGCGAGCGTGCTTCACTGAAGACATGCGCGCCGCCAGTCTGCACGCCGTCGGGATCTGCCCGCGCTCGGACAACGTGAGCTCATCGCTGGACAAGATCGAGCAGTATCTGCGGCTTCAGCACAACGTCGCCATCGACCGGGTAAAGTTTGAAGAACGACACCAAGAAGAGGGAGAGTCATTCGACTCGTTCCTGATTGCGATCAAGGAGCTAGCAGCCGACGCCGAGCTGTGCTCCTCCTGCATGGACGACCGTATCACAACGCGCATCATGTCCGGGATACGCGACAAGGATACACGTCGAAAGCTGCTGTCACTCCGGCCATTCCCGTCGCTGCTGTGCGCAATCGACATCTGTCGATCGGAGGAGGCCTCTCACGCCAACAACCAGCTTCTGCAGGACATCACTCAAGGCCATCAGAGTGTCTCCCGGGTGTCATCACGCCAGAATCAGCGGAGCCCATCACGAGAACGGCCATGTGATGGCTGCGGCGGCACTGGCCATCCCAGGAGGTCATGTCCTGCTGCAAATCTCACCTGCTACTCCTGCGGCACCAAGGGCCATCTGGCGGCGGTATGCCGCAAACGGCAGCAGGCTCACCAGCCACCAGAGGCACAGCGATCTCGGAGCAGAAACCGGCACTCGAACCAAGTCTCCATTCCACAAGTCGTGGTGGGCAGTCTGCACAAGACTCAGCAGGCACCGAAGATTGCTGTTCAGCTTCAGCGTGCTGACGGCACCCTCCTTGGTACTGTCGATGCCACGCCTGACTCAGGCGCAGAGATCTCTGTGATGAGTGCTGAGCTGGCGCGCCAGCTCGGTGTGCGGCAGGAAGATCTGTCGCCACCGCCGAGTATCCAGATCTCCGCTGCCAATCTGCAACCCATGCGCTGCACTGGCACCTTCGAGGTCTTCATCAGCCTTCAAGACAGGCTGATCCGAGACACTGTGTACGTCTTCACGGAATCTCGCGGCATGCTGTTGGCCTGGTACACCGCCAAGTCTCTGGCCATCCTACCAGACCACTACCCCCAGCCTGGAAGTCAGCAACCTGCTATTGACAGCATCGTCACGACCGGTTCAGATGGAGAAGGGAGGACGTCGCCAACGGATCCGAAGTCTGCTGTTCGGCAGCATGGCAAGTTGCGACAAGAGCTTGTCAAGGAATACCGTGATGTCTTCACGGCGGACGGCAAGAACTCACTCCAACCGATGTCCGGTGAACCAATGGTCATCCACGTCACTGAGGAAGTCACGCCGTTTGCGGTCCGCACGGCTCGGCAGGTTCCCTTCGCCTGGAGGGACGAGGTCAAAACGCAGCTGGACCAGATGGTTCTGCAAGGCATCATCGCACCACTCGGCGCAGAACCTACAGATTGGTGTCATCCTCTCGTGCTGGTTGCCAAGGACACTGGTGTACGCATCTGCATAGACCTCACCAAGCTGAACAAGTTTGTCAAGCGGCCACTACATCCCCTCATCACGCCTCGTGAAGCCATCTCACAGGTACCCACGGATGCGAGGTTCTTCTCAACACTGGACGCGAAGTCTGGATACTGGCAGCTGCCTCTGCATCCTGAGAGCCAACATCTGACGACCTTCATAACTCCCTGGGGCCGCTACAAGTTTCTCAGAGCTCCGATGGGCCTGATCTCGACAGGTGATGAGTATTGCCGACGGGGTGACATCGCTCTTCAGGGACTCGACAACTTCGTCAAAGTCGTCGACGACATCCTGGTGTATAGCAAAACCCTGGAAGAGCACGAGCGTCATCTCCGAGCTCTTCTCGACCGCTGTCGGGAGAACAGCATCACCCTCAATGAGAAGAAGTTCTTCTGCGCCGTGGAAGAGGTGTCTTTCTGCGGCTTCACGCTGTCACTTGCTGGGAAGCAAGTCCAGCCAGGCAAGGTCTCTGCCATCACCGAGTTCCCGCCGCCTACCAACATCACGGAGCTGCGATCCTTCATGGGCCTCGTCCAGCAGCTCGGAGACTTCTCCAAAGAGATCTCCTCGACAGCCGAGCCTCTGCGTGGTCTACTGAAGCCAAGCAACAGTTTCATCTGGACTCCAGACCATCAGGCCGCATTCGACGCGATGAAAGCGGCTCTGGCAGCGCCACCTGTGCTGGCGCACTTCGACCCATCTCTGCCTACGATGCTGCAGACAGATGCGGCAAGACGGAAAGGCCTCGGATACGCCCTGCTTCAGCGCCACGGTAACCACTGGCGTCTGGTGCAATGCGGATCTCGTTTCCTTTCGGACACGGAAACCCGATACGCCATGGTGGAGCTGGAGCTGCTGGCGATCGTCTGGGCGCTGAAGAAGTGTCGCATCTTCTTACGCGGCCTCCCACACTTCGAAGTCCTCGTGGATCATCGGCCACTCCTGCCGATACTGAACGATTTCACTCTCGACACCATTGAGAACTCCCGCCTACAGAGACTGAAGGAGAAGACGTCGCTCTTCAACTTCACCGCCAAGTGGATCCGTGGGAAGGAGCACGTCATCCCAGACGCGCTCTCTCGTGCTCCTGTCGATGAGCCCACCGCTGACGACGATCAACTGGTCCAGGAGGTGGAATGTCATGTCCACCGGGTGTCAGTCAGCACCATTCAAGAGATCACTGTTCTGCAAGGTGAAACTCACCTGCCTGACCCGCGTCTGGAGAAGCTCACTGAAGTCGCCGGTTCTGACAGCGAGTACCAACTCCTTCTGCGAGCTGTCACGGATGGCTTCCCTGTCTCCAAGGAGCAGCTTCCTCAGCCTCTCCGTCCTTTCTGGAGTGTCCGTCATGAGTTATCCACACACAGTGGCCTTATCCTCAAGGGATGTCGCATCGTCATCCCTGCGGCTTCACGGAAGGCCACCCTGGAGGCTCTTCACGCTTCTCACCAAGGCGTCGATAGAACCAAACGCAGAGCTCGTCAAACCGTTTGGTGGCCAGGCATCAACAGCGACATCACCAACACGGTTGGAGCGTGCGACGCCTGCCAGGAGCGCCGACCGAGTCTACCACCGGAACCGATAGTGCTGGAACCACCACCATCAAGAATCTTCGAGGATCTGTCGTCCGACATCTTCACACTCTCTGGAAGAGACTTCCTAGTCTGTGTGGACAGACTCTCCAACTGGCCAGTGATCTTCCAGTTCCCACGAGGAGACACAACCAGTCGGCAGGTCATCCAAGCTCTGCGAGAGGTGTTCGTCACACTCGGCGTACCAGTACGGCTTCGCACAGACGGTGGCCCTCAATTCAAGAGCAGGGAAATCGCCGCCTTCCTCAAGCGGTGGGGCGTGGTCCACGTCTTCTCCACGCCATACTACGCCCAGTCTAACGGACATGCTGAAGCTGCGGTGAAGACCATCAAGCACCTCATCGCCAAAACGACGTCCAACGGCTCCGTCGACGATGAGCGGCTGCATCAGGGACTGTTGGAGCTGCGGAACACCCCTGGCGCCAGTGGCCGCTCTCCAGCACAGATCGTCTTTGGCCATCCAATCCGCTCCTGGGTTCCAGCTCATCGCAGTGCGTTCGCCCCGGAATGGCAACTGCGCGCCGACGACTGCGATGCCAGGGCTGCGCGGGATCGTCTTCAACGCGAGCAGCACTACAACTCCTCGGCTCGCAGCCTTCCACCCCTCAAGATCGGAGCCGATGTCCGACTTCAGGATCCCATCAGCAAGCGATGGGATAAAGTTGGTGTCATCATCGGCGTGGGCTACAAGCGAGACTACCACGTCAAGCTCCCCAGCGGAAGAGTACTATGGAGGAACAGGCGTTTCCTCCGCTCTGCAGACAGGCCGTCTGCAGACAGGCCGTCTGCAACTGACAAGTCGTCACCCGAATCTACGGACCCTGACCCATCTGACGTTCCTGAACGTAGGGTCCGGTTCCAGCTGCCCCCTGCAAAGCTGAGGCGCAGCTCACGTCAACGACATCGTCCGGACAGGCTCGGCTACAGCGACTAGAACTTCTTGCAAGAAGTTCTTCAGGGGGAGGGAGATGTTCTGGTTTGGGCCTCGCCTGCCGGGCCGCCCCGTACCGGTTCGTACCGGCTCGATGTGACCGGGTGCTGGGTCACCCCACCCTGGTACGATGTGGGCGCCTGTCATTGGTCGGTGGCTGGGTGGCGTGATCAGGCCACACCACCCGAGTTATGTGTCAGTGTGTGAGCGGTCGGCCGATATGTAGCGAGGCGATGTGTGTGCTGGATCGGAGAGAGAGGGCAGTCTGGTTTTGGTCAGTGATAGCGCAATACACCTCCACAGCTCAGCCGGCTTGTGAACTCTACAACCATCAGCGATGGAATGGAGCACTAGAACATTATAACTTGGCAAATGATAGCTAAGAATCCCCAGCTAACAGTTCGGATAAAAAGACTTCGGCTAAATGTACTGCCGGCAATTCTCTGAATGTTGTCAGCTATGTCGCGTCGCGATTTACGCTAGGCTGTGGACTGAAAACGTGCGCTACACCAAATGACGGCGGTGACCAGGGCGAAGCAGCCCCATGTTACATATGTGCCACGGAAGGGTACTATCAAGTACTAACCAGCGCGGCCACGCCGCTGTAGACGTCCTGCGGCCGCTCAGCCGGCGACAGGTTGACGCTGGCGGCGCCGGCCGAGTCCCTTCCCAGCGCCGCGTAGTGCTGCAGCCCGTTACAGCTGCCGTCCTGGTGCACGGGCAGGTGACTGACGAAGGCGGCCGGGTCCGGCGAGCGCAGCGCCGCCGCCAGCTCCTGACACGAGGAGAGCGTCTGCCACGGCTCCTCCGAGGTGCGCCACCAGCCGGAGCCCTGAGAGGGGGGGGGGGGGGGAGGGAGTTAGTGTCCTGAGAGGTGCGCCACCAGCCAGAGCCCTGAGCAGGGGGAGGCCGGAGGGGGGAGAGTTAGTGTCCTGAGAATTGCGCCACCAGCCAGAGCCCTGAGCAGGAGGAGGCCGGGGGGGGGGGGGGGAGTTAGTGTCCTGAGAATTGCGCCACCAGCCAGAGCCCTGAGGCGGGGGGGGGGGAGGAGGGTCAGATCAACTCAGATGTGTCAGGGAGAGGGACAGGTCACAGCCTCCGCCAGGAACCAATCCCGGAAGCCTCTTCAGAGAAGCATTTAATTGAACATATTTTTTTTTACGAGGATTACGAAAGAAAATCCGACTGTGTGGCATTTGTCATTACATGCTCTACCTAGTCTATTTTCAACCGACCATAACAGCTTCACACGTCCACCCGTAACATCAAACTCGCTCCGCTCGTTTATCCGTCATTCGGAAGGAAAGACTCCTTCTACCCTCCCTCTGCTTCTCCATTCCTCCCGTTTTCTCACGGTGAGCGGCCGGTCGGCCGAGTCGAGGATGTCGTCGATGATCTCGTCGCAGTAGCGCAGCCGCTCAGAGGTCGGGTCACGCTTCTTCAGACCAGTCAGGTTAATCAGGTGCACCTGAAACAGACGATGCACGTGGGGGCAAGATCCGGTAAGATCGGGGCAGCTCACGAGCGATTCAAATACATTATCCCACGTCTACCTATCGCCCACACAAACGGTATCAGATGTTATGTTTAATGGGGCTAAAAATATGCCCACGCCGTCCCCACAATTCACATAAGTCTGATAGCAGCTAATATGATAGCTGAAAAGCAGCCTGATAAGTCATGACCGTTGCATGCTATATATTTCCATTTGTATAACCAACTTCCTGATTCTCAAACTACAAACAGAACATCGAAAGCGCCACACTGTCCGCTCACCGCCACCCACCTTGAGCCAGTCGAGCCCGCTCTGTCCGAGCGGTTTGCCGCGGGCGAACTTCAGCAGCGACCGGGAGAGGTCGGAGCCCAGGTGGCTGAGGTGGGGCGGACACGGGTAGGCCCGGCCGCGGAAATCTACCGTGTGCGGCAGCCACAGCACGCGGTCACGGAACTGACGACACAGAGAGGGTAGAAAGCTGAGCACGCAGTTGGTTAACAATAACAAAAAAAAAAAAACGTTAATCTGCAACACTGAAAATATGCCATGGAAATATGTTATGAAAATATGATTGTCGGGCTTCTTAATTCACTTTTATAACACAACACAATTACACCCGTCGCTTAAAAAATACCCATTCCAAACGTCATTTTCAGCATGGGAATTGAGAGCTACAGATCTGACCCATCCCAGCTGAGGCTCCAGGGGCCCTACGCCAGAGACCACCCTTACACAGGCCCCCATTCCGACTCACGTGGTTGGCGAGACTGAGTTTGTATAGGGCGTCACACCATAGCCCAAACTGCTCGGCCTTCTTACGGTTCAGCTGCACACGCTGCTGCTTCACTGTGGGTCAGACGGGTCAGAGAGGTCACACAGGTCAGAGAGACCACGGTCATATGGAGGTGATCGTTACAAACCAGGCAGGTCACAGCCAGGACTTCCCATGATTTTCTGCTGTTCCCAGCGAAAGTCATCCTAATTCACTTCTGATCGTTTGCCTTATGATCCTCCCGCAGGCGAGTCGTATGCTCTTCGAATTCTCTGAGGGTGAAGCGCCCTCTGATTTCACCTAAGGGCAAAAGGTGTGCTCTCCGCATCACCGTGGTGAGTCGTCTCCCCTACCATTCCCCAAGATAACCCCACAATCCTTATCGTCAGTTCTGACCTTTGAATTTCTCGCTGGGGGTCATAGTGGGCTCGATGGTGGGCAGCGGCGGTAGCAGCGACACGGGCGCCGGGATGTCCAGAGACTCGTCGCCGTCGTTGTTGAACACGTGCAACACCACGTCTAGCACCTGAGAGACGGAGAGGGAAAGGTCAAGGGGAGGTGTAGTGAAAGGCGTGCCACATATACCGGTGTGAGCCACAAATTTCATTAGATTGTATTGCGGCCATTAGACGTCAGAATATAATCTAAGGATGTGGGGTCATCCAGTTCTGGTGCCTCAAGGCTTCTTCAAAAATGAAGCTTTTCTTAGAATATATTTTTGTTTTGCCACGATGTAATAAGAAACAATTGAGTGAAATTACCAAAGACATTCCTAACAATAAGAATAAAGCTAAACTAGCAAGTAAAATGTAGCCATGCCTACATCCAATATTAGCATGCAGTCATCTCCACCCTTCTTCTTCCCAGTCCTGTCGGACGAACCGTCTTCCGTCCCCGTGTCTGACCTTTTGGTTGATGACCCAGGGGATGGCTCCCAGCTGGTTCAGCGAGTCCAGCACCGGGAACAGCTGCTGAGTGGGCGTCTCCTGCAGCCGCTGCAGCTGGCAGCTCGTCTCCGCGGACGCCGCTCTGAGGGGTCAGAGGACCGGTCAGGTCAGGTCAGTGATCAGGGGATGTCTCTGGGAGGTGAGCGCAGGTCAGGTCAGTGATCAGGGGATGAAGGCCGCTCTGAGCACAGAGAGCAGTCGGGTCAGAATTCGTGGGGATCGGCAGTCAAGTAGCTTGAGTCATTTCACGAACTCAAAACCTACTGGTTGTTATTAGTGAGGCATGATGCCCGGCAGATCTGACCAACTAAAATGAGTCATTACATGGCTAAAAAAAAAGAAGAAAAAACAAGCAGCGCCATAATTAACATACAAAGAAAAAAAGCTTATCTAAATGTCCCTTTTCTCGCGATAACTTCCCACATCAACTGGCCCTTATGCCCTAGTTAGTCTCCCAGCTCTCCCGTCCCCGTCCCCTCCCCCCGACTGACCTGACCCTCATGATGCTTTCCCCCGACCCCCTCCTGCGACTGACCTGACCCTCATGAGCGGCGCCGAGGACATGAGGTAGCCTCCGGCCAGCTGGGAGCTCCACGGCAGCGGCGGACTCACCATCGGCACCAGGTTGGCGTCGAAGGTGATCTGGTGGCGGCGCGTGGCGCGGTACAGACGCGCCAGCGCCGGGTGCGGCCGAACCACCTCCTTGTGGCGCGCACCGTCACGGTTAAACACCGTGTAAAACGCCGGAATCGGGTGTCTGAGGGAAGAGGAGAGCAGTGGGAAGAGTTGAGAGTACGAGGGCGAATGATGACACTAGCCAAAACACAACAAAGCCACGCGGTTGAACACAATATCACTCATCTATCTACCAGCACGTATTTTGATTTTCCCATACTAATATTACAAATATGGAGCGGAGCTGTTCTTAACAGGGAAGAGGCGAAGGCCCTGAGAGTCATGCATTCATACGCCGCGATAAGCCGATGAGATCAAATAGCATCAGACTTATCTTCATTAGGGCAAGACCGTCAGAGGACATTAGAAGATCGCCAAAACGTTGCGGCTAGCCCGTAAGACCACTGAAAGACTCACTCGGTGAGTTTGGCCAGTTTGGTGATGCTGGGGTCGATCTTGACGTCGTGCAGGATCAGTTTGTAGAGGAACTGACCCACGCTGCTAATTATCACCGGCGACCAGCCGCGCTCACGGTACTCCTGATGTCAGACGGGGGTGTCAGCAGCGGGCATTGTGCAGCTCTTCAATATCACAGTCACAGTGGTAATGATCGGTAACTTTTTGCATATCAAATCTGTGCGTGTAGACGTACGTATAGGTAGACGTACACTCGAACCACTAAAACTGAATCCTAATTTTAACCATCTTTTATCCCCACCGCCAGTGTCCCACCATGGCCCGTCTGGCGTCCCTACCATTACACGGTCCCAGCCAGCCGCGCCCCTCCAACCCCTTTACCCACCCCCTCCTTAGCTAACCTACCATCCCGTCCCGTCCCGTCCCGTCCCGTCCCGTCCCGTCCCGTCCCGTCCCGTCCCGTCCCGTCCCGTCCCGTCCCGTCCCGCCCCGCCCCGCCCCGCCCCGTCCCGTCCCGTCCCGTCCCGTCCCGTCCCGTCCCGTCCCGTCCCGTCTCGTCTCGTTTCGTCCCGTCCCGTCCCGTCCCGTCCCGTCCCGTCCCGTCCCGTCCCGTCCCGTCCCGTCTCGTCTCGTCCCATCCCGTCCCGTCCCGCACCCACCAGGTCAGCTCCGTCGCGCCGCTCGGCGGCCAGGCGGCTCCAGCGCTCCCGCGGCACGTAGCCGGCCGCCGCCGGGTCCTGGTAGGCCTCCAGGTATCGGTCGTACACGGAAAGCACCCGGTCCACCAGACCAGACGTCTGCTTCACGTGACTCTGGTATCTGACGGCAGACGGTGAGGTCAGGGTGGGTCAGGTCAGGGCAGGTCAGCCGGCAGGTCAGATGATCAACTAGGCTGTTATGTGTTTCGTAGACACATCTCAAAATCATACAATATCTTGGAAGTCTCAGCTACGTCAAGCTTCATTTTTGTGATCTACATCATAACATTATTTCAGTGATCGTGGGGTCTGCTCAAACAACCAGTCTTGCTACTATCGTCTATGAACTCTTGTCTCTTACACCACCCTTCGTCCCCTCCTCCCAAACGACAGGTCACTACTCCCTGGCCGGCCTCCCTTCCCTCCCCAGATGCCCCCTTCCTTCCCACACTCTGATACCTTTTCATGGCCAGCTCGCCGAGTCTCCTGTGCAGCGCCGCCCGGCCGAGCGCCACCTGGCCCGAGCCGGACAGGTGACCCTGGATCTCCGTCATCATCAGACGCACGTACTCCCGCACGTCCATGCCGGTCAGGTAGGGGTAGAGGCTGATGCAGCGGCTCATCTGGTTACTGTGGAACTGCTGCCGTACCGGGCTGAGGTTACGGAGGAAGCCGGCGGTGAGACTGGCCTCCCAGTCCGACTCCAGACGGGACATGTACGCGTTCTGTGGACGGAGGGGGAGGGGGCGGTTAGGGGGGATATAGATAAACCTCCCAGTCCGACTCCAGGCGGGACATGTACGCGTTCTGTGGACGGAGGGGAGGCGAAAGTGGTGGTTAGCTAGGGCTTGAATTGCTTCTAGTTACAGTAGGTACTTTCAATGAGAGTGACTGTAAAATTATAGCTATGCATCCACATCCGGCGTACCTACTAGTGACACAGGGGACGAAAAATGAAAAACCACAACGCAGCTGCCAACGCCCGCAAACTGCCAGGAAAACGCAGCACATTACTTTCAAACCGAGGAACGAGGTGCTAAAACAGGGCGCGGTTCGGGCGGACTAACCGAAGGTAAAAGCGGGGAGCAGAAGCGAGGTGTAAAACGAGTCGCGATACTCACACTGTGCTCCTTGGACCGCGGCGTGGGCTCGTCTTTGGGCCGGTACACGCTGGCTACAGTCAGAGTCCCGGCCAGCTCCGTGGAGATCTGCTCCCGAGCCAACTCGCGGTACGAGCGGCCCAGGTCTACGCCCAGCGCCGGAGGCTCCACCTGTCAGGGACAGCGGTCAGAGGTTACAGGGTCAATTGTGATGCATTCTTTTGTAAGGATAGAATCTGACATATGGATAGAAACTTTACAGGGTCAATTGTGATGCATTCTTTTGTAAGGATAGAATCTGACATATGGATAGAAACTGTCAGCACGGGCTGGTTTCTCGACGAATTAAATTGAAGCATCATCAAAACAATGTTGGCGATAGACAACGGCTCGGCAGAAGCACCAGCAAATGACAGTACGGTGGCGCCTGTCTATTCTAACTCCTCTCAAAATTTGGGATGCAGGCAGCGTTTGCATTCACCCAACGTCACTCTACACCCGCCTGCACCGACATCCAGCCCCTCTATACCTGTTTGGTTTCGAGGTCGGCGTTGAGGTGGTCCACTAGGGGACAGTTGTAGAGGACCGGCTCTGGCGGCCAGGCACGCGCCCGCTCCGGGTCAGCCCAGCTGAGCGCCTGGACTCCGAGCGAGCGGGCCGAGCCGCGGACTCCGGCGTCCTCCATACGGACTCCCTAGGGGACAGAATACAGATAGGTCAGACAGGTCAGGTAGACACACAGACAGATACAGACAGACAGACAGACAGACAGACAGACAGACAGACAGACAGACAGACAGACAGACAGACAGACAGAGCGGGCCGAGCCGCGGACCCCGGCGTCCTCCATACGGACTCCCTGTGGGTGGT
Organism: Amphibalanus amphitrite; assembly: GCF_019059575.1. NCBI lineage: Eukaryota > Metazoa > Arthropoda > Thecostraca > Balanomorpha > Balanidae > Amphibalanus > Amphibalanus amphitrite. Next base: position 278,789 of record NW_024882354.1, on the reverse strand, counting down.
ACAGACTGGTCAGATAGACACAAACTGTCAGACGGACAGGAGAAAGGACAAGCGGCTCTCACGGTCAGATTGAACACAAATAGACGGAGAAGCAGAAGGCATGAGTCATTTATAGGCTTCGGTTGCCATCCCTCATTTTATTCTTCTATAACCGTTGACCTCTTCCTCGAGACCCTACCTCTATTCCACGTTCTCATGAATACCCCATACTTCCTTCAGCCATCCATATGTACTTATACATCCATTGGTTTACCCCTCCTCCCCCTCCCGTACCTAAGCCTACAACCACTCTGCCTTTTCCTGTTTGCAGTCCGTACCGCCTCGTCCATGTCGCGGAGCAGTCGGCGCGCGTTGCGCACGTTCTCTGCCGTGCGCGGCTGTCGGCCCAGACACTGGAAGGCCAGGGCGAACGTCTCTGCGTCCGGCCGCACCTGGTCGTCCCGCATCACCCGCAGCGCGTCCAGCACGCGGTCCAGCTGACCCTGCAGCAGCGGCGGAGAGCGGAAGCGTCAGTCGAGGGGTTGTGAGGGAGACGGGAGTGATAGGAGGCAGCGACGCGAAAAAGATGGCCAGTGAAGGGTCGTTGGGCGAGAGAGGAGCATTGTGGGGACATGTCTGATGTCTGTGAACTGATGTCTGTGTCTGTGAGGGGCTAATGCCTGTGACTGTGAGCTAATAGAGTTGACTGAGAAGATCACAAGGTGTTCGAAGGGGAGGACTGTGATAGCAGTCCGACTGAGCAGTTCACGATGTTGACGGGAGAGTTGAGAGTTGAGGTGTGAGACAGTGCGATCGTGCGATGTCAGACGACAAAGGCCCGTGACGCTGCGACGAGATGCTACGATTTGACAAAATATCAGCTTCAGACAGACCAGGGTAGTGTCTGTATCTCTAGAGCGGCTCGACGTGAAGGAGAAACAATCACCCCATTTCTCACCTTTCTCGCGAAGCCAGCGAGGAGCACGTTGTAGAGCCGCACGTCGCGTACGTCGGTGGTGCGCTGGAAGTTCCTGTTCATGTTGCGGTAGTAGAGCAGCGTGTTGTAGGCGCGGTTCACAAGACCGCTGTTCACCTGCAGAGGGGGAAGAGGAGGGGGTCAGCCAGGGTGGTAAAGAGGGATATACGGCTGATTGCAGAGAATAGCATAAGATTAACAGAAGAGCGCGGCAATGAACGAGACGAAAGCGGTGCGGCACTGAACGGTTGACAGATTTGAAGGGTGCGCAACACTGATCGGGAGAAATTTAGAGGGGGTGGGGTGGGACTGATCAGCATAAACAGGTCTGGGGAATCAGGCACACACCACTCACACAGACTTCGAGGTAGCATTTGAGGCTGGATATGAAGCTGGCCTGTTTTCCGGCGGCCTGCTGTTCCATGAGTCGCAGGGCGGCCGCCTTTTCCCTGGAGCCGGCCGGACGCTTCTGCCCGCCGGACCGCTTCTTCCTGAGTGACAGACGAGTCATCGAGTCAGTCACGTGCAATGGGTGGCTGTAAGCCCAGCCGTCCACTAAGCCTACCGCCGTCCACGAGGTAAGGTGGTTTCAAAGAACAGCGACGTGTTGTTTACTTTTAGAATCCTTGAAGGACAATTCAAGGATTGTTATGCTATTATTTCGCATACACATCAGTAGATATCAGTGAACCATGAAAAGTAGTAAGTACGATATAAAAGACACGTTAGGGGCAAAAACGAATGTTGCCGTACTAGTTTCTGCCCACGACACCCTGGACGGGAGCTCTGCCTACTTTTGGTGGAGTTTCTTGGTGATGTCGAGCTCGGAGACCTCCTCCTCGACCTCTGCCTCCCCCTCTGCCTCATCGGCCAGCGCCGGCTCGAAGCAGCCCAGCGGGGTCACCGGTACAGTCTCCGGCAGCGCGTCCTCGTCCGTCTCGGCCAGCACCGCCGGCGGTACGTCCTCTGACAGCGAGTCCGGCTCGGAGCCCGCCACTGGTGAGGACGCCTCTGGGGTGGGATCAGAGGGAGTTGTAGAGGAGGGAGGGTGGATGGAGGGGACGACCGGTGGCGCGGGGGAGACGTCTGCGGGTGTCGGGACGGGCACAGGCACCGAATGCACCCCCGACCATCGCGCCGGGTCCAGCTTGGCAACCCTCCGCTGCACCAGACTGGTAGACTTGGCCCCCACTGTGGACGAGACCAGATTAACGAGATTGAATTACAGGGAGACAGAATGGTCAATGTAGCACAGATACAGCACACACTTTGTCGGCTGCCAGCTCCAGCAGCATGTCTCGGTCAAGCACAAGGCAGCAAAACTTGCCCTTGAAATGTCAGAAACTAGAATGTCCAGAACTATTGAAACTTTAAGTTATCATAACAAAACACCTCCACAGTAATAATTATCCAGCCAGTTCATTTGTCCATCCTGCAGCCCAGTCAGCAAAGCATTGGAATTCCAGTTTGAGGGACTCCAGTGCTTGATACTAGGACACTCTTGGTGGGGATGGTTTGCTGTTGCCTGTTGGTGGGAGCTGCCCCACCCAGTTGTGCTCAGTTGAGTGGTACACTGCGCCTGGCTTTGACAGGTACACTAAAGCTTGCCATTCAAACCCTCTATTGCCCAGAATCAAGTGACAGGACCATAGGGGTCAGTGCTTACACAACAAGCCCTGGCTATTGTAACTTCTAACTTCTGGCTCTGTAAGTCTGTTTATTCAAACAGTTTAGTTAAATCAAATTTAAATTTAACTGAGTTAACTTAACCTGTCAGATTCCTTTCCCTCTCTCCAAAGCAGGGATAAGGGAAACAATCCTTTCACCCTGTCCTTTTCACTGCCCCTGGTGAACCATTCCTTTTTACTTAGTGGACTGTTTATTAGCAATTATAGCGTGTTTTTAATTGGCTGGATTTTTTAGCTCCTTATCAGAAAAATTCATTAGGGCATAGGAAAAACTCAGATCACTGATGATAAATTGAGCATTAAAATCCAGTAATCAAATTACTTAATAACATCTTAACTAATTGTTAAGATGATAACCTTACCCTGGATAACCTCTGCATAGTGTTTCTTAGGTTTCCGCTTCTTCTTTGTAGCCTTCACAGGTGGTTCACTAGTGGTGGTTGATGATGCACCTCTCCACAAAATGCCTGGAACAAACACCAAGTGTGTTTTATACTAAATTTATCCAAGATACTTGACAGAAAAATGAGGTAGCTTGCAAAAATAGGCAAAAGAATTATTTTTAGAATGCAGCAGCAGCACACAATTGCTTTGCCTATGTGACCAATGTGCTGCAAATGATAAGTAGGCACAACATCAATTTCACAGATGCAGTGAGTGGTATTAGTATATATTAGGTCCGAGTGGACAATTGTGACGCTGTTGATACAAATATATAACAGCAAAAAAATTAGGTTATATGTTAGGTTAGGTTGTAGGTTTGTAGGTTTTAGGTTGGTAGGTTTGTAGGTTAGGTTAGGTTGTAGGTTAGGTTGTAGGTTTGTAGGTTGTAGGTAAATAGGTAAGGTTAGGTCAGGTTTGATTATGTTTTTTCTTTTATTTCCAAGACATATGTTTGGATTCAGGATGTCAAATAATGTAAGAATATGAAAACTTTATCTTTTAACAGTCGCTCGGACTCAATGTATACTTTTACCCAGTGAGCTTGTACCTACAATGTTAAAATAGTCTACAAGATGATAAGCACCAATTATATAACCATCAACCAGATGATCTACATGACCAGACACTGACAGCTTACCAAGAGCAACATCTACATATTACACATACTTACAACGGCCCCTTATGTAACTTAAACGGCATAAATACATTCTTGGATTTCTGCAGAATGGTTTTAATTGTAATTGTCCTTAATTATTTGGTACTGGGTTGCACGCTCTTTGCAGGTAATGCTCAACACCATGCATATTTTGATAATATCAAGATAGGTAAAATCTTCTGTTCACATGTGAGGAATCACAAATGTAACCGGATTATTCAAAATGCTTGAGGTAACCGCGTTTTTCCTCACGAAAAGCGTAAAATACGTCAAACTCCATTCTCGCATGATGCTCACACGGGGGCTGCCATGTTTTGAAAAGAGCTCTCAAGAGCATTAAAATATACATTTTTTCCATTTACGAAATATAAGTATGAAAATCAAAAACTTTTTTGGTACTGAAAAAATCCATTGACGAGTCTGACATTTTTATAATGAACATACATAAATAAATCAAAACAAAATAATGCAAAATAGATAAGTCGACAAATGTTGCGCAATAGTGACATTTTGGACAACTCGCATCTGCGGTCGTAACCGTCGTAACCGTCGTAACTTTGGTCGTAACCATCGTATCCAAGGGTCGTAACCAGTCGTAAACGCATCGTTAAGCAAGGCCCTATATACCAGGTAGGGTCGTCCGGCGATTCTACCTTTTCGTGACGTCAGCTCGTGACGTCATTTGGAGTCAAGTCTCGAAGCCCCGTTCAATCCCCATGTAAATGAGCGATTTTCGAAGCACTGTAGAATGAAGTCTGCACAAGATATATCAAACCAAAGTATCTTATCTGAAAGAGCAGACAATTTTCTGCAAGTTATTTATTACGTGTTTTTCGCTAAATCTTTTGCTTTTTTCACAAAACCGTAAAATGTCCCCCCATGTCTCCGCAGCCTCCCTACCGCCGGCCGCCGCGCGGTCGCGGTAGTGTAGTGGTTAGCGTGCCCGCGCAGTATTCCAAAGGTCCCGAGTTCGAATCTATGTGGTGCGGAACTTTAATTGCAATTCCAAGCTGAATATACGAACATCCATAATAAATTATTATTCGTATAGCTAAACTGTCACCAAGCTATCCATATAAATTGACTTCACCCAAAATATCGGCAAGATTCTATTAAAATATAAATTCAAATATGGCGGCTTGGACTGCCGCGTGCGTTAGGCTCCGCCCATAGCTCCGCCCACATGCGTGACGTCATTCGTGTTAGTGGACACGCAGAGAGATAGGGGACGACATGGGCCTGTCGTTAAGTTGGATTTGCGGACATTCATCATCCATTACTTTTCCCAGTATTTTTGCCAATCTGGATCCAGTAGCAAGTACAACCAAGAGCCAAGATTGAGATCGCTTCCCTATCGATTCTCTTGAATTGGAGAGACAATTCACTGCATGCATTTCAATTTTAAATCCGGCAGCCTTGAATCCGGCCTAGACGTTGACCTGTAAAAAACGATCTACTGATGTGTGACTGGAATATATGTAGCAATATTGTGAGTTATATGACATCTGATATTAATTTGCACCAGTGTAAGTCCCTTGGAACTGCAGTTTTCAAGCCCTTGCCACTGGTCTCTTAATAAGTAATTTTACTAAATTTATTTGGAGTCACCTATCCGTGCTTCTATCCTCAGGATACTGAAATCCTTCTCCTCCACGCCGCAACCCCCCTCCGGGCTGGACAGGCAACTTTATCTCATGCGGGCTGCTCCCTTGGAGCGGCACCGCTGCTCCTGAGGGATCGCACCCCGTAGCCGGGTGCAGTGAGTGCCTTGGGGCTGGGTGGCCTGTCCTCTGGACGGGCTCAGCCCCGGTGACTCACTAGGGTGCCTGCCCAGACCAAATTCCTATCATCCTTCCGGCTCTGCAATGGTCTTGTCGACCGAAAGGGCCTAACCCAACAAAACAAACAAACAGAAATTATTTGGAGTGAAATGTTAGCAAAGCTGAAAAACTGAAATGGAAGACCATATTTTGACAATATTCTTGAATCTTGCCTGCATATGACCTTCACCAAAATGCAATATGATTATTTATGCTGGAGCCTAGTAATCTGCAGTAGGTACCTATTGCAACTTAATGCCTTGATACATTGAGCAAGTCAAAATATAAAAGCATTCAATAAGAATGCTTGAACCTTGAATGCTTGAATGCTTGAATGCTTGAAAATAAGAATGAGAACCGTGGCCCAAGGACCGCTGGACCGCTGAGAATTGCGATTTTGATATAACTTGCTGAGAGACATCCAAGAGACATCAAGAGGTGATCTGATTGTCTGTGGATTGCCTGCTGCAAATTACTGGAGCTTCTACCTGCATGGGACCTGCACTCACTGCCACTGCATGCCTGGGAGGTAGTACTGGATCCAGTGACAGTCTTCCTCGTCTGTCTGCTTGCAATTCCCCGGCCATAGTCCAACTGTCTTCCCTGGTTCTTCTCCCACTGAACCTCCCCTGCTGGGCTTGGGCGTGAGGCTTTGCTGTTTGTGCCCGACTGTTTGCCAGCTGCTTGCTTGCACCGACACTGCACTTCAGACATGGTTAACCGCAGACAGAGACGGAGCCAGAGGCAGGCTAGTGCTGCTGGGGCTGCTGTGGATTCACACTCACAGTCTGAGACTAGCAGTGCTGCCACTGCCGCTACTACTAAGGAGATATTTAAATGTGGAACATGTTCTAAAGATGTAGGTGGTCGTGACGACTGTATTGGCTGCGACAAGTGTGAAATATGGGTCCATGGTACCGAAATGTGCTCAGGGCTGCCGCAGAATGTTATTGATGTGATACTGGGGTACAGTGGTGAGGGCATTAACTTCATTTGCATGGCATGTCGGGTCTCCCAAGCATCCGTCAATGGGTCTCCTTCAGCTAAGTCTGACAATTTCAAGGAGGAAACAATTTCACAACTTTTCCAGCAGATTAGAGGACTCTCTGCTGCACTGACCGACCTCACAACCCAAGTAAACACCCTTTCTGCCCAACCTCGTCCCGCTCCACAGACGGAGTGTCGTGCTGGACAGGCTGGAGGCATGGCTGCCTCCAGTGTCACAAACACAGAACGCTCACACTCACACGTTCATCCTTCTGATGGCTACCGGGTTATAGTCAGGGAGGAGCTAAAGGAGCTACAGGAGAGAGAGAAGCGCAAGGAATCTGTGATCATTCGTGGCTTGGAGGCATCCTCCGCCTCAGACCTCGTGATTAAGTTCTCCGAACTGACACAACACCTGATGGGCACAACAGTTGAGATTTCTGAAGTGAGAGCCATCCCATCTCACCCAGACATTTACAGAGCCAAAATTATCAATGCGAACAACAGGAAACTAGTGTTAGACAATGCTAAGAACCTCCGTGGAACTCGTTACGATAAGGTGTTTATCAAAAGGGACCTGACATATGCACAGAGGGGGGAACTGCGGGAGAGGAGGCTCAACAGACAAGCTCAGGAACATGCCAGCTCAGAGACAGTACCAAAGTCAGTTGAACCTCCTCCTGCTCGCCCACAAGGTGGACAGATGCCCATCAGCAGGATGCCTGCACCAGAGGGAGGTCCGGGAAACTAAAAGTACAGTGTTCACAGACTAACGAATCACTGATTAGAGTGTGTAATGTTAATGTCAATGGCCTTTGTTCCAAGTTATCTTTACTAGCTAACTTCATCTCTCAGTCTAGAATAGATATTGTTGGTGTCACAGAAACTCACTTGACGTCAGTGATTGCTACTTCTTTTGTCTCCATTCCAAACTATTGCCTATTGCGCTGTGATACTGAAGGGACCACATCCAAGCATGGTGTCTGTGTCTACATTCATAAAGATGTCAAAATAGATCAAGTGAGTGTTCTGTACAAAAACGCCTTAGCTTTTAGGATAATCCGGTCCAATACATATGTTGGCATTGTTTATCGCCCTCCCTCTTACTCTGCCGGGGAGAATCATGAACTGCTAATAGCTCTGCAAACATGGATGACAGGTAAAGAGCTAGTATTGATGGGCGACTTTAACCTTCCAGGTATAGCTTGGCAGGAGGATGGCGCAGGACACGGCATCAACAGTACTGTCATGGAACGGTCCTATTTGGATATGTTTGACGGTTTGGGTCTTCAGCAGTGGGTCTCGGAACCAACATACCCTTCATCAGGAAACACGCTTGACCTTGTTTTCTCCACAGAACCTGATTGTATTGCAAATGTTACAGTGGAGGCTCCACTACCAGTGTGTGATCACTGTCCTGTGGTGTTTGACTATGTTGTGGGTCTCACTGTTCCAGAAACTGATTCTCATTCAGATCTTCGTATGTTATGGCATAAGGGGAACTATGATAGGCTAAATCAGATTCTAGCGGATGTTGACTGGGATTTCGAGCTTGCGCAGCGTAGTGCAAATGATTCATTTGACCGTCTCTGTGATATTGTCAAGGAGTTGTCAGAAGGTCTGATACCCCTGAAACCTCGGAGGCCGCCCCAGTCTAAACCACCGTGGCGCACGACCCCTCCAAATGCACTTGTGAGGGAACGCAGGAGGGCATGGCAGACATACAAGGTAAAGAGGTTAGAACATGGCCGTCGCTCCCCAGCTGCACTGCAGGCTTATGGAATATTCACCGACCTCAACAAGCAAGTTCGTAATTTCAGCACTCAGTCACAGGCTAGGTATGAACATTCATTGATTGAGAAGTGGAAAGATAATCCTAAGCTTTTGCATGCATACATTCGTTCTAAGAAGTCTGTTCCAACCACTGTCGGTCCCTTGAGGCTGAATGATCACTCCATCAGTTCAGACCCTCAATTAATGAGTGAATGTCTAGCGCAAGCCTTCTGCTCTGTATACACTCAGGGGGAGCCAGTCAACCAAGCACCTCACCAGAGACATGATGATCACTTGCAGGATATCCAGCTGACTGTGGGAGATGTAATGACTTTGCTCGCAGCCACGGATGGCAACTCAGCTATGGGACCCGATGGATTACATCCTCTTGTACTCAAGAATTGTGCCGGTGCTTTGGCTAAGCCAATTCATGCTATATACTTTCGTTCATTGAGGGAGGGCCAATTGCCAGAGGCATGGAAACATTCAGTGGTTATTCCAATCTTTAAGAAGGGGTTGCGACTCGATCCACTTAACTACCGCCCCGTGTCCCTAACATCCGTTACATGTAAAAGACTCGAACGTGTACTTTGCGATGTAATCTATGATTATCTCGATTCATCGTCATTGCTGTCGTCCCACCAGTTTGGATTCCGTCCTGGTCACTCTACGGCAGAACAGCTCTTGTTGGCTTATGAGGAGGTGTCAGGGGGAGTTGATGAGGGGAGGGCTGTGGACATGGTGTTGTTTGACTACAGTAAAGCTTTCGATGTAGTACCTCACGCAATTCTGATTAAGAAACTCAGTTACTTGGGCATATCAGGAGAGGTGTTGAGTTGGATATCCTCCTTTCTTTCCAACAGAACGATGAGAGTCAGTGTAAACAACAAACTCAGTAGCTCTAATCCTGTTACCAGCGGAGTCCCACAGGGCTCGGTGTTGGGGCCTTTGTTGTTTCTTGTCTATATCAACTTTGTCGCCTCCGGCCTCAGTTGCAAATACAAAATATTTGCTGATGATTTGAAGATTTATGCTTGCGGTAAAACACACAGAGACTTATCTGGTTTACACGAGCTAGAAAGACAGATTCAGACTGATATAAACACTCTGTCCAGCACTTCCAAGTCTTGGGGTCTTCGCCTGAATCCTAACAAATGCGTGGTGCTCCGGTTTTCTAGGAGACAGCATGCCTCGCCCCGTTACGTCTTAGATGGTAAAGAGTTACCTACTCCTAAGTCCCATACCGATCTCGGGGTCATCGTTGATGACTCACTGAAGTTCCACGACCACATATCATCTGTCACCCGCAAGGTCGCTGGTCTTGGGCACAGTTTCCTCAAATCTACTGTCTGTCGGTCTCGGGAATTCATGTTGTTCTTTCTTAAAACGCACATGAGACCTGTGCTTGAATATGCCTCGTGCGTTTGGCACACTGGTTACATTGAGGATGATCGGAGGCTCGAACGATTCCAAAAGTACTGGACCAAGCAAATAAGCATGCTCGAACATCTCGCATATAGTGACAGGCTGAGGGAGCTAGGTCTGTACTCGGTCAAGGGACGACTCATGCGAGCAGATCTCATACAGTATTGGAAAATTTTCCACAGGAAAAGCTGCGTCCCCCCGGAGATCATGTTCCCTCAGCCCTTCACCCGTGTCACCAGGGGACACTTGTACAAGATTGGTGTGACGCATGTGAACACAGATGTGAGGAAAAGATCATTCTCAAAGAGATGTGTCAATGCATGGAATCGCCTACCAGAACATGTTGTTGAGGCCCCTGATGTATCTGCTTTTAAGCGAGGGTTAGATGATGTGATACCGGACTTGCTATTTGATTATGTCTAGCCTTCTTGCCCTGTGTATATTTCATATACGTTTGTAAAATATTTGGTGCTAATGTGACATGTGAAACGCAATTAGTGTGAAATTAGGGTATTAGCGAGAACAAAAGGTACTAGCACTCGATACTCGATCATGTATTACGATAGGTTAAATGGCGACACACATTTCCAGTTCATGGCTCACACACTGCAATACTCAAACATGGCTGGTCTTAAAACGGAACTGGCGTGTCTTTCGATATGGGTTCCTTTCTTTTCCTTGCCACTCCTTCCTGTGACTGTTTACTTGGTGAAGGGAACCAACCAGGTAAGTAAACCAGGTAAATGGAAGAAAAATAAATGTTGTACCTACCAATTTTGCGTGATATTTTCTGCAGCATCTGTTGGGTGCTAGACCATGGCAGAAGAATTACCTTCTAAATATTCGCACAAACTTATCTGAAATATCACATTTTCAGGCGATTTGCTAGTTTGGTGATAATTTGAATATTGCCTGAAGTGGTATCAACTTTGCCTGCTGGATATATCATTGGATCTTATGAAATGGATGAGCCAGACCTGAGCTCTACTTCAGGATGGGAAGCCAAGGATATACTTGGTGAGTTGTCAAAATGTAGCTGTGTTGTGACAGGGATGAAGTAACCCTAATATGATATGATGATGAAATTAACGTTTTGAATAGTTAATTCATGTAAGTTTAATGTCTCCTTTATGATTTTATTGAAGTAAATAGCCCATTAAAACATTTTCATTTTAAACAGCATAGCACATTTTCACTATTGACTGTGACAGTGTGGCTGTCTGCCCCTGCACAGGATCTCCATTGATGTTGGTGCTGGTCTCAATGCTGTGGGGGTTCACCAACCCTGTGCTAAAGCTCACCAGCGAGGGACTGGAGGACATCAAGGAGTCAGGACGAATCAGACAGTTCTTTGCAGAAGTAAAGTTTCTGGTTGGTAATGCCAAGGTATGTAGGTGTGCTTTATGGTTGTGACTTGTGATGGTTGTGATTTTTTATGCTCTGTAGTCTGTGTGCATTAGGTGTGGGACGTGGGTGCCTAGCTAAAGGTAAATGTCATATCTTTGTGATGGAAAGCTGCCTGACTGAGATGTACTTTATTTGATCAGCATTGGAGGATTGGGTTGAGAGGTAAAATACAGCACATGCTAAGCCACTGAAGTGCATTGGTAAACATTTTCCCCTAGTTCTTGTTGAAAAAATATCTGCATCTCACTTACCTTATGTTTCAGTGGTTGGCAGCCTTTGCATGCAACCAGCTGGGTTCGCTTCTCTACTTCCTGGCTCTAAGTGTTGCAGGTATGTGTTGTTTGTTTGCTAGATGTTATTTACGTATAATGTGTCACTCCACACCAGCCTAAAAGTGTGTCTCTCTTGTATGTAATTTCTAACCATTTCCTTCTGTGTTTGATGGACTACCATAGATTCAAAATTTCTTGATTTGTTGTAGAGTTGGCTATCTTTGTAATTACGGAGCGAGCGAAGCGAGCGTAGTCTTTCCTTAGATTAACGGAAATTTCTGAGTATGAGCGGCCGGCCGGCCGGCCGTGGTCACGCTTTTGCGAGGCTTATATCTCAGCAACCACTTGACCGATTTACACGCGGTAATTTTTTGTAGGGTAGCTTCATTCCTTCTACCAAGTATTGGACTATTCCCGATGCATGTGGGTGACCCCTTATGCACGTGCCACGTGCAAAACGAAGAGGTGTCACTTTTGTAATTGTTGCAATATCTCGGTAACTACTTAGCCGATTGCGCTGAAAGTTGGCATGTAGGTAGGCACCCACTAGGCACTGCATATACATGTGCCAGAGCTGGGGTGCTGCTGCACGTGCGCACGTGCAGGGGTCGTTTCCAGATCTCGAGAACGGCTGGACCGATTGCGCTCAAATTTGGTACACGGTTAGGGACCGGTTAGTAGGGTGCCGTGCACAAGTCAGTTGGGACCCATTTTGCACGTGCGCACGTGCAGGGTGCCGCTTCCAGATCTCGAGAACGGCTGGGCCGATTGTGCCCAAATTTGGCACATCGCTAGAGATCAGTTAGTAGGGTGCCGTGCACAAGTCAGTTGGAGGTACCCCCTCGCAATTTCGCACGTGCAAGGCCCACCCTCTCGCTCGCTCCGTTAGTCGCCACAAAAGGCGTTATACTGGTTTTAGTCTTTTCCTTTGCTATGCTGCTTTAGCCTATTTCTGACGTCACCGATCTGCCGCAGACCTGTCTGTGACGTCACCGATCCGCCGCAGACCTGTCTCTGACGTCACCGATCTGCCGCAGACCTGTCTCTGACGTCACCGATCTGCGGCTCGCTGACGTTCGTGTTCACTCACGTCTGCGGGGTGCTGCTTGGGGAGCCGATCGGAGACAAAAGACGTGAGTCCGCCGTGGGAGGGACGTGAGGTGGGCTGGGGGAGACGTGAGGGGGACGTGCGGGTGTAATGGGGACGTGACGGGGAGACGGACGTGAAATGATGCCTAGCTGGAAGTGGGACAATCTATTATCGACATGAAAGTGTTGCAGGGAACGTGAAAAGTACGGAACAGCTGTAAAACGGTCTTGAAGTGTCCTATGGCTATGGCTGGTCGTCCTATGGCTGGCCTGATGGGGCCATCACCATTGGGCCACCACCATATTATTGAAAGTTGTGATTAATATGGGATTAGTTGGAGGTAACTGGTTAAACAATGTGGCGAGACTGAGACAAGAACGCACACAATGCGGTAGGACGTAGGATGGACGCGAAAGGTGTGTCTGGGTCGTGAGCGATGCGAGTGGCGGCTGAAATTAGGATCAATAGTACGGAGAAACGGGTAGGGTGGCGCTGCCGTTATATTGTTCGAGAGCTTGACTGTTCCTCACCATTAGCAATATCAGAATAACGGAAAATAATTCGCAGCCTATTTGAACTGTCTCAGGCCTCAACCAACCGAAGAGCCACCATAATCGTGTGGCTGTCAATTTGCGTGGTTTATCTAGTCGAGACATGATCGTCGAATGCCGTACAAGTTTTGTGATTGAAGTCTGCATATGTTAATTTTCGGGAGACAGCCTTCTCCTTCCAGTTACAGCACATCAATTAGATTCGTCCAGAGAGCTGACAGGCCTTGAGCTGGCTGAGTGGCTCGTCATATTATGTAAATATCTGTTTTATGACCGGGGCCGCGATAGATCAATATCGGTGTTTTGTTGGCGCCGTCATGGCAACATTATCGAACCGCCCGTTAGAAGCTGGATTCCCGCTGAGCTGAGCCGCACAGCTCGTCCCGTAACGTTGACGGCCGCTTTATGGCTTCATGACGTCACTATTTCGGTTGCGTCAGAAGGTCGGTCGCACGGAGGGTTTCCCGGGAGCGCCCGATGTGAACGGCGCTTTACGTCTTCTGACAGATGCCAGCGTCGGTTCGACTAGAAATATACAACTTAAGTTATTAGACGGCATCTCTCTTAGAAGCGCTCACTTTGATATTGTAATGGTATTGAGTATTGATCAGTAGCTGCTTCCAGTGCTTTACAATAAGCGATCCTACCAAATTATAAAGTTTTACATCGACGGCAAAATGGATGATTGGCAATCATTCAGCATAATGCCGTATGAGAGTGTGCTGATTCATTCTGGCCAGATATTGCTGTGGAGCTGTAAAGAGGTGGAACTTTACTGCGAGGCAATGCATGGAATTCTTCCTGACTTTTGCTATTCGTATTTTACTGTTGCTTAGGAAAATAAATTGAGACTCGATGGCTTGCGTTGTTGTATCTCATTTTGTCTTTCGCGGAGTTGTTCAAGGAACATGTCTATCTCTATGCATGGAATATTCACGATCATATTCACAATATAGCTCCTTTCTCACTCGTCACTTTTAGGATATCCGACACTTCCCTCCCCTACCTGAGCAATACTCACGGCGCTGCCAACTGGCCGAAATTCATTTCGTGCTATGGCTGGCCTGATGGGGCCATCACCATTGGGTGTGCCGCGGACGGGTGGTTAGCACCACTCTGTGGGTTAACGCGCCGACCCTGTATCAGCGGGGCGCGGCCGGCACCGGCGGGGACAGTCGGGGCGGGGCAGACACCGCTGACGCGGAGTGGGGAGGTGGGGAGACGGGTCACGGGGGTCTGGGAATGAGAAATGTAAATTTTATAGTTCAGTTAAGTTCATGGGATCGTTTCAGTTTCCTTACGACGATGTGGATACTTGCCGTCGGTTCTCTACATAGAAAAGTCCCCCGTCTCCCTGTGTCTTCTTAAATCTTAGGCCATCTATTTTGAATTTCATGCAATACTTCTGTCGGGTAATGTTCAGTGTCGTCAGATGGTTGCATTATATTCAATTCCCTACCGGTCTCTGTATCATAGTCTGCCGTCTGGCCACCAATACCACATTATTATTTATCGGCCTTGTCGGGACGTCCGACAGGGATTAACACCGCTTCCAATAGAGTTTCAGCGGTAATTTGTCACGGCGGCAACTCGGGGCTGAGACCCTCTACTGTGTAATTGCTGCAACGGTGTCTCAGCCGGTACGGATCGGTTAACGGTTAGGTAAGGACAGACTAGAATGGGGCTGGTTATTGGGACTAGCTTTGGCTAGGTTAGGCTAGGTTGAGTAAGGATTGGTTGAGTCAGGCTGTATATTTTTAGTATCCTCGATTAGATTAGCCCACGCATTACGCCAGTTTATGTTGAATTATAATAAGAGAGGTAGTACAGAATAGGTTACGTAATGTTGCCTTAGGTTGCACGTGACTGGGGTGGACTATGGACTATGTATTGTGGTGCTCAGCTTTGGTTTGGTTTGATTATGTCAGATTCCCCCCCCCTCCGCCCGCTGTTCCGCCGGAAGGTGTTCTGAGCCGGAGGCCGTACCGTCACCGCCAGCCGTGCCGTGCGTCCGTCGTATTCATATCACGGCCGTCACACCATCGATCCCTGCTGGGGGGGGGGGGGGGAGTCAGAGGGACTGGGGTCAGCTCTTCTAGGAAAATCTAGGACCGCAGGATGTGGAGGATTTGGGTAAATGTTTGGTTTTGAGGTTGGTCTGTTGATGATTTGGGCTCGCTGTTTTTTTTTTTGGGCATGACCCCATCTTTGAGAGAAATTGACTTACCGCCGTAAGTCAATTTGTGATTCACATCGTATGTGGAGTCTTTCCAATTCATTTAGACGTTACGATTTTCCGACTCATCGAGCAAACAGCCGCTCCACATTTTTACTGTCGATAAAAAGCGTCTCCCGGAGTCGAGTTTTTACTGTCCGTTTTCGCTGGAACGCTGGCCGGGCGGCTCAATGCCAGTTTTATAGTCGTTCCGGTTCGTTCAGTCTGTGTTTGTCGGACGTTGCTGGGCGTGGCTGGGCGTGCTGAAGATGTGGTGACCCTAAAGTCAAATATGGCCAAATATGGTCACTGCCTGGGATTTATGTGGGGTGGCGGGCGATGATTAGCGAAATTAAACATTTTCTGATTAGAATATCAGATTCATTATCATCTCTAAACGAAATATTAAGGAAATATCATTGTTCAAGAGGGAATTTCTCAATGTTTTTAACCTTGCTCCTGGTTTGAGACCAGATGCAAAAACAGAGGGCTGGATGCCTTCGCTTACCGACGGGCGAGTCTTCTGACGCCGAATTTCCAACAGAAAATATAGCGCACTCTCAGCCAATTTTCTTCTAACGACTATCCATTAACATTAGATGGTGCTCTCCCTCATACTTAAAATGCACTCAGTATTGCAATCCCTATATGCTATTTTAGTTCGACTTTGACGCTGCGGGGCGGCGGCCGCGGAGGCAGCTTGCGCCGCTGCCGCTAGATGTCACTAGTGGTAGACGCCTGAAAGTAGACTGTGCCGCACGGCCCGCTATGGAAACTCGAACGCTGCCGAGCGTTCTGCGAATGCTCGCGAGCCTCGGGAGTCAATTTTAGCAATTGACAGGCTTTTTAGGGATAAATGTACGCACTTTCCGATGGCACTGTTAGCTCGGCGATTTTGATAGTGCCTTCATCATTATCGGCAATGTGATCGCCATTATACCCGTAGGTTCAAACCGAACTGACTCACCCTCTCCCCTGTGCGTGTTTCAGTGACCTACAGCGGGGTGGTCTGTGTCATGGCCGGCGTCTCGCTCTGCATGCTCGACAAGAAGCTGTCGTAGAATATGATGTCACTGGCTACTCTCTGACGTCACTGGGGACCACAGACACCGGGTAGGCTGAGGTGCGACGCTGCCAGCTGTTATTATGTGTAGGCTGCGGTGGATGGATCTGTGAGCGGCTCTGTGTCCTGACCTGGATAGCTGTCGTATTGTGGCGAACAGCGGGCACAGTTGCATTGCATTGCAATAACCATTACAATGTTTGTTAGGAATCCCACGTTTTTCCTCGCTTCCAACTGTCTCATCGGATGTACATTGATCGAGGCTATAGAATTATAATTTAACTCTCATTTAACGACTAATGTCGAAAGTCATTTATAACTGTTCAGTCGATTGTTTTTTCTTTCTTCAAATTGTTTTTCATGCGCTATTCTGATGTAGGCTTTGCTTCGCTGTTGAATCAGTACCTGGTTGGGTTCTTGTGTTCAGTGATGGTGGAAAGTGAAATCACGACTGTCGTCGCCCGTCCGTTTCACGGGCCTGATGAGTTCAACCTATTAAAATGTTCAATTTGTGGCCTGGCCATCTGATGTTGGTGTGCCCTGCGAGTGATTTATATATTCTTGCCAACGATTAGCTCATTTGCAGTCGGTACAAAGCTCCACCATGGAGTGCGATATGACTGTATTTGGTAGCATAATCGGAGATCAACGTATTTCAATGACTGTTGCTGTTATTTGACTGTTTGATCTATTTTTACGGTGCATAATTACCTGTTGTTGCTATTTGAATGCTATGCATTTACATCATTCGCTGTTGTTCAATACCAGCCCCTCTTGGCCGGTGTGTGTGAGTTTGTACGTTGAGATTCGGTCCGTTCCTGTCCCGTTGTTTTGCCGTAGACTGCGGCCCACTCAGGTCTCAGTGAGTGATCTGCGGAGATCGCATAGACTGGGAGAAAGCGTAAGCACAGCTGCAATGCTCAGAGCCGAACATGTTCTGCCTCCAAAGTATCCCCTGTTCTGCTTATATTGGTTTGTTTCAATCTGCTCGATCCTGGTCACCGCCTAGCTCACATGTGCCTGTCCTCCCAGGCGGTCCGTCGGTGTCTTCAGTCCCTGTCTTATGTCCCTGTGTTTGATTTGTTACTCCTTGCATTGTCCACTGTTCATTGTCATGCCTCCATTCTTCCAATGGCCTTTTTTGAATGTTTTTTTTTTTTTTTTTGTCAAATACGCCCCTCCCCGCCATGCGCCTTCCGCTTTAACCGCCTTTTACCCCGCCATCGCCATCCACCTTATTCCCTGCCCTATCTTACCCCAGTGTGCCCTGACCCGATCCTCTTCACCTCCAGGGCACGGAGCGCCCCGACCACGCCCTGACCCTGACCGGACGGTGACGTCATAGTGACGTCACCGACCGTCCGCCGGCGGTCAGCCAGTTCCTGGGAAATCCTGAATGCACCGACTTCCGTGACGTTAATGACGTAAGCTCGGGCTATGGCCCGGAGTTGGGGACTTTAGGGGACGGCGGTGGGGAGGAAGGGAGGGTTAGGGTGGGGCAGGGTATGGTCACGGGTCAGGACAGAGGGAGGGAGGGAGTGAGGGAGAGTATCGGATGTGATACTGAGCGATGGCTCGGAAGCGCTAAAGTGGCGCTGTCAGGAGTCGGATGGAGGCGTTATCAGTACCTCCGCCGAATCACCCACTCTGCGAACGGTCGGCTGTCGGCTCTCAGTTCAGAGCTGACGGGAGCCGGATACAGCAGTGAGACTGACAAGTTCAGTGGAAATCTGCCCGCCAAATGGATGGGCTCGAAATTGGTCGCGAAATCCGGCGTCTGTGGTATAACCGTGGTAGTATTTTGTACGATTTTGGAAACATCCCGGATGTTAGTGCCACAATGTTGTTTTGGTTTATTGCGGTGTCAGAAAGCACGAAATGTGGTGCTACTTTCAAGAAGGTACATGCCCCAGTACATGCTGCTTGAGCCTGCCATACGACTGAAGCCAGCAGCTAGTGGGTTCTGTTGGTCTCGCGCCCCACTCGGCTATTCCGCCGGCGACTTGTAATTCGTGGCGGCGTCCCGGGCCATCCGTCCACTGCCAGACGTTATAAGGGCGGCCGTGACTCTGCCGGCCGCCGCGCCAGCCGTCCGTCGACGGTCATTTTTCCCTCAGCAACCGCCATTCGGTATCCGATGAGCCGCCCAAAGTCGGCGGTGTGATTTCGCCGGGCTATTCCGCTGCCTGATTGCCCGCCGCTCACACCAGCAGCAATAAATTGCTGGTTAGTTCCACAGTGTTTCTGGCGGATCTGCCGTTATGGCTTGCATTCTAATCCCAGCTGTAAATTCGTAATTCGAGTAAAGTTGTGACCTCATTATCTGGTCTGCCGGAGTCGTGGGTTCCTTGCCGTCGCTGGCTTCAAGGACTCGGCTCCCGCCGCGCGCGGTGCCGTGCTAGTTAAACCCTGTTCCTGTGGTTACTGGTTGGAGACTTATCATTTATAACCGTGATAGCGGGGAGCAATTTCCCTCATGGGTGGTAGCGTCTTATCGCGTGATATGAGATATGTTCAAACCTTAGTCATCCCTTTTCCTCCCGAAATTCATGCTTCTATTATATACCTTATGGAACCATCTAAAAAATATACGCGACTGTCTGCGCATCTATGGACTGCTCCCGTATCCAGTTGCGTGAAGAAAACACCGAACCTGTTATATCCGGAGATAGCTGGTAAAGGACGGGCAACCCAAAATACAGCCTCATGCGTGTTTAAATGCCATTCTAATCAAATAGCCGCAGCTCTGGGAATGGCCATTGGTTGGGGTTCGTGCCGCGAATTTACTGCCCAACCTGGCTGTGGCGCGCAGTAGCCCGACCAATCGATAGCACGAATACGGGTGGTTTACTTTGAGTCACACCGATACTTGTGAGCCATGATGTCATGGAGACTACGATACACGTTATGAGTGCCATTTAACACGTATTGCTTGGGATTAATCGTAGAAATCTCTTTTCATTTATCTCTCACCGTGTCGGAAGCCGGCACTTCTATCCGGAACTGCGCTCTAACAACCCCAGCGCCCGCGAATTTCCCGGCTCAACATGAAAGCTACCGGGCGGTCGCTCAAAGCGTTCTCAAGAACCACCTCAAAAGAAAACAACATTATTAAATTTCGGCTCCATAAGCCGATTACGGCGCTGCGGATTTGTAGTTAGGTGTCACTGGCGGCGGCGCGCGGCAGCCAATTTTCTGCGCCGGACGTCGGTTACAGGTCCGCGGGGATCCATCTTTCACCCTCTGCCGGCCGATTACGGTGTGATGAGGGTCCGGCCCGCCCGCGCCGCGCCGTGCCGGCCGGGTTTATCGCGCGATTAGGGCTCTGATCCGGCCCGGCGGCTGAATGTCAGCAGGCGTCACGGCGGCCGACGGACGGACCCCGCCGACACCGATGGACGGGCCCCGCCGGGTCGTCGGTCACACCGGCAGCGGCGAGTCGTCCGTCTCTCTCCCAGCAGCGAGTTGTCATCCGTCTCAGGAGTGTCCAGTCGTCCCTCAGGAGTGTCGAGTCGTTCGTCTCTATGACCGACATCCGTTCTTCTCGCTGGGGGTTATTCATTCTCATCCAGCGGATGGAGCATTTAGAATGGCGCTAGAACCTTCTCAATGGTCAGGATTTATTCTACAATCCATTTGTAAGCTCACCACTCTGAGCCGCTCTCGAGATGCCGTATTCGTCAGCAGTGACAGGGATCAATCAGTCCCCATCCGGCCTCCCGACCGAGCCGGCCGGCCCTCTGCGGGCTCACCACGGCCCGACGGAGCTACCGCAGTGGCCCACTGACTGGCCGGCCGGACGCGGCAGCAGCCAATCCCACTAATGACTGACCTGGTCCGCAGACGGCCCTCGTGTCAGACACGCTGGGGAGTCGGTGATAGACAGGGGCGGAGTGTGGGTGGGGGATGCACAGAAATCCATACAGACAGACCAGACGGTCAGGCATGAGTCATTCCTCCGCCATGACCACTGGTCCTGTCCGAAATAGCTGCTGTCGCCGGTGACCAAACGAGCACCGATTGCCAGCGGTGGCGCGTGATTGCCTGCTAGATATTGACCGGTTACATAACTACAGTGTGCTGGACCCGCCCCGCCCCGCCCGATATAGGCAACTTTGCACATCGCCTGGAGCCATACGACAAACTTGGGCAATAAAATCACAGAATATTCCACTTATCTTTGGAAATTTAATCGCAAGCGTTATCCAATATCCATTTTTTGTTCTTTACGGCAGAATATTGCCCAAAAGTGTTGGTAATTGGTCCCGTGTTTGTCTTCCTATAGTCTGTCGATGCGTGTCAACATTGCTCTGTTTGAGGGCGGTTGGCCGGTGCACCTGATCCCAGTACCGCAGTATTTACATACAGAGCCGCAGTGCGGGTCGATCCCCTTCCCACCGACCGGCGCGTGGCGGCCCGCTCCCGGCTCCCGCTGCACTCCAGCGCCGAGCTGCGTGTGTGAGTGGGAGTGACGTCACAATGACGTCAGTGGCCCGGTCGACGGACCAATGAGAGTCTCCCCGGCGCTCGTGCCGGGTCGAGTGGGGATCGAGGGTAGCATGTGCCGAGATTATTCCCTCGCACCTGTCTCATTTCCGCTCAGGAGCCGATGAGAGGCGGCTCGATAAGTCTGTTCTGAGACGCTGCGCTGGCGCAAACACTTTGGTAGACAAGGCATTTTATTGGACCGTGAGGGTGTAGCTGGGAAAAGTGATTCATTCCGTTTCTGTTTGTAGATGATGGTGACGATGAGGTCGTCGATAAGCCCCTTACTTCTAACGGACTGTAATGCTTACGAACAGCGCTTCACAATAACTAAAATTTTCACACATTTGTTTGTAACACATTTTATCATTTATGGATTGAAGGCTTGAGCATATGATCATATGTATTAGCATATGCCGGAGTATGTCTTTAGCATTAGCGCGAGCGTGCGGTAAAAGCTTTTTGGATTAAACCGCATAATGTTGAAGTCAATTGAGCAAAGGTTTCGGCCCATGGGCAAAACATTTTACCAGCGAACTTTTGAAGCATTTCCTGAGACGGAGGAAGGCGCTGGAAAAGAGCTTAACTGATATAAATCTAACGTTAACTGACGTGTTGCATTTGGTCGCTTTGAACTATTGAAGAGATTGTAAATGTTGGTTTTCAATAAGATAATATTTTAAATCTTAATGTACTGACATATCAATTAATCACCTACTGTAGCGCCAATTTCATGCCTTTTACAAGTGTAATGAATTGACAAAAAAAAAACGCATTTCACATTGATCAGTAAAAACTTTATTCATATTGACATGGGTAGAAAACCAAGCGCTCACTTCACAGGATTGTAGGTATACCTTCCACTCTTCTCTAATATTGAAAACGAACGTTACTCTAGCTTCTCATATGACATAGATTGAAGTAGATGTTCTTGGTTTGATAGAAATCCAACTCACAGCCAGACACAAGGATGAGTCGGCTTAGTTTATTATCTTGGTCAGGGAATATGTACATTTTTTAGTTCTTGATATTCGGTCTTGGTTTTTCCACTTCTTTCAAGAATGTAAAATTGTTAAAGAAGCTTAAATATGGAAATTAAACGGCATATGCTAAAATAAATATCACACTTGGGCCGGAATGTTTCATTCAGGACCTCGGGCTTTGTTGAATTTTCCACCCTCGACCTTCGGTCTCGTGCGGAAAACTCAACAAATCCCTCGGTCCTGAATGAAACATTTTACCGGCCCCGTGTGATATTATATATGTACATACATTATGCAATCAGTTTCGGCCTGTTTTCCTTCCTTGCCATTTCACTTACTGTCTTGGCGACGAGATCTTCATCAGCATATTTTCAATTTGCATAGCACTCTGCGTTGTCTTGTCCCTGAATAAAAACAAAGGTAATTAGGATTCACATCAGAGGCCGGTGTGCCGCTGGCGGAGACGGTTTGTGTTTGATGTGACAGCCCTCTCCTCCCCCGTCCCCTCCCCTCTGCTCCAGTGGAGGGGGCACGCCCAACCATCCCGCCAGGCGTTCAGGCTCCGCCCACTACAATGGTTTTATAACCAGCTCGATATTTCATCGTTTGTTAGAGAGGGTACCATTCCTTAGAACCATGTCTGGAAATGTGCAACGGTTGACCTAATACGATCACACTCTCGTCTGACTAGGGTCACCAACTCGAGTCACATAGTCTACAGAGTCGACTCGAGTCGGTCTGAACCGGCTCGATAAAGCGCCTCCGATTCAGCCGATTGGATGGATCGGCAAGGGGCGCTCGCTGACGCCATTCGTGTTCGATGAAAGGCCCGATGAAATCGGAGCAAACTTTGTCGACTGGGTCCCGGTTCCCAGAAGAATCCCCGCTCCGTCACCGGCCCGCCGTCCCGTCCCGGCCAAACGATCACTGCTCGCGGTCGGTTCGCGCAACCATTTTACGTCCGAAACTTTCCATGCCGTTTACTGTTAGCAGCTCTTACTTTGTTCGATATTTCACTCAAACGGCACCTAACCCTGAGATAGGTGATTTCCTCACCGTGAATTGGCCCGGCGGCACTGTTTCTGGTGATGGCTGCGCCTCACGGTCGGGCTATCGGGACGCGGTGCGATCTATACGGCCGTTATCAGCGCCCGGCGACGGATCCTCGCTGAGCGATTGACGGCCGGCGCCGCCAACACAGTCCGACACTCGGCTGTATCCCGGCGGTGGAGTCTGCTCCGGCTGAGGGCGAGCAACTGAGTTAGCTCTTTCTGGTGTCTACATAGACGAATGGTTTTGACTTGGTGGAGGTGTCCCGTACGTCCTTAGACTAGGCATTTTTGTGACTGACCGCCACCTCAGTCTCATTTCGCTTGCTCCTCGCACCCGAGTGGTGCATTGGCTCAGCAAAGCTGACTTTGGCATCTATTTAATAGTTATGTAGAAGCCAGATGTCTGACCTCATATTGGCCATTGTGTAAGTGAACTTTGGTCATAGAGCACAAAACGTCTATCGAAAAGGTAATAACGTTTTCCGACAGTTGGCTCCGCGTGGCATGATAGAAAGGCTTTCAGTTATTGCACCATCATTTATTCGGTAGATGGATGCCGAACAATTTATTTGAATTCAATCTGGACTGCTGTGCATCGCCTTATTTATTGGACGACTCCCAGCGACTTTATTATCTGTGCGCTTATGTTTCATTATTCTGCCCACTGGTGCGTCCACTGCGGAACCGGGTCGTTTTCTTTCTAATTTCGTCGCAAATCCCGTCAGACGAGAGCGTTCGTTTGCTGCCGGACTGCGGGTCAGTGAGTGCGCCTCCAGCTATCTCCCGAGTTCAGAGTCATGTCAGCTGGAGCCGGAGTCGGAGCCAAAGTCGCGTCAGAGTTGGGCTCTGAGTTGGAGTCATAGCGAGAGCTGACTTAGGTCAGGGTCGGAGGAGTCTGGTCAGTCAAAATATGGCCTGAGTCGGAGTCGGAATCGGAGTCAGAGTCGGCTGACCTTCGGCCGACCTGGTGGCGCTGGTTGGTACGTAATTAGTAATCAGCGGCGCACTAAAACAACTCATTAGTCGGGCGAAAACGGCGCCGTATCGATCCGCCTCGCCGGCCGTTGGGCCGCGATATATGGGACGGCCCCGGGGGGTGGTAGGGTGGGGCCGGGGTGGGGTCAGGGATTGGCGCTGGTGCTGGTTAGTGGTTCTGATTTTGGGTCTTCAGATGGGGTTGTAATTTGGGATGGTTTTTGTGATTGTTGTTGGGCCATGTGCCGGTGTTTGTGTTGTTACTGTGGTTGTTACCTCATCGATTTTTTTCCTGTCGCTTCTGGTGCCGGCACTCCATTGGTGCTGATGCTAAGGGATAGACTGCCTCTGATAGCCACTGGTGCTAGTGTCTGTGCAGGTTCTTTCACGGCTGGTTGAGTTGCTGGCACTGACTGCGCACCTCTGCGCCGGTCTAGCCGGCAGTTCCCAGAGCCCAGGCCGTCTCGACACCGTGCCTTCTGGGAACTGCAAGGTGGTAATTTCTGAAACCACAGGCACAGACACCCGCTATGCCATGGTTTTGCTAATGAGATGACTGGGCTATTTTTGGAGGAGAAATAAATTGCACACCGAGTTAGACGGGATGAGTTATAGCTTCCAAAGCTCAGTCTGTGGTTTCATGTCAGCGAACACGCTGGCGCATGCTGCTGTTCTACCTGCATTATTTTGATAACAGCATAAGCGGAAGGCGGATATAAATTATCATACACTGTAAGCAAGAAATGCATGTTCAATGTCTGACGCTGTTATTTGTACTCAGCTTTTACACATCGTAAGGGCTAATTTGCTAATTATTTTGCAAGCTAATAGCTGCCGAAAATTATCTGCAATTGGGTGCTTGACCAATTACGCCTCATTTATTCTTTCTGTGATTGCGATGACAAGTTCGCTGCACTTCGCGTGGTTGTTAAATTTTTGAAAGCTCGTAAATAATAAGACGGACAAAAAGAGCACGGTTCGGCATTGCCGCTGGTCAGTTTGCAGGTCGGATTCCTCTCATAGTCCGTCTGTCGGTATGGACTAGTGATGTCAATTACGGAAAATCGTGATACCGATACCAAACCAAATACCAACAATAGCAATGGAAAAATACCGAAACCGAACCGACTTGGGAATAGTGAGGGAAATACCAACTTTTTACCAAGTTTTCAGCCTCTTTTACATTAATGAGGATTCATAATACCAACAAAATACCAAATGCATTCGCTTTGAAATACCAAATACCAAGTTGGTATCGGTTTGGTATCGGTATACCAAAAAGTTGGTATCTGGTTGACATCTCTAGTATGGACGTTCCATCTGCTGCGCCATCTGTACGCCGCCATGATTCATCCGGCACTTGCCATTTGCCTATGGAGAGGACCATTACCCGGGCCGTTCCCCGTCATTTGGACAGTCTGCCGGCCGGCAGCAGCAGAGGTGATAGGGCGGCCGGCGACGGCGCGGATAATGCGCTCCCCATGGAGCTTTACATTCATGTAGGCGGAATAGGCGGTGATAGATCCACAGAACGTATTGTCGTTGGTCATAGTGCTGAATGTGCCAAAGGAAGGCAGGTATACGATCATGACATGTATTCGTTTGTACTTACAAACGTGGACACACTGCTATTATATGCTACAACACGATGCTTGAGATATCATCAACGCTTAGGTACTGCTTGCTGTTACCGTCTATTTTTGCTGTCATATTTGGTAAATAATTGTCGCTACTGCAAAGCGGCACATGAATAATATCCTTGTAGGCGGCCATCGCTCTATGATTCATACCCACGATAACAAGATCTCGTGCGAAACGGACCATTACTTTGCTATACCGTTGCTGTGTCAATTTTCCTGCCTGTACAATACAATGTCCTCAGCCCGCCCATAAAAGTGTTCTCCTTTATCCTTAGCAATCGACTTTATACCCCTCGCCTTATCTTCCTAACAGCTCCGGCCCGGTGCAGCATAAGGCTCGTATATCGGCCCACTGCCGTCCCCAATTTCCCCAGCGAGGCATTAAACACCGCTCAGTGATAAAACATTAAACCGGCTCTGCCGCTGGGCGTTTTCCGCCCGCTGTCGGGCCGCTCTGTCCTGTAGGCTGTCAGCTGTGCCGCTCAGAGCCGCCTTTGTCCTCTCCGCTCTGAGCTGACACGTGCCGCGGTGCGTTCCACCGCCGACCGAGACGGACGGGTGGAGGGGGCGGGTCGAGCTGTCCTCAGACGGCTTCGGCCGTCTCCGCGGACAGTCCAGCAGAGCTAGCTGTGCGAGGAGATCTATGTCGAGTGGGATTACAATCGGATGACCAGTGGTCCAGTGCCTGAGGCCTGTCAAAGCCAGATCCCATTTATTAATAATCCAGTCGGATTGTGGAAAAAAGACCGCCTCGAATCAGTCTTCGGAGATTCGCGTCTTGCTTTTCGGGTCGTGTTGGGTATTGTATCGAGTCTTCCTGAACGAGCCTTCAGGCTGTGCCAATGA
Source organism: Amphibalanus amphitrite (assembly GCF_019059575.1). Taxonomy (NCBI): domain Eukaryota; kingdom Metazoa; phylum Arthropoda; class Thecostraca; order Balanomorpha; family Balanidae; genus Amphibalanus; species Amphibalanus amphitrite. The sequence goes on along the minus strand of NW_024882354.1, from coordinate 252,463 downwards.
CCGCGTAGTGCGTTCTGTGTGAAGTATCCCCAGTCGAGTTTTCCGACGATAGACAAAGTCGGACAAGACGATGTTGAATTGGGTCGGACCTTGTAGAAGCGTATCGTTCCGAGACCGGCCATGTCCAGCCAGGGCCGACGACTGTGCAATCACTTAGGAGGACCGGCCGGCACTGCGCCGCAGGGAGCTATGGTTAGAAGCCATTGCTTCCGTTGCCTGAAACGGCTAGTCGTGGTTGCTTGGGAAGGTTCTGGGTTGTAAGGTGAGCGGGGTTGGGGGTGGGGTGGGGGGGGGGGCTTGGAGAGTTCAGTATTTGTAGATATTTAGACAGATGGTTAGACTCACCCGTGACTTTTGCGTGGGGTCAGGACAGCGCTCCCTGCAACTGGTCCCATCTCCCAACTTTATATCTAAGCTGATGCTCCCAGTGTTACGTACATACAGGCCGGTACCTTCTGTATCGAGACCCAGTGTTTTACGGTGCTGCCCGTAATGGGACCCACTCCTCTCCACTCAGCGGGCGGTTCGCGTTAGAGCTGCAGCAGCGCAGTTATCGAATCACCCGGCCCGTCTGCACATTGCACAGCAGAGGCCGACCTCATTGAAAGCGAGAGCTGAATCCTCTGCCTCTGCAACCTGCATGAAGCTATGAGGGCGTCCGAGCCGCCGGCGCGGCCTTGTCTGAGGCACGGCGAGGCACGGCGAGGAGCGGGCAGCTCCGCCGGCGGTGCAAACGACCTTCACTTACTGGCGAACACTGATGACGAATGAGCTCCCTTGTTGGTGATGCACTCGGTGAACTTTCCTCGTCGCTAATGGGCAATTAGTAGACAGGGAGTCTATAGCTATTATTCAGTAGTTTTATTTTGGTCTGCGTTGAGCGTTCTAATCACAGGTGCCGACCTTTGTGGGCCGCGCTTCTGTCTTGTTTACAGAACTGCTCACTAACTAGCACCGTATCGCCGAGCCTGTTCGTCTCTATTTGTCGACCTTGGCGATTCGCCTTTTATAAAGCACGTTCGCTGCACCTTCCTACCCTGAGCTTTGCAGGACCAGAACTGTTGAAACTGCCTTAATCACCGATTCTCCACACGGATTTTTCCCACCTACCGCCGCGCCAGCAAATCCTCAGCGGCGGGAATTAAACCCGTCTCCACAACTTCTGGGCACCGTTTTAACATTCTAGCGGCCGCCACGGGCCGCCGCCGCTCGGTGATCCATTGAACAAACTTCCTCTGCCGTCTGCGGTCCCTCGCCGCGCTCCCTGGTGCACAGACCGCCCGTCCCGTCCCCGACCTCTGCAGTGGTCTGGTCTGCGCTGTTTGACCTGCACTCGTGATCCGACGGAGCCCGAACCACTGCAGTGCGGAGGGAGGAGGGGGGAGGGGGTGTTGGCACGTGCCTTAGTGCCGGGAGTTCGTGACAAAATGCACAAACACGTTCAGAAGGGCTGCTGGTGCCGGAATGGGTGACGAGCGAAACTAACCGAGTCGTTTTCATCGCAAATGAAGTTTTACAGTTAGGGTTTGTCGGAAATGAACAGAACGTGTTGGGATGCTGCCGGCTTTGGGTTTTGTTGAAGGCGCAGCATTGTGATAAAAGACTTACAGTTTGTATAACTATAAACGTGGAGGCTGCAGGCTTACTTTGAGGAGTGAAAGACGCCTCACCCAGGACCATTATTCTCTATTGCTTCACTTGCTAACTGTACCTATTGTTTGTGGAGCTGTGACCAACTGACGCCTGATCTGCTGTGAATGCGGTCACATCCGCTCGTGTGCAATGTGCATGCACATTGCACAGTGCACACTGCACAGCAACCCACCCGTCCTGAAAAACACAGCCGCCGTAACCTGACTGCCGGCTGAAGGACAAATGACATCACCTCTCGCACCCCTCGACACCGACACGTACTGGACAGGCGCGCTGGCGTGGGACCTGTCCCACCGCGGCGGGCCACGGCGTGTGATCGCCGCCATTATTCAGCGCTTGGCGACAACACTCGCACTGCGCAGTGCGCTGTATTTGTTCCCGACTGTAACGCTGTGCCGAACGCCGATGGTCCTACACGGGGTGCGGGTCTGCCAGGTCAGCTGTACTCGGCCCCTATCTTGATGGGACTTGTCGAGAATCCGAGACCGTGTGTCTGGTGACGTGTGCGCTGCGGAATGCGAATTTGTCTGGGGTGACGCATCGACCACGTCATAAAATAGGTACACCGAGCTAAGGCCAGGTTATACCTAGTGGTTGTGGCCACAAAGTGTCAGGGAACTTCGTCGAATAAGCTGATCTAGCTGAAACGGTCAAAAATCCATCAGGGACCGATCAGTCAATTTATGAAACATGCGTTTACGAATTTCTATCACAAACAACCAAAGAAAATGGTCGACTCTCGGGTATGCGAGGGCTTGGGGCAAAGCACGACTCCCAGCTGAATAGTTCATGCCCTTCCTCCGCGACCGTCCACTGTCCACTCCCCCGCAGTGGCCAGGTGGCGGGCTCACAGGTGCCGGCGTGTGCAGCATCAGACCCGATAGTCCCCCCCCCCTGCCCCGGCGGATCTGCTGATAGTGTGCATACATTGGACGATTGTGCAGCTGCTCAGCGGTACGGCGATATAATGGACGGTCAGCGGACACGGGTCTCCCCGCCGGCGGCGGACTCGGGTCCTCAGCCGGCCGGGGGCGGACCCGCCCGGTCGGCGGACTCGGGTCTCGGGCGGGGGCGGGCCCGCCCGCGGCGCAGGCGGAGGACGGTACGATGATTGAATGGCCGCACAATAGCGATTCCCCGGGAGATATCAGACACGCAATGGCCATTGCGAGAGGCGAGGGCCGAGGGAAGATATAGAGGGAAATATTTAGTGACGGTGTCAGCGCTGGCCGTACCTATGGTATGGCTGCAGCTGCACCTGCACCCTCAAACGCACGTCGTTTTTTAATGCTTCTCGGTTTTTGCATGCAAGGGCGGCGCCACCGTGGGGGCAGTGGGGGCAGACTGCCCCCACTGGCAGGAGGCCGTGGGGGCAAGACTATGTTTTTGCCCCCACAAAATTTGGCTGATGTTGAAATGGGAACAGAAGACCGGTGCAACATTCATGATAGGCGGTTATAATAGTACGCCTGTTTTTGACGATCCCCGTATCAAGTGCATCAGCAGAACGTTCGTTCTCAGACAGTCTGTCGCATATCTCCTACTCCCACTCAATCTCCTACTCATTTTCATTCACCAGAAGGCTGCCATCGAGCTTGACCTCGAGGAGGTTGAGAGGCAGCTTGTCAAAATCGGCCAGAGAAGAGTTGCACCCTCTTTTGGGAACCCTCAGACTGAGACTGAGCTCAGAGAGGTATGACAAAATGTGATAGGTAGGTAATAACTAATAGGTATGTATATCTGGGTTATCTGGAAATGTATGTGGATCGCCCCAATAGAGCTTATTCTGGTATCAATCGTGTGTGAGAGAATCGCATATATTCGCACTACGGTAAAAAAGAGAACTAGGTACTGATAACTGTTTTGAGGAATACACCATTTTATACATCTCAACATAACGTTTTCACAGGTTTCTGTCTCGCAATTTAGTTTTATAGTTTTATTTGCTCGCGACCTTAACCTGCCCGGGCCCGGGGGTATTCCCAACCACCGCAGCCCGGGGTACCCACCACACCTGTCTAATTCCGTACTTAAAGGAAACAGTCCACTTTCCTGAAATCAGTATTTTGCTATTGATTTATGATTTTTTATGCTCAAAATAATCATGAAATAAAATAAAACCTTTTTGTAAAAACAATTATTTTCTATATTTTAATATAGGACGAACTATATTCTATGTAAAATAATGATTGACGCGGAAGCTTATTACGCATTGACCAATCATATTGCGTAGCTCAAACCTATGCATACTGCATTGGCTGTAAGCAGCACGCTGATTGGCTGACGATGACGTGGCTGCATTCCTGTGCAAGGCACGCATTCCTCTACAAGGCACTCTTTTCGGAACGAGAAATGGAATATCTTCGTCTAGGGTGATCGTTGAGCCGTGAAAGCTCCTGATTTGTGCTAGTCTCAGCTCAAGCTACGAAACTGCTATTTCAGCTCAAAACCCCATGTTAAAAGTGAACTATTTCCTTTAAATAAGGAAATAAGGCAGCTACGGAAACAAAAATGGTACCAAACGAAAGGTATCTACGATAAGATTTTATAACACCCAAAGTTTTTGACCTCAGGTCAATTTTCAAGGTCAAAAGTCAAGGTCCAAGGCAAAAACCGGCACTTTTGTAGTGGTCTCAAAGTACGTGTTCCAGAGGACGACATGGTGCATAAAACCGGCTAAAATGGATGTTAAACGAAAGAAGAGAGTCTGGGGATTCCGATGACGCGCAGTGCATAACATTCAAATTCAAGGTCACGGTCGTGATCAAAATTGACCATAAACTTTGCACTTTTTCTTATACCTTGTATACTAAATTCAGAGATGTTTTGAAATGTTTTGAAGCTTAGTGGGCCCCTATTTGTGCTTTAGCTTACGATACAAGGCTGCTACAAGGTCAAAGTCACAAGGGAGTATCCTTGCTAGAGGCTATTTCACTGATTTAAGTCAGGCATAATAATTAAGACATGTTTTGCCATCCTGAGGCTCTAAATTAATGCTTAGAGCAAAATGGATGCCAGAATCGTGATCCGCGGCTACGAAATCATCATTAACAACCTTTCATGTGTCAAAGTCAACCAGACGTCATTCGAGGTCACGTGAGGTCAACATAAAACTTGACCTTTTCCAAACAATATATATGTCATTCGACGCGTCTCGACGAGACAAATGCGAAGGTACCTACCGCTGCCGTAGCTCTAGGACTATTTTTGTTGACGTTATTTGCGAAAAAAAACTTAAGCCTTAGCTCGAGGTCGTTGACCTGACCTCTGACCTCAGGTCACCAAAGTTACTTACGTATTTTTTCTAGGTCAAATGCTACACAACGGTGCTCGTTATTTGTCTTTATCTCTAAAACTCTATTTTGGCAGCTGGTTGAAGTTCACGTCTGTGACGCCGAAGTTTGCCGTGCAGGAGTCTAGAAAAAATCGGCCTTGAGACGTTATCGAGAAGGCTAGGTCCAATTTGTTTTGCTTCAAAAGATTTCAAATTAATGGGGGATAAGGTACAGCAAGTTTCGTATTTCTACTCCTAAGCGTTCATGTGGTATCGCAAATATTCGCCAGGGGAGGCGAAAAACGCCCCCCCCCCCCCCGTTCCGGACCCGGGAGGGTTAATGCTTAAGCTCAATACGTATGCATGAAACCTGAAACCATGATAATTTCTAATTGGCAACATCTAGGGGCAAGGAGCTCATGGATTTTGCATATCGGGTTATCAGACAACAGTCGGGTCACCTGAAGCTTGCCCCCACTGGCGAAAATTCGTGGCGCCGCCACTGTTTGCATGAGGAAGAATAGTGCACACTAATTCCAGTTCACCTTTGGAGCTAATGGGCACGTCCAACGACTATCAAAAAACGAAAAAGGGCATTTTTTGCTCCGCCTTAAAATGAAGGGAGTAGAGCTGTCAGGTCAGCTAAGGACTACGTCATTTGAAGTCAACAGTGGACGATTGCCATTCAACACTTGACCAATGACATTTCATCACATTTCACTCGTGACAAATTATGCCCACAGCTTCCACTCTATCTAGCTATCTGCCTTGGATGGCTCATATCGCACTGTTTAAATTCATTCCATGATCTGTCCTTAATCTTTGTCCAATCCTCATATTTGTGATGTCTCAAACTTCTCCAGAGCCGTCCAATGAAGTTATCCGAGAAAATCCCACCTAAGCCTCTGGAGGTCTACGTTAGCTGAATAGCAGAGCCTTCGCTCGAGTTTTATAAGCGAGATCCTAGACTGACGACACATCTCCTGAGTGCTGCCAGGTCGCAGCTATTCTTCCTACATCGCAATACATTGTATAGGTATATGTAGATTATTTGATTTGTCCGGCGACCTGCCGCTATTTTGGGGACTGCGGTCAGTAACCGCCGACGGTCACCAGGCCAGACAATCGACGGCCAACTTGGCTTACAGGAATTCGGTATTCGGATTGAGCCGATCGTCTGGGCGTCTGTTGTTACCATGGTTACCTCAGACCAGTCCACTTTAGGTATGTGGCGTATCAATCGTACATGAAGCAGCCAGGAGGTCCTATCCTAGCTCGAGACCTGATCAAATGATCCATCCTCAATATTGAGCTGTAGTGGGCTAATGACATTTCGTCGCATTGTCTGGCTGGCATCTTTTCCAGCCGCCGCGCTGCTCAGACGCTATTCGCTCTCATTGTCCTCGATATGAGGCTCGTTTCTATTAATTCATTGTGGTGCGGCTGCCGGCTTCGGTATGCAGACATGGAGAAGACACCCTTGCAGCCTGCATCCTTATTGGTCGGTGCTTATGTAATGCAGTCCAGTCGACATTCACCTGGCATCTCATACCTGGTACCCGGATCACCAAACACAGCCGTTGTCATGGAGATGCTGCTGCCTGAGATTTCCTAACGCGCCGGCACCGCGCGGTATTCCAATAACAACCGCTGCACAAACTGCACCTGGAAGAGTTGCCATGGCAACGACACCGCCACTAACGAACCTGACCTTTTCATTAGACGGAGGTCGAGAGCGCGCACTTGGCGCGCACGACCTTTCTTCGTTCCAAACGGCTGGCTGCTGGCTTGAAAGGTTCCGGAAGGCGCGTTAATTATTTTGCTATGATGCAGGTATGCTCTTTGCTGCCTCAGTGCGTATGATAAAGCTGCACAAATCACACCAAGCATGTTACCGATTTTGTAAACGTTTATCCTTTTCATATAATTGCCGATTGAAATTCTGACATTTAAATTCGGAGTCTGGGATTTTGTGGCCAATAAGACAGAGCCGCGAATGGCCTGTGAAGCCATTGTCATGGCCGTCCTGATCGTAAAGCCGGCCGTTGGCAGGCCATCGCCGTCTTGTGGGAGCAGTCACTCCTCGGAAACCGTGACGGGCTTCTCCGTGGAAACCGTGCCGTGGTGCCGTGAGGACCGCCCGGGGCCGCCGGTCAGCGACACGGCAGGCCCGCATTCACGACCGTCCGACGGAGCCGTGAGTGTTCGTTCACGGAGCCACGTGGGGCCGACCGCGGCTCCTAGTGGTGAGACTATCGCCCAGCTTGTCCGCCCAGTCTGTCCCGAACTTGAGCCATGTTCTCCCGAAACAATCACTTTGTTCGGCCCGTTTCCTTTGTTACGACAAATCGAAACGTAGCGAACTGTCGGGGTGGGCCACGCCCTGCGCCTTCCCCTCGTGTGTGAGGAAGTAAGACATGTCTGGGATTTGGGGACCATCGCGCTGTTCGGGACCAGCGCTACCACAGCCGCTGTGTCAGCCCGTCGGGGCCTTTGCCGAGGTCTGGTAGGTGCGTTGGGCGCCCGCCCTACCGGCACCGACGATGGATTTCCAGGCCGGTCGCCGGCGGCGTCGACGATCGATGGCCCCCAGCGACGGCGGGACGGGCCGGGCCGCTCTGGCGCCGGGCCGGGCGCGGCCGAGCCCCACGCACCGCCGCCGCCGCCGCTGCTGCCGCTGCTGCTCAGTGCCCGGCGTCGGCCTGTGTCGACCCATGGCTTCCCTGCCTCCCTCCTTCCCAGCAGTGCCGACTGCCCGCCCGGCCCGGCCCGGCGGCCCAGGACCCCCCGCCGGCATGGGACCCCCACCGCCGGTATTCTGCATACCTGAACCGCGGGTGACCGGGGAGGGGGTGACAGGGGCAAGGTCAGGAGGGGGGGAGGGGAGTGGACGGACAATGGTGTTAGGGGACGCGGGTTACGGAAACGATCCTATGGCTTCACAGAGTAAACGTGCGGTGTGGTGGATGATATAATGTAGTAAGGCAATCGTGTCTCAGAATATTTTATGCACTGCGTTTTCTTTTCAAAAGCTGTTCCGAAGGGTTGTCGATCAAGTTTAAACCCATCTGACACCGCAATAAAACATCGAAATGTTGGCCGCCGGCCGTCCGGTCGGCTCGGCCATATTCTCGGAGCTGAGCTGTTGACCTTTGCCGGCGCCGGGGACTTTGATCCGGCCGGCGCGGCGCGGCGCGCGATTTCAGGTCACGCTAACCCTGTTTGGACACGGGGACTGGCGGGGCCGGCCCCTCAGACATCACCCCCCCCCCAGCTGACCGGTGTGACGTCTGTCCCCCTCTGAGTGACGTGGGCAGGCCGCGGGCTGATTGCGGGGTGTGATTGATGTGAGAATCGCTGGATGATCCCTCTCCGGCTGTGGGGCCGCGCCGTGTGCGGCCGACGTCCCCGATCTCATCCATATCGTCTCCAGGGAGAGCCCGCTGCTGCCCGCCGCCCACCGGCGCATAGACCACCGTCCACCTTCCACCGTCTACTGTCCAGTGTCTACTGTCCGTCCACCGTCCACTGCACTGCCCACCAACGACCGCTGTCCACTGTCGACTGTCCAGTGTCCACCACCCACCGACGTATAGACCACAGTCCACCTCCACTGCCCACTGCTGTCCACCGTCCACCGTCCACTGCGCTGCCCGCTAACGACCGCTGTCCACTGACCAGTGTCCACCGCCCACCGACGCATAGACCACAGTCCACTGCCCATAGTCTACTGCCCATTGTCTACTGTTCAATGTCCACCGTCCACCACCCACCGGCCACCAGCGAACATATTTTAGTCCATCGCCCACCGACCACCGTCCTGGCCCATATGTAGATGATAGAACACCGCCACCTTCCCACCGTCTACTGTCTAGTGTCCACCGTCCACCGCCCACCAACGAGCGCTGTCCACCGTCCACCGCCCACCGTTCACTGGCGCACAGACAACAGTCCACCGTCCGCCGTCTTCTGTCCACTGTCCGCCGTCCGCAATCTACCATCCACCGTCCGCTGTCCACCGTCTACGAGTACAGTCCACCGCCCAACATCCACATAAGCATCCTTATGCTAGGCATTGGAGCGTGTTTAGTTAGCATGTTAGTTATTTGGACCGCGACGTTTCCTCGAAATGTGCGTTAAACGTCCCAAGTGCATTGAGAGCAGCCCATCGATGATAAGGTATTTAGCATGCTCTTCCTGTTCAATATAAGCATAATTGTATTGGGTCATTCCTTGAAGTTTTATTTCCCGTCGGGGGCTTGTGGACGTTATTCTTGTTATGAGCGAAAAAAGTAATTTGTCTGTGAAGTATGACGGCAAACAATTTTTAATCCCACTGCCATCCAGAGCGCCCTTTATTTTCCTAGACAGCACGTCTCTGTTACTTCTGCCATCGACAGACCTTTGAGAGTCTTTCGAGAACTTTCCTCAGAAGAATAGGTACAAATGCGTTGTTTTGACATTTGTGTAGGTCGATGCGATGCTGAAGGAAATTCCATTTATTCTGCAAAGCTGGCTGCGCAATAACGAAGCTGAGAGGTAAAATCCTTTTATCCGCTTACTGAGATGAAATCCGTTTTAAGAAATCGCACTCAATTCCCAGAAATTTGCATGAACTTTTTATTTAAGGCAGTTTCGTATATGCGTCTCTTTATAAATAAATTGGTGGCAAACGGTAGACCTTTACTGAAGAGTCTTGAATATATAGCAGTGTGTACGTCAATGGAACATGAGATAATAAATTATTGTGTATTTATCTTATCCATCAATTCATATTTCATAACCAAAGTGAAATGCATGTCATGCCTTCCTGCATGTTACACCCTATATCATGGTGAGTGGTTCGGCCCGGTGACTGGGACAGCCGTGTTCCAGCCGGTGTTCTGTGAGTGTGGGCGGATGTCTGCCGTGGTGACCCGACGTCTACACGGCCGTGCAGACGCCGGCGACCCTCTGTGCCACCACTCCCGGTCACGAAACAAAGCACGGCGCCCGGCCACTAGCGCCGCGCCGCGTGGAATATTTACGACGTCGATGGCGCTCAACTATTCATACCCTCCAAAAGTCAAGGACTGCTCGGCTGGTGGCGGGATCAACGCGGCGGCGGTGCATCATGAAGTGACCAACTTGGTGCAGTATTTCGTCTGGGTATCCCCTCAGCGCTGTGCAAACTTGGTCAGCGGTCTTCACGTAGAGACTGTGTCATCTCCTGTGGTCTGCCGAATGTCTTATCGAGACCGCACACGCAGCCTGCGCCGGAGGGCGGCAGATGCGGCTGAAAATGGCTCGCGGTGCCGCGTCTGGCGACTCTAACGGTGCTCTGCGGGCTGCAGAGTGCCAGCGCGGTGAGGTGTGAGCATCCAGAGAGGCGCGCCGCCGCCCCGCCGATCGGATACATTACCATACATTGGGCGCGACACGGCGACCGAACACGTGTCGGCGCTGCAGCTCGTGTCGGGGAGGGGGGGGGGGGGCGACAGGGACGGAGAGAGGAGTCCCGAGTCACTGTGGTCAGCTGAGGTCAGCTATGCCAGCCATGGTCACTGGTCAGCTGTTCCAGCTCGCGTGGCCTGCAGAGACCAGACGCTTTCCCCAACGTGAACGACGCCAGGCTGTTGCCTGCAGGCGGCCGGGGGCTGTTTGTCGGGCGAACTGGATAAATCCGGATAGGCATCCCCAGCAGCGCTTGCCGTTTGCTTCTGCTGATGTAGTTACTAAGGTTAATACGGTATCACGACTGAAAGGTAATTCTCTGAAAATATGAACATTTTGCGACGACTTACACAGAAGGACGCTGCCATTGTTCCCTGGTATAATTAGGTAAAATCTTTCCTATCTCATTATTTAACCATGAAACAATATCACCATAAATTAGACGAAACCAAGAACAATAAAACTGAACGCCTAACGAACACTAACTCGTTCCAATTAGTGCCCGTTGCATCAGCCCGGCCGTTTCGGCGGACGGGAGTCGCTTCATGACCGTGCCGCTCTGACCCAACCCCGAGGGCTGAGAGTTCCCGAACTCGGTTCCAGACTTCAGACTAGCCTGGAATCGTCCAGACTCCGGCGGCAGTCTCTGTTTGACGGCCACTTTTCCAGGACTCATGAACTTCCGACGGGCGCGCCGGCCGGCTCCAGAGGACGGTCGGCTCATGAATTTGGCTCGGAGCTCGGACTAATCAGGTCGTCCGTAGTCGCTCGTCGTTTGCGACGTTAATTACCAGCTGCCGAATTCGTCCCGAGACGGTAGCTGCGACACACAGCCGCCCGGAGAGCCATGAATATGTAATGGGCCCGTAATGGGTCGTTATGCAGACTCAGTTGCCATGAGAGATTCAGCGCACGAACTGGATCCGCGGGGAGCCTTTCTACGGCGCGTGCGGGCAAGATTGCGACGGCCCGTGTTTGCGATAGCAGTTTACTCCAGGGCCGATCTAATTTATGGGATGGCGCTCGTATATTTGCATGCCTCGCGTTGTTGCACGACATTCATTGATGGTGTGGGTCGCCGGGCGTCATCCCACACAATGCATCTTCGATTTAGGCTCAGCCGACCGGTCGCGCTCAATGGGGGGCCGATTCCAGGCATCGGGTTCCAATTCCCGGCATGCGCCATTCTCTGGACACCGACAGCTTCCATTTCGCGCTCGAATTCACGCGCGGCCGCGGCCGGATCATATTGTCCTCAGAATGGACGGCCGCCGCTGCGGCGCTCCCCTGAGCAATGTCTCTCCTCTGGACGGCACGACCGTCGACTGGAAATGGTCGGACCGCGTCCTCAGGATGTGCTCGTCGTTCGCGGCCGTGCCGGCAGTCGGTCGTCGGTCCGTCGGTAAACTCGGGAATGTCGTGACTCACCGTGTGGCCCGGGCGGCGTCACGAATCCATAATCCGGGTCCGTTCGACCCTGCACCGGCGCCGGGCTGGTGGCTGACGGGGCCGGAGAGGGGTGGGGACGACCGACGCCCGACACCGCACCCCGTAAGCTGTGATCGGGTGACTCTCGAGTCTCGACCCTGGTGTTTGGACGCCGCGGGGTGGTCGGTGGGGTCAGATCCAGCCGCAGTGAGGCCGCACCTGAGGCCGCGTGGACCGCCGCGCTGCGGCGCTGCCCAGGTGTCGGCACGCCGCCGCCCCCGCCGCCGCCCGTGTCGCATTTCGGCGCACGGCTCGCGTTTCGCGGCGCACGTCCGGCGTTGGTGGGAGTGGGTCGGGGAGGGGGTGCAGCGTGACCCGGTGTGAGGGGGTGCCTGTCACAGGGGCCGACAATGGGGCCCGCCCCGCCCCCTCCGTCCGCAGTGCAGAGTGCAGGCCGCCGCTGCAGCCCTGTCCGGGGGCAGGGCGGAGCCGACAGGGCCCATCACGGCGCCGGCTGCCGGCTGCCGGCCGACGCCCAGCGACCGCAGACAGCCGCCCCCGCCCCCGCCCCCGCCCCCGCCCCGGGCCGCGGCGCCGGCGGCCAGCGGCCCCCGCCCTGACCGGTACCAGGCCGACGGTCTCTCTAAGTTGGTGACTCGTTCTAAAAGCCCCGCCGGCTCCGAGTGTGCCCGAGCTGACAGTGGGATCGGACAGGCGGCGCGGTCGGCGCTGAACTGAGCTGACGCAGCGTGTGCTGTCACAGCTTAGCGAGCTAACGCAGCTCCGCGGAGGCCCTCAACCGGCGGGCTCGCAACACAGCCAATGCTGCTAAACGAATCATATGCAACGGTTTACCACACTGGGGCTGGTGAGTGGCGGGTGGTGACTATGATAAATGGAAGCTATTACGTAACTGAATTAATCAGAACCCTTCAAATTTCGAATCAGTTACGACCTTTGTCCCGACTTTGTTATGATACTTCTCGAGCTGTGAAGGAGTTAAGTTTGAGAATTCACCAGAGAAAGGTCAAGCTTCAAAACCAGCCCGATCCTTCCAACACAATCGACCCACAGCGCCGGAGGAGAGTCAGTTCCAAAATCAATCACAAGTTTCCAACTCCGATCCGCAGTGCTGCCTGAAGCCCTCGGTCGTCGGGAGCAAACCGATTACCAGAGCTGGGACAGCTCAGTCACCAAACCGAGCTCAGTGCGTATCACAACGCACCACACAACCCAGCCGTCCCTACCCGGCAAGCTACCATCTCAACTGCCGTCAAAGCCGCCGGCCCGAGCCGCCAATCCTCTGAGCAGCTTGCTGTGATCCTCTGAGCTACAGAAGCTGCGCGGCACCCAGCGGGGTGCCCGGTGGAGCTGCGGCAGCTCGGCCTACCGACGGTGCGTGTCAGGGGCGCGGCGCGGGCGCGTTCGATCGGTGTCGGCTCGGAGCGAGCCGCGCTGACTCACCGACCGGTCAATAGCTGCTCCGCCGCCGCCGAGTCGTCCGAGCCCAGCCGCGACGGCAACGACGCGACGGCGACGGCGGCGACGACGTGGGGCGTGCCCACTGCCCGCCGATGGTCACCGCCGGCCCGGTGACCTATGACCCGAGGACAGATCGTCCAGCCGGCCGGGCCGATCGTCACTGCCGCCCCGGTGACCTATGCCCTGAGGACAGATCGTCCGGCGGCTGACCGAGCGGCGGCCGTTTGCGCGGCGCCGCCGCTCGCTGCTATTGACACTGATGGACGACGGAGAGTGTTTGCTCTTCCGACGGGAGTCGGTGTTGACGCAGCCGCGCGCCGTCTCGCTTTCATTTCGACCTGCCGAGGGCTCTCATCGCGTGCGTTAGCACCGCCGGCGGAAGGCGAGAGGTAGATTGAGATGCTGGTGTGAGGCGCTGCCGGCTGCAGCGGCGGGTGAGGTGATCAGCCGACAAATGGTACGTCGTTAACCACCCGCCGACCTCACAGCGGGTAGTGGCTCCTGCAGAACGAACGCAGCTGGCCGGCACGTCTGACGCCGAGATTTGTGTCTCATTGGACTATCCTCCCAGCCCAGGTATTTAACTCTAACATTGATGGACTCAGACGGAGGTTTATGCGAAACTATGTGACAAGAATACTTCCCTTCGGTGTTGGGCATGACGTTAATCCTCGGTTCTTTGGAGTCATTAGCCCACTAGCCCTCTCTTCCTCCTGGATCCAATATCCAGGCTCGGCCGCCAGACGACCTTTCCCGTCCCGTCCCGTCCCGCCCCCTAACCTAATCAGCGGCCGCCCACAGCGTCGTGCGTTTAATCCCGGGACGGAGGCCGCGGCGACCAGCGCCGCTGCCGACCCTAACCGCCGGCACATCTTCCTTATCGCCGGCTTCAGAGGGCGGCCATTTCCCTCATCACCACCAGGGGTGGACCATTGTGAGCGGGAGCCGCAGCTCGCAGCTCGAGCTGACGGGGCCCCCGCCCTACCCCTCCTCCTCAGCTGTCCGGGCACGGCCGACCACCGCCGGCCATCGGTCTTCTCCCAGCGCAAAAACGACCGCTCCAAATCTAGCTGCTTTATTGGCGACCGACAGTTGTCTGGCTGCGGCTGGCAGCCGCCGCTGACTAGACCGGGCCTGGCGGAGAACGGCCGTCCGTCCGCCGCCCGCACTGGCCTCACACTCTCCGGGGCGCGCGCCGCCGCCCGCCCGGCGCGCCGCGCCCGATACATCATCACATCACGAGCGCGCGCGAGCACACCACCAACGGGAGATCACAAAGGGATGGGCAAAGACCGAGGAATGTCTGAGAGATAAAGGGAAACTGCAGTGGCCAGTGCGCAAGTGGCAGGGTAACAGGACACGTAACGTTAAAGCTGCGTCGCAGGCACCCGCGCGCGAGTGCCAAGCTAAAGGTGGACAAAGCTGCCGAGAGTCGCCGAAAGTCACACAGAATGAACAGCCGACCGGGAATGTATCTATCGTCGCGCCTGCGCCGGCGCCGGCCGCGTATGGCACATGGTTACAACTGGGATAATCTCGACGGGCTTATACAGAGACGCAGACACCACGTCTACACCGCCCGCCCGCCAACGCCGCTACCAAAAGCGTATACACAAAATACGTTTATACACACGACGCTAGCGCACGAATGAGTCTTGGTTTAATGTACACCTATATGGGATGCGCTCCACCCTCAAAGAACTAAAACCTCCTCTCGTCAAACGCTGAAGAACTTGCGGAGCGCTCCTACTGCGCCGCTCATTTGCTCTCAAAGTATCTGTAGGTGGGGTTCTCGTACCCGTTGACCTGCATCTGGGTGACGTGCGGCTCCTCGGGCGCCGCTGTCTGATCCACCTCTACGAAGCCGAGGCTGCGCGGCGCGCGCTGGCGGCGGCGCAGCGTCAGCGCACCGGCCACCAGCGCCACCGTCAGCGCGATGCTGGCCAGCGCCACCGTGAAGTAGAGGCCGCGCCCGCCGCCCGAGCCGCCGCCGCCGTGCGCCGGCCGCAGCACCTGGTACGTGGCCTCGCCCTGCGTGTGCGCGCTGGCCTGCGCGTGAGAGATGACCGGCTCGACGTTCTGACCGGGCAGCGTCTCGTCCTCCATCGTCTCCGGATCGAAGTCGTCGACGCGGTGACCGGCGGCCGCCTCGACGCGGTGCAGCTCCTCGCGCGCCGCCTCGTGCGCGGCCAGCTTCTCATCACGCGCGCGCTGCTCGGCGGCCAGGATCTTCTCCTGGGCAGCACGGTCGTCGGCAGCCTTCTGGACCATATCCTGCACCTCTCCGGCGGCGTCCAGCACCTGGCCGCCCATCAGCTCTGCCGGCGTCGAGTCCTGGCGCCGCAGCTCGGCCACCGTGCGGGACAGTTCCGGCAGGATCTTCTGCTGCACGCTGGGGAAACGCTCCAGCATCTGGAGGCTGTTGTTCACCATGAGGTCGATGTCGTGCAAGTGCTGGGCGGTGGCCGTCTGCTGAGCGCTGGCCGTCTCCGGGTCGGTGGTCAGCAGGTGGCGGAAGTGCGAGATCGTGTGGTGACGGTCCTTGAACAGCGCCCGCGTCAGGCGGCTCAGACACTTGTGCACGACGTTCGTCTGGATGGGTTTCTCGCCGAGTGCGCGCACGTAGCAGGCGCGCGCGTCCTTCTTGCGCTCGTTGATGTGCGCTACGATCCGCTGCTGGTGCAGCGACACCAACTGGTGCTTCTCGGCGGCGCCCTGGTCCTTGAGCTGGTCCATCAGCTTCTGGAAGTGCGCCGTCATCTTAGTCTTGAACTGGTCGGCCTGCGCCGGGCTCTCAGCCTTGATCTTCTGGTAGCGGTCCTCCAGCTCGGTCCAGCGCTGCATGATCCGCTTGATCTTGCGCCGGTGGGCCGACTCCAGACGCCGCTCGGCAGCCTTGAACGCGTCGTGCTCCACCCGCGGGTCGAAACGCGTGAAGTAGGGGTCGCGCGTGGCCGCCTCGGGCTCCAGCTCGAGCTCCGGCTCCAGGGTGATGGCCTCGGCGTCGATGTTGATCTCAGAGGTGAGCTGAGGCGGGAAGTTCTTCTCGAAGGGCTGCTGCGCCGGCGGCTGCGTGGTGGCCTCCCGCAGTGGGCAGCAGACAAACTCCACGCCGGTGAAGATGTCGGTGCCGCACGGCAGCAGCATGGCGAAGCTGCGCAGCGCCATGCCGCGGTCGCGGCACGCCTTGTCGGCCGTCTGGTTCCAGCGGTCAAAGTCCCAGCACCAGGAGCTGTTATGGATGTGGTCGAACTGGCACGGCTCGGGCACCAGCAGTGCGTCCGACTGGAACTTGCCCTCCAGGCAGCGGTAGGGCTTCACCAGGTACGACTCCTGACACTTGTCGTGGCCCAGCTTGCACCAGTCGTCCACCATGAACGAGTGCGTCGACTCGACGATGTTGGTGATCTCCAGCTTCGGGTAGACCCGCTTGCAGTACTCGAGAATCTCCTCCTTGTTCTTCAGGCAGCCGTCTTTGTTGTCCAGGTCGGAGACCCAGCGGCCGGCCGAATCCATGTATTGATTATGGTAGTGGTCGGGCTGGTCGCAGACCATCGCTACCTGCGGCTCCGACCTCGGCTGGGGCATGTCAACGCTACTGGCACCCACAGCCTCCACATAGCCGTCTGTGAATTTTGATATCGAAAGCAACGCAACAACGACAAAGAGTTCCTTCCCCGCCATCCTCACCGTGTCCGGGTCCACACGGAGCTCCGCCTCCCCCACCGTCACTGGGCACCTCGGCGGCGAACTGCGGCGGACCCTCCGGGCCCGGCTCGGCGCGGCGTAGGGCCCGCGATCGATACCACACAGCTGGGGATAGTGCTCATGCGCCGGGAGCTTTTCGTCGGCACAAAAGTAGTTTCATGATTATGCTCGGTTTCATTCTAAGTTGATACTTAAATTGATTTTATATGGATGATAATTTTGATTTTATCACATTGAATGATTTATATTTTTATTTTATCGGTTTATTTTTAAAAAGTTAACTTTTTATCTTCGAAGTCCGATTCATGTGGTGAATACCTTGGTGAATACATTGAAGTAATTTCTCTGAGAAAATGACGTCAAATAAATTTTACACATTCAAATTGTTTTATTTTTTGTCAAAAAACAATTTTATGCTTAACATTTAATAATCCAGACATATAAAAAAAAACAAAATTGAATTAATTTTAGCTAAAATTGGAAAAATATTAAATACTGACGTCATTTAATTTGCCGTATGACTGCCAACTGAGCTTCTTTTTCGTGCCATCGACTACCCTACCTTGTAATGTTTACAAGCCTTTTTGCTTACATTTGTTGTGACGAAACTGGCGAGGTACCGCGCCGGACTGCTGTTGTCATTTGACTTCTTGAGGCTGAGGTGGGAGGACCGTCGACTGTTGAGCTTATCTTCTTTGCTTTTCTGTTTTCAGCATATATGGCGGTTGGACATAAGTCTCCTGCTGTTGCGTTTCGTTAAAGTGAGCCACAGTTGACAACTAGCTCAAGTTGTCTTGAAGCATCAGTGACCTGACCTTCCTTTCATGATTCATGCTTCAGCTCATTCTGCTTTCTGTGTAAAGAAAACACAACTTTCAGTTTTCCTAACATTGATATCAGGTATTCCTAACATGACATTGCAGGTAGAGATGGTTATACCTACATTCCTGGCATGGGTGATACCCCTTGGCTCTGCCAGTACATGTATTTTTATTTTCCAGGCTGCTGTCAACAAGGTGTTACGATGGCTCTGTCTCGTCCACTGGCCAAGGGCCTGCCTCTGAAGCATTGCTGTGAAGCTGTTTCATCAGGTGTAGGCATTACACCAGACAAGGGTCAGGAGGTGCACCAGGGTAAGAGCATACCATAGCTACACGAAACCTTTGGTTCTGTTTCACTGCCAGATTTCATTTTAGGATTTCCTGTAAAATCTATGCAATATGATTTTATTTTTATTATATGTGGGTTTGGGAAAGTGAGATTAAAAAAAAAAATGTTGCAATTGAACAAGATATCATACCATTTATTACTACTTCAAATTATTGATATATCACATGTTCTGAATGTACACAGGTGAACATGGCTGAGATCCTGTGGTATGAAAGTGTTTGTGTTTTGTTTTCTGTGTAATATTTCCACAGCAGAAAATGCACAGAATAAGCAAAACAACTTGTACCTAAGTTGAGCAAGAATTTTAGGAGCTGTACACTCTTGAAAAATAAGGTCCACCTATGTTTCAGCTTATTAGCCAACAGATCATTTTCCACTATCGCCCTTCAAGTTGGCCTGTGTCCCTGTTTCCCATCATACAGCTGGCACCAGACGGTGTTTAATGACTCGCCCTGTGTTTCAGTGACCCGCTCCCAGCTCTCTAAGCTGCACCTGAGCCCGTCGTCTGAGCTGCACGTGCACTCGACCAGCCTGCACCCGCCTCTGATGCCGCCCAACCTGGACGAGCTCAACTCGTCGCGGTTCAAGTTCAGCGCGCGCCGCTCGCGGGACATCTCGGGCCGACTGGCGCTGCTGAGCGGCGGCGGGCTGTCGGTGGGCCGCGCTGGCCAGGACGTGCCCCGCACGGCCGGAGGGGCGCCGCCGGCCGCGCCCGACTCGCACGTGCAGTCGTACGACTGCCGCGGCGCCATCAGCCTGCACTCTGTGATGCAGACCAACGTGCCGGAGCCGTTTGACGTGCACCTGACGGGCGGTCACACGGCTGACGAGCTGCACATGCCCGGCGGTCAGCCCACGCACCTCAACATGCCCGGCGGCCAGGCCGCTCAGGAGGAGAAGTTTATCGCGCGCGACCTGCAGGCCGTCCACCCGCGCAAACAGCAGTGAGCCGCAGGTGAGACGGGGCAGAGCAGGGCAGGACGTCAGGGCAGGACGTCAGGGCAGGACAGGACAGGGCAGGACAGGGCGGGTATCAGTGCGATTTAACCGCACTGATAGCAGTCTGCGGCTATTGCAGGTAGGTGGTAGCCACCATGAGATTTTCAATATTCATCCGCCATTTTCATCTAGGTTCGATTGAATTCTTGGGTAACGAAAGCGTTTTTCGTCTTACTGGGAAAGTGTTTTAACGACGGTAGCCAGAACAAGACCTTCGATGAACCATATTTTCTTTTTTTTAAATCGGTTGTGTTCGATCTGTCCGTCTCGACTGAGTCCACGCTAAGCCGTCTGTTTTCAGCTTCCCATGTGACAAGCGATTGATACCTATGATATGAACCGATCAGTCTGCATTTATTCGCAGCGGCGTGATTGGCATGCACACCTAATGTTTTGTAATCACACTTTTCAAGTTATATTTTGTAATGAGCTGCAGTTATATAACCAAGCCTTTTCCTTAGTTACAGAACCATAAACCGTCCAACTCGTTTTGCTGTCAGGCGAGTCGTTTTCAAATTCAGCACAAAGAGAATGTAGCAGGTCGCCTAAATTACTTTCGTCAGTTCTCAATGCCGTTGTTTTTTCTTCGGAGCACCGTCCGCATTTATCGTCTTTGTTCCAGCAGTTTTTGCACTGATATTGAGTTCAAGATCACTTTATTGAGCCGTCTCTAAGCCCTCGGCCTTACTTTGTCCAACTTTTCCTCGCTCCTCGAGCCAAACAACAGCGTCGGCTGCTCCTGTCACCTATTTCTCTCTCAAGAGAAACGAAAATAGTGCCTTAAAACCCACCCTGTCCCGATTTCCGCGCGAACTGAGGCCGTTCGGGGACAAAGCCGATCCACATTGTCACTGACTCAGCCGGCCTTCATTCGGACTCAAACAGGGTGGCCGGCCGTCGGGGCCGCTCCGGCCGGCGGTGTTTTCCTCAGTCCCCCCGTCGACGCGTCGTTCCCGACGCAGTGTGCGTGCCAGCTGTGGCCGCCGGGTGCCAAGGTTGCACGCCGCCGCGGGTGGGCGGAGGTGCCGACGGAGGGGGACTGGCAGCGGCGGTACAAGGCAAAGGTCGACCCTGTTTGTGGCAGCTCTGACGAGCGACGGCGACTGGGGTGGATCGAGGGTCGCTTTGTTCGAGTGTGCTGACGCATCTGTTTTATTTTTAGCGTATTTTCAATTGAACAATGTCCTTCTTACTGTTGGTGGGCCATGGCCTCCATCTTTCAGTGAATCACAAACCTCGAAAATATTTTTCTCTAACGGTCACCAGGGAACGAAGCATTTCATTTGAATTGTGAATCGTTCTACATTATATCTCGCTCCACCGCTCCCACCCGTCCGGTTTTGCTCCACCTCTCCAAACAGCGGATGTGACAGAGCTGCCGTCCCATCGGCGCGGCTCGCACCTGTCCCCGCCTCACGTGTCCGCTGCCGTCGGACACGTGCCCGTCGACGGTCGCACGCGCTGGCCGCCGTCGGTACCGTCGGGGACCGCCCGTCGGGGTCTATGAACTGCCGACCGTCTGCGGGGCGTTTGATGAGGTTAAGGTGTGCCGGCACCGGTGCCAGGCGGGCCCCGGCCCGGGCCACGCGCGGACAGCGTGGCCAGGTGCTCTGCCGCGGCGGCTCGGCAGAGCACCTGGTTTGACGGCGGGCCCGGACCGGCTGGTTGGCAGCCGCGCACCTGCGATGTGGTCCTTCGGAGAAGGGTGAGGTTAGCTGGAGCTCCCCTCCGTTTTTGGCTTGGACTTTCAGGACCCAGGTGACTGTTGACTGATGACGTTGGTATGGGCAGTTTGTCCTTCACAAGGACAGACATTTTTGAACATTTGTTTTGCCCCATAGAAACAGCATGAGAAGTATCAGTTGATAGCTGCTGATGAGTATGTCCATGCCTGCTTTGTTTTCTCTCAAGGCATCTTCGTTTCGGGCTTTTTTACACAAGGCTAATGATTCGTGTTTCTGCGCCACGATGGCATCCCCCTGCCGAGTCGGTCCCGGTCGCTCTCCAACCCCGCGTGGGGTGTCGATGTTGACTCGACGCTCGGTCGGCGGTCGTCGCTGTCGACTTGACGCTCGATCGGAAGCTGCCGTTGTCGCTCGTCTCACAGCCGGCGAGCCCAAGGCCATTGCACGATCGGCGCTCGGTGCCAG
This sequence comes from Amphibalanus amphitrite, assembly GCF_019059575.1. Taxonomy (NCBI): domain Eukaryota; kingdom Metazoa; phylum Arthropoda; class Thecostraca; order Balanomorpha; family Balanidae; genus Amphibalanus; species Amphibalanus amphitrite. Next base: position 231,166 of record NW_024882354.1, on the reverse strand, counting down.
CTCAGTTTTTACCGACTCGGCACGCCACAGCCCCGCGGCGTGTTCAACAGACAGATGCTGACACAAGGGTGAACGCGCAGCCAACGCCAAGGTCAGCCAATGTGGGCCGCTTTTTGCGTCTGCGTTGGGTACCGATTGAACTTCCTTCTTAGAATGGCTGTAGCCGTTCTTCAGAAATGACACACTTTCGTGACTTCTAGTTGTCCGCGCTACCTTATCCATTTCTACTTCGTTGACATTTATGGTGCTTAACCTTCCAGGCGGTGGGGGGGGGGGCAATTTTTTGCCCCCTTTAGTTTTTTCGATATATCTCGAGAACCGCTGCGCCGATCGTCACCAAACTTTCAGTACCCTCCCGGGAGCAGCTAGCGCACATGGTGACCAAAAATTGTTCCAATGGCTATGATAGGTTGGCCGCTAATGACGTCAGAGTGACGTCATTTTTGCCATTTTCGACCCAAAAAAAGGTTTCGCGGGAAGAGCTGTCAGGCCTACAGCTTTAGAGATACATAAAAATGCTTCAGACATAAAAGGTGTGGAATCAAAAGGGCTACAAAACTGCTATTTCGGTTTTTCGAGTTTTTTTTTGGATTTTGACCCCCAAAAATAAAAAAATAGATTTTTCGAATATAATAGCCGAAAAATCCAAAAAAAAAAATTTGAATTTCGAAAAAACCGGAATATATGTGATAGTCCCTACCGCCTTCTATCTACATACCAAATTTGAGATCGATACCTCTTTTTTTGGCCAAGTTATAGCGAAAAAACTATTCAAAATTGATGACGTCAAATTTTTAAACTCAATTTTTAGCAATTCTAGACCTCGTAGCGCAAAACAAAGACCACCATTAGACTCCCCGTGACGAGCTGCATCGAATCGATACCCATTTTATGCAAAAATATCAACTTTGAAATTTGACCTTTTTTGACCTGACCTTGACCTGACCTCCACCAGAAAGTGACCCTAACCGTACCTGATGGTCTTATAACCAACACCATTGAGTTGGAAATGAAAAACTGGCCATAAAACATGCATCGCATAACCTTAGTAAAGTTGGGCTCATGTGGTGACCCTTGGTGACCTTTGGTGACCTGACCTGCGACCTGACCTGGTATGACCGGTGACCTCTAATAGCAAGATATGTACTAGACAACTGACGCCTCATCGCTGATTTTCGACAAAATGCGTTTTACTCGGTGTTATAGCGCTTTCCCTAGAAGCCCCGTGAACGGTGAAACATTTTGTCTTTGACCTGACCTGTGACGTCATCGGTGACCCCGAGGTCAATGAAATTTGGTTTCCCTCGACAAATTTGACAGGGCTATCGAACGCCGTTTGAATTTTCCGGATCCGTCCAGTAGTTTCGGAGATACGGGGGGGGGGGGCAAAAAAAATGCCCCCCCCCCCCCCACCGCGCGGAAGGTGGCTGGTAGGCCCACCGCCTGCCGGGTTAAATAATACTTATCTCAGACTATGTAAATTTGTTTCTAAGTCCTTTGGATGCGATCATTGGTTCAAACTGCCGTAACAAAATTTAGGCTTCTTTTGGATGGGGAACTCTCAGTTACTTGCATAATGCACACGCATGTAATGTTTTATATGCCCCCGTCGATTTTATTATCTGCGTTTAGTGCTTAGAATGCGTTCAACCTTTCGGTGCTGGTCCAGATTCGATGGCTCCGTCGGACTGATCTCCTTCAGCGCCACCCATTCCGGCCGATCGGGCGACCTTTTTACTCGGACGGCCGGCCTCCGTCGCTCGCTTCCCTGTTTGCGTCGAAGCCGATGAACTCCCCCCCCCCCCTGGGGGTGGGGGTGGGGGCGGCCACGCGCTGTCCTCGTGATCGGCACCAACCGCCGCTGTGTTGTCTCCATTGCGCCGTGCCGCCGCCGCTGCCAGCTGCGGATCATGGCACCGGGCCCGCGCCGGACGACGGTGGCTCCAGGCGCGCCTGCAGGCTGGGCCAGGACTGTATTTGGAGTGTGACGAGGGACTTTGACGTTGTTAGAGAGCAGGGCGCCTGGAGCAGGTGTGGTCGCCGTTTCTCCCTACGTGACCTATTGCTTTTGTTGCACTGTTCGTTACCGCTTGGTGCCTCTTGCATAACATCACATCAGCTTCTGCCTTATGTTCCCTACTTCGCAGTTGGGACGGCGTATTGTCAGTTATTTTTACAAGCTGTTGTTATTGTTGGCTGCTCATGGGTCATCGATTGTATCCACTGGCCGGGGAAGTCGCCAAACCAACAACACCAGGGACTAACGAGCCCAACTACATAGATCAGTGTGGCCTCGTCCGCCGTTCTTAGACTGAAAGGTCTCCCTTCCGCTGGTCTCCCGGTCATCAGCGCTGCCGCCGACCCTCCCCCGCTCCGCTCCATGGGTGCGGCCCGGGGGCCGTCCCGGCGGCTATTTTCACCTGTCTGGCCGGCTCACGATCGGACCCTGTGCCAGCTCCGTCTGGAGGCCCCCGTGACATCAGCGGGATCTAACTCTGGCGACCTCTGTGACCCCGCCGCTCCCTTATGGCAACGGCCCCCGTGACCTGACCGAGCCTATTTAATTCTGACGACCTCTGTGGCCATACCAAGGCCATACTGACCCCTCCCTCCGCTTCCACCGATCCCTTAAACTCTGACGACGCTGAAAATCCCGTCGAACCATCCAACACGTCTCCTAGTTCGACCCGGCTCCTGGAACTCTAACCTGAGTTTCAGTCTCCTTTGCCAATCGTGCGATTTAGGTAAGGGGATGAGAAAGGATGGTAGCAATGGCCGTGGAGCAGAGAGCTCTCGCTTTACCGCTGACTGTCTCTGTTCGTAACCGAAGGTTTGTTGTCAATAATTAACCCGGCATGCGGTGGGCCTACCAGCCACCCTCCGCGCGGTGGGGGGGGGGGGGCACTTTTTTGCCCCCCCCCGTATCTCCGAAACTACTGGACGGATCCGGAAAATTCAAACGGCGTTCGATAGCCCTGTCAAATTTGTCGAGGGAAACCAAATTTCATTGACCTCGGGGTCACCGATGACGTCACAGGTCAGGTCAAAGATAAAATGTTTCACCGTTCACGGGGCTTCTAGGGAAAGCGCTATAACACCGAGTAAAACGCATTTTGTCGAAAATCAGTGATAAGGCGCCAGTTGTCTAGTACATATGTTGCTATTAGAGGTCACTGGTCATACCAGGTCAGGTCACAGGTCAGGTCACCAAAGGTCACCAAGGGTCACCACATGAGCCCAACTTTACTAAGGTTATGCGATGCATGTTTTATGGCCATTTTTTCATTTCCAACTCAATGGTGTTGGTTATAAGACCATCAGGTACGGTTTAGGTCACTTTCTGGTGGAGGTCAGGTCAAGGTCAGGTCAAAAAAGGTCAAATTTCAAAGTTGATATTTTTGCATAAAATGGGTATCGATTCGATGCAGCTCGTCACGGGGAGTCTAATGGTGGTCTTTGTTTTGCGCTACGAGGTCTAGAATTGCTAAAAATTGAGTTTGAAAATTTGACGTCATCAATTTTGAACAGTTTTTTCGCTATAACTTGGCCAAAAAAAGAGGTATCGATCTCAAATTTGGTATGTAGATAGAAGGCGGTAGGGGCTATCACATATATTCCGGTTTTTTCGAAATTCAAAAAACTTTTTGGATTTTTTTGCTATTATAGTCAAAAAATCTATTTTTTGATTTTTGGGGGTCAAAATCCAAAAAATTCGAAAAACCGAAATAGCAATTTTGTAGCTCTTTTAATTCCACACCTTTTATGTCTAAAACATTTTTCTGTATCTCTAAAGCTGTAGGCCTGACAGCTCTTCCCGCGAAACCTTTTTTGGGGTCGAAAATGGCAAAAATGACGTCACTCTGACGTCATTAGCGGCCAACCTATCGTAGCCTTTGGAAAAATTTTTGGTCACCATGTGCGCTAGCTGCTCCCGGGAGGGTACTGAAAGTTTGGTGACGATCGGCGCTGCGGTTCTCGAGATATATTGAAAAAACTAAAGGGGGGGGGGCAAAAAATTGCCCCCCCCCCCCCCCCCACCGCCTGGAAGGTTAAAACACTATTCTTTAGAATTGTGTTTTTCTATTGAAAAACAAATCTGAGTTCCCTGACAATTTGGCAAAAGTAGACTCGCTGCAGGTGACCTTTATGTCACTGGTGCTTTGTCACTGTTCAGATTACGGAATCCTTAGGCATTCGGCCACTTTCTAACCGGCGCTCCCCGTTTCTGGTCTATTTCAGTGCCAGCTTTGTGGGAGGAAGCAGCGTGCACGGGTTATGTGCAGTGTTCGGTACTGATGGGCCATTACTGACGGATGGCGAGAGAAGGCCGGACGGAGCGCCATCTGGCGTCCGCAGTCGGCCGGGGGCGCCGTCTGGCGTCTGCAGTCTGTTGATCAGACGTGCAGTCTGCCGTCTGCTCTGCAGTCTGTCGTTTAAAGGTAGTGTGCCAGCTTTCTTGGACCGTATGGAGTTAATGGCCCAGATAAGGAGAACCGGATTTTTAGAACTTATCCGTACCTTCAAAACTCATGGAAACGTCTTAAATTCTTCAAATTTTGAGTACCCCAGTGCGAAATTCGCCCCGACGGGTTGTCGGTCGTACCCCAACCACATTTCACACCACTATGAACAATAAATGCACACACTGAAATCGCTATTACCGATATGCTCATCCAATCAAGTTTCGATAAACCCGTTCATCATCATCTCCTGCGGTTTCGAACACGCCTGTTAGGTGGCTTCTGATGCTCGTCGAGGTCGGAATTTCCAAATACGCGTGGTGCGTCGGGCCGCGCGCTCTGACTTCGGCCAAGAAAAATGCGTCAGCTGATCATTGTCATTTCTGCCACTTGCGTGTGGTGAAATGGGGTCATAACTTATAAGACGGCTTTTTCATATCAATTATTTTACATAAAATCATATTTCAAACCATAAATAATGTTCGACAGCCAAATAAAAGAAACAATACCAATACGGGCTTACAGTTTAAGGCTCGACATTGTGTTGTCTACGATTAGACAGCTGATAACTCATTCCCGTACGTCGTATGGTCGTAACACTATAATGACCTTTGCTTATTGTCACAAGTGCGCCGCATTCGCGATTGTTGCCCGACGCCTGTTTGCAGGTGAGCCCACTACAGTTGTTATACATATCTAAAAACCGAAAAACTTTTAGACGAAAAAGGCACTATTCCAGGCCCATTTTTGATTTTTGTTGCGATATTAGGTAAAAACAGAAGCTTCTTATCCTAGGAAAAATAAAATGGGAAATCTTTCAAAGGTGGCACACTACCTTTAAAGACTGCAGTCTGTCCTGCAGTCTGACGTCTGCGGTTCTCCAGTCGGTTGGTCGGCAGGCTGTACCGCAGTCTGAAGTCTGTACCGCTGTGTGACGTCTGTACCGCAGTCTATCGTCTGCAGTCTGCCTCCAGTGGCCAGCTGCGGAGTGTCAGACGGAGACACGTGGAACCTGGCTGTGAGGTGACACCTCAGCTTGTATCTATACCCGTAGGTCAGGGGTGACCTGGGGTCGGCCCGGTGGCTGCCGGCCGCGGCCCGTCGGTGGCCAGTCGCTGAAACTGCCAGTGGGTGCTATTTGGGTGTTATCTGTGTGCTACTAGTCTGAGTAGGATCTCGGAAGCAGCGATCCGGCTTGCCGAAAACAACAATCATCAGTGAAGTCGTTGAATTAGTTGAAATCTTAGTGACCTGGCGTTGTTTGATACGTGTTTAATCGCGTCTCCAAATCTCTTCAGATGGTGCTATAGATTGTGCTAATCGTATCGTTACAAACGCTGGAAGTTGGTAGTTTCTCGCGCTGCCAGGACGTTTTAACGTGTGGTGTCTGCGTTTTCCTTGGAACCCACATCGAAGACGCGAGTGCCTGGCCGCTGTAAATGTTATTCGCGTTGAAGTCGTCTGTTTAATCACGTCGAACAACGTTCGCGTTGGTATTATAGTGAGATCGGGGTGGCCCAACCGAGCTACGCTGAAGTAGATACCCCACCTAACGCGTTGTATCTATGTTTGGGGGCGTGTTTTGCACATACATACATTATTAGTACCTGATGCATGTTGATCGGGCTTTTGTGCCGCAGTGCTACGTTCCAGTAGTGCCGTGTAGCACACGTGCAAATCAGTTCTGCATGTGCTAACGGCTACATCGGTTAGCCGCGGACATAAGGACAGCTCGATTCGCTGCCCCGCCTGGTCCGAGTGGTCCGAGTGTCTGTGTGTGTGTGTGTGTGGGGGGGGGGGGCTGGCCCGGAGCTCGTGTCGCCCAAGTGTTACGGCGTGGGGTAGGCAGCGGGAAATTGGGGGGGGGGGGGGCTGCTCTGCGCCTACTGCCGCCATAGGCTCGTCAATGGGGGTGTGTGTGCCGCTAATACACGAATCTCAACAGACAGGTACTGTTTTTGTGGCCATTGTTGGCATCTTTTGCTCAGTCATTTTTGTTTTTACAAATATCGGCCAGACATGGTAGCTCATTTGACTTGTGTTGAATCATGAATGCTTTCAATCGAAAACTGACGGAACGACAGCATGAAAAAAAATCATGGTGGGCCATGGGTTGGTCGTGAGTACGTCGGAGGCCGCACAGCTGGCTGCCCCTCCCTCCCCTCCCCTCCCCCTCTCACCGCATTCTGCAGGTGTCCTGTCAGACGCCCGGGGCCAGGTCACGTGCCCCCTACCTGGCGGTCATTGACCGGGTCACGTGGCCCATGGCTGGCGGTCGTTGACCTCGGTACCCTCCCCCCTCCGAGAGTGAAGTCGGTGCCAGGTGAAGCCCTCTCTCTTCACCTGCCAAACGGTGTTTGAATGACACTAGGCCAAAACGGTGTGACCCGATTTTTACAGCTCACAAAAACGTCTTGGAGCAACAGAATGCGGCACGGTGGTGATGGCTCAGTTTCACTGCTGCTTGACCTGTCCTATTTTGACACAGGGTTGACACCTAGCAGTGCCTGCTTTTTGCAATTGATTGTTTAGTTTGTCGATGAACTGTTATACATAAAATGACATGCAGTCTAAAAAATAAAATGAAACGGTGTAAGTAGGCCGCGGACGGGCTGTTGCCCTATAATTCACCGTCCCATCTGAACAGTCCTCGCTGGTCGCAACGTCCACAATCCTTCCGGTCACATCAACATCCCATAAAACGTCAATGGCAGTAGGCGTGACCCGCGAGACAGGGGCCATCGTGTGACCGGCTGAGTGAGACGGCAGCCAGGACGGTAATGGAGACGACGGGCCATGGCCAACAACGGCCGACCGGTCAGAGGGGCGGCCCTGGCGGAGAGACGGCGGCCAGGGACCGGTCAGAAACGAATTTTACGACAAAACTAGTTAGAACGTCATTTTAGGCCTGCTCATTCTAAAAAGTAAATCATGCGATTCAACAATTGCGAACGAAATGCATATTGCATAGAACGCAATAACATTGCGCCTGAAAGACTAATAGCATTTTATTTGTTCATTAGCAACCAGATTCAAGCATCACAACAACTAACGGACCTCACAATCTAGCCTATCAGCTATGAATTGATCACTACCAAATTTTGTCTGCATTTTAGGCGCCGCCTGGTGTTGACAATGGTCAAGGTCATGCCCCGCGGCGAAATACGGAGGAGTCACGTGCGTGAGGCGCCCGCGGCGGTGCTCCGTCGATGTTGGGCGTGAGTTGAGGGTTGCAAGTGGTTCTTTGTGTTTTGTTTTATCGTGACGTGCTGTATATGTCAGGAATTGTGGTGGCGGTATCAGTGACAGCTCAGACGCGGGCTGTGGTCTCATGAGAGAACTGAACGGTGCATGAATGGCGGCCATGACCCCGGCCCGATGCGGTGACACCAGGGAAATAGCGACCGGGATCGGTGCTCGACGGACGACCCCAGTTCTGTTTCTGAAGCTGCTTGTGCTGACAAACTGGATCCATAAACAGGTCAGTCCGATCGCCCCAGCGATCCGAAGTCGTTTACAGTTGCTCGTGAAGACATGACGTTTTATTATTCATAAAAACAAATCGAGTGCTTCGCTCTTCACTACTTAACTACCTTGACCTTTTCCGATTATCAATAAATAACACGATAGTGAGCAATCAATAATAACAAATCACAGCAACGTGGTATGGAGGCATTTTGTTGCGGCTAATGCCAATGATCTCCTTATCAAGAGCGGATCCGGTCCAGGGCGGGTGTTGCGTTTTGTTTGTGTGTGTGTGTGGGGGGGGGGGAGGCAGGTCAAGGCTAATCGATGAGTAGGGCGGGGCCAGAGGCGGAGAAGGTGGTCGCTGCCGCTGGTCGCCGATGGCTGGTTGTGCTGATCTAACTGCCATATTGGTGCTGACCGATGGCAAAGGTTGTTAGGGGGAGGGGTGTCCGAGATAATTATTGGTTGAAGGGAGTGGGGGGGGGAGGGTTGAGTCGCTCAACGGACGGATTCAGCGCAGTACGTTACAGATTGCAGATTGAGATTGTTCACGGTGGGGTGCAGCTTTTGTGATTGTTGTGATATCGCGGTTCCTGCCGTGGTACCGTGTGCGGAATTTCGCCGCTGGTTGGCACTGCTGAATGCCAGTGTGTATGATATCGGATACTCGGCTGAGCACCCAAGTCCCAGGAGTCAGATTGACACTTAGACTGACAGGCTAGAAACCTGAGACACATCCGTAAGGAGCTTGGCTGACTCCATAATTGCGGTTCACAGTCGCACCTCTGACCGTCTAAATCGGTTCCGCCTCCATCGGTTCCACACAAATCACTTCCACGGCTGGTGCAGCCACACCATTTCATAGACCCGCGCTCCCTGCCGGTCAATATCCGCAAACAGCCGGCTCGGCTTGTGATAGGGGTTCATCTCGGAGCTGAACAGCCGGAATCCCATCCTCTCCAGCCGGAGGAACGTCTCCAGGTAGCCCTTCCAGGCGGCGAGGCTGGGCCGGCCGCGGCTCCCGGACTGCATGTGCACCTCCACGGCCAGCTGGCGGACGTTCAGCAGCAGCTGCGGCGTTTGCGTCATCATCTGCGCCAGCATCGGCCACTCGCTGCCCTCCACGTCGATTTTGAGGTAGTGCACGGTGCGGTTCTCGTGGCCCAGGTGACGCACGATGTCGGCGTAGGTGCGCACGTCCCACTGCCGGCGCCGCAGCGCGCCCACCGGCACCCAGCGGACCTCGTTCTTGCCGCCGATGCCGACGTTGTGGAAGGAGATGTGTTTGGAGCGCCGGTGGTCGGGCCGGCCGATGGACGGGTCGAAGGCGTGGATCTCGCACTGCAGTCGCTGCACGTTGTCGTCGAACGACCAGTCGTGGTCGACGCCGAAGCTGTAGATGAGGCAGCTGTTGGTCTGCAGAAGGCCCAGCGCCGGGTCCAGACACACCCACTTGTAGCCGTCAAACTTGCGGTCTTTGTAGTTGGGCTGGCCGCCGATTCGCGCCGCCCGGTCGCAGCGCGCGTGCGGCTTCTCGATGTAGTTGAAGAGGGCGGTGACCAGCTCGGGCCAGCTGGAGGGCCTGGCGCGCGTCCAGTCGGGCGGGGTGCCAGCGGCCCACTCCGCGGACGGGGGCGGACGGGCGCCGGCACTGTCATTCAGCCGCGGCTCGTGGACGGGCCGCAGACAGTCCGGTCTACAACATGGTAAAACAAGTTGTCAACTGATAGGATTTTAATGTCATTTTGTTTCTCGAGCTTGACACCACACCAAAATACATCGGGATATTGTACAGCCCCAATCGTTTCAGGAACCGAGGAAACCTGTATTCAACGCTACGTATAGGTATTTCTATTTGTGTACCAACAAACAGCTCTTCCAAAAACTTATTTTTTTATGACAAATTAGAAATTCAGTTTAGGTATACAAAGCGACAGTGTAAGAAACGAGCACTACATGACCTGGCTGATACTATGTAGGCATAGGCAATCGCCGGGATCTCGTTGTTATGCATATGTGCGTACTGCGTAACTGTCTCTTTGTTTTGATCAGATGCGCCAGTTTTGAGTTTGGTGCATTAGGATGCGCATGGAATACATAGGTATATGCAGCGGTGCATATGATTACGAGAAACATGGTACACCATGGTAATGAGAAAGGGGCATCGCCCCAGCTCGGAGTTCATTTGCAAATGACTTGCATAGGCCAGTTGCATTGTATATGATTTCTGATGTAAACTGAGTCCACCTTTGAGTGTAACTAGAGTGCTCCACTATTTTCAGAGCTATCAGTAGATGCACCCATTAAAGTTTTCGGTAGGCATGCGAATGGCTCATCCTTCTGGTAGCACTCCCAGTCATGGTGCATGGGTCTCATCACGTATGCCCCAGTGGGTGCGCTCTATATTCTGGGGCAATGCACTACCCATAGCGACGCGGCCGGGCAGTTAGGAGGGTGGCTGCTACCGATCAGTGATCACCTACCTCTGACACGGTGCTGGCTGGCGCGGCTCGAACCGAAATACGAGGAGCAGCAGGCCCTGGAGCGCGATCAGCCCGGCGACGAACAGCACCTTGTGGCGCTGGATCGATGGCGTCGTCATCGGATTCGAACCGTGAGCTGCAAAATCAACCAAGTCCTTTAGAGGTATTCGGTACAAAAGATACATATCAAACAATAGGTAGGTATATCTGAACAATGCCATATGCAATAAACATTGGATGCAAAACGTTGTGGTATCTGTGTGGTTGGCACTTGGCTGTCTTGGTGCCTACCTAAACCAATTCGCGTTTAATTCGAAAATTTAAATTCACGAGTCTGAATTGTTGAATCCCGCCATATTTTCCGCCAAGAGTTACATGTTCATTGTTCAAGGACCACGCACTGGTCGGACAAGACGTTTGTATTGTAGGGGGCTCGGGCCGCACCTGTTGGCCTTTCGCAGCCTCCCCTCTGATTGCAATATTGCAATATTGCAATCAGATCAGTAGTATTTATATATTGCAATCAGTAGTATTTACTACTACTCTATTTGATGTCAGTGTTAGGCCGAGACGTCTCCCAGCCCGTTACCCGACTGCCACCCGGGCCACTTTCATCCCAATTTCTACTGCTACTACTATTTTTCGTTAAGTTACGATGCATCGTGGTACCAGTGAGAATCACTCCGCCATTTTGAGGCACACCGCGGTTGGTAGCGCGCCCTTGTGGGTTTAGGAGTGAAGCTCCTGGCCATTGATTGCTTTACTAATGTACCGATAGAATTAGACTCCGCTCAATCACCGTTCTCCTCCGACTCATCCCGTCACCAAATGCGTCTGGTCAATTCAATGCCCCATTTATTGTCCGTAATTTCCTAATGTGATCATAACGGACTGCGCGAATTTAAACGTTATCATTTCAGAAGCCTATTTCCTACCGCGAACGCTATCTACCCTAACAATACCCTTACGCCACGCTACGCATGCTAACCTAACCCTCCACCCGCTTGCTCCTACCTATCTATGGAATGTGCCTTGAGCCCGCACAGCATCCCTGCGTAGTCGGAACCTACCTTCGAGCCAGCTTACCAGCAGCGTGGTTAAGGTCGGGTCCCAGCGTTGTAGCCTGGTCGGCGTACAGGCACTGAGCCCCGTTCTCACTCTCCGCTGCGGTTATATACACGTACTCGCCCGAAGGTGGATAAGTCCTGTCACCAGGTCTGAGTCTAAAATCGATCGGGCGACAGTGACCTACGGTTCTGACTACGTTCTAAATGTCAAAAGGTGGGCGAAAATGAACATACCGCGATACACCTTACATAACTTCCCCCCTAGCGTTACATCTTATATAAACTAAATGTCAAAAGACGGGCGAAAATAAACAAACCGCGATACACCTTACATGAAGATACACCTTACACCTACCTGAGACAGCCATGGCGCTGGTCTGAGTCGCCGGCGGTTGTGTCCGGCGTCCGCCACAAGTTTTTCTAGTGCGCGCCCGGTCCGCCGCCCGGTTCTCCGTCGTGTCCGCCGCCCGGCTCTCCGTGTCCGCCGCCCGGTTCCCCGTGTCCGTCGCCCGGTTCCCCGTGTCCGGTACACCGGGTCTCTCTGCCTGATCTGCAGGGTCTCCGTTCCGCCGATATTCGGTACAAAGTTCAACTCTCAGTGCAACTCAACTCTCCGAGCTCCTTACGCTGCTGCCGGGCCTGCTCTGATGCCCACCGGGCCGGCCTGAGTCGCTGCTCTGGGCCTTCTGCCGTCTGATGTGCCGTCAACTGGTGCACCGCCGCCACTGTCACTGTCACTGCCACTGCCACTGTCACTGACACTGTCTCCAATGGGTCCCTCTGTCCGGTCCGCCAGGCCTCTGTTCTACCACCGCCCTGGTCTGAGACTCGGGAGTCGCTGCTCCGTGTCCTCCGCCGCCCGGTACACTGTGCCTGCTGCCGTCTGGGTTACTGTGTCCGGTGCGCAGGGCCTCTACGATACAAGGGGCCTCTTGTCTCTCACCGGCCGGCCCGTGTCGCTGCTGTGTCTCCCGACGTCCGAGTCACTGTGTCTTCCACCGCTCGGAGCAGTCCGGTCGACTGAGTGTGCTGCCGCTGGGTCTTCTGCTGTCTGCCGCCGCCCGGTCCACCGTCCGCGGTCGGCCCGGTCTCACGACCGTTGGGGAGGTGTCTCACGGCGCGTCTGTCGTGCACGACACTGCGCTATTGTCCCGCTATCGGCGCCGTCCCGTCCCGTCACGGCGTCACGCAGCCGTCACGGTGTGCGGCCGTGCAGCGGCTGCCGAGCGGGGCATCTCTCGGCACCGCCCCGGGTTCAACAATGGGCCCCCACCGCGCCGCCGCCGCGCCGGTCACCGTTAGAGTCGGGCGAAAACGGAGCACCTGACGCCGCTCGCGCGCGGGCGCCGGACCGCGTCCGATTCGCACCACGAGAAGCGAGAAGGTGGTCAGGAGGCCAGGGATGCGTCCGATGACCGCCGGTGGGCCCGGCCTGCGCACCACTGCGCACATATAACGCGGTTAGTGGATATCATCGCGGAGTCGGGTAAATACGTCTTTCGCATCACGTCTTCGCATAGCAGAGATCTGTGACTTAGATGACAGATGGAGATGACGCACAGGGCTGTCTCATTTAAATTTATACGCGCACGTCCGTTTTATGTGCGCACGGTTGCGAGCACCGCCGATTTGTTGGGAGGCGTAGCCGTCATTGCTGAATCGACCTTGATTTTCTAGGTAGGTACGATGTAGGTACGACAATTTATACAATTTTTTATTCAGACCTGTTTATATTGAACGTATGCAATACATGCATATATGCATACCTACACAATATACATACGTAAACCATGACGGCTCTGTAGCCGAAGTAATTATACCTAATTTTAATTGGGCGCCCTTTGCTCAAGTTGCTTTGACGTTAAATGCTCATAAAACAAATGATGTTGGTAATTTGAATATAATTTGAGCCTTTGCCCTTTTATCTGTACTAGGCATATTCTTGCCTTACGCTCAATTTTTTCGAAAGTGTTCTTTGTTGTCCTTCCTTACTAAACGGTAAAAACATTTAAATAACAGAACACGGGGCGAAAGGCTCTCCTGCTGAGTCGACAGGAGGGACGGAGACCCGTCAATAGCGACTTGTATAACGTGACGTCCATTTGCATAAATGTGCTCTAAAGACGTTTGAAACGTTTTATTTTCCTACAGCTCCCGGAGCCCCTATGCCCTATGGTCTATCTATCATAACATTCCATCTATTTCTACACGCAATCGGTGAACTTTTTGGCTGTCATCTGAGGCCACCGCCGTTTACTTACATCCGCGGTGACTCCGCCGCTGTCATCTAAAACTGGTACCTACCTAAAAGTGCACCAACCCATTCATCCAGCGGGCTGCCGCTTGACTCTCGGCTAACGCCCCGGGCGGTTGGGCGATACGCCTTCCTACTACCCGGGCTGGGCGCGCCTCTGACCACCGGCATCGACTGCAGCCGAATCCCGCCGTCTGATTGGTCGACTGGCTTAGCTTGCATGGTGACGTCATAAGTGTCTGCAACGCGGCGTCATGCGCAGCGCTGCAGGCTCTGCATCGGCGTACGCGCATCGGCGCCATGGGCGCAGCCGTTTGGGGGAGGGTTTGTCTGGAGCATTCGGAGACCGGCGGTGGTCACGTGATACGGTCACGTGTTTTTGGGAACAGTGCAAATTTATGAAAACATTACATTTTAAAATACAGCAAGCAAGTTTTAAAATAGCAATATTTTCAGTGAGGCTGGGTGTTATCTATTGGATTTCAGCGCCAGTTTGTGATCACGTGATCGCCGGAGCAGCTGATTCCTCAACTGCCCGAGGCCACTGCCGCGCCATGAGGGCACACGGCCAATGTCATGGCTGCTCTGCTGTCAGGAGCGCCGGGCTGTGAGCGGCGACTGTGGTGTGTGGCGCCGCGCTCCGCGTGTTAGCTCTGTGATCCGGTGATTGTGGACGCGCTGCAGCTGCACCGCGGTGTGGCCGCCCCCAGTGCGCGGTACTCTGAATCCCCAGCTGGCGGTGTCTCCGCTTTCCCGGCGCTGGGCGCCGCTGGCCCTGCTGCTGGGGGCCGCCTGCTGTCCGCCGCTGTTGGTCGACTGGATGAGCCCGCTGCGGCTGCTGCGCCACCTCTGCCCCTCGTCCGCCGCCCGCGCCATGTCCGCCGCCGCTGGTGCCGCCGCCGGTGCCGACCTCTCGGTGGTGTATGTGACGGCGCCGTCCGATGAGGTCGCCCGTCGTTTGGCCGCCCTGCTGGTCCAGGAGCGCCGGCTGGCCGCCTGCGTCAACATTGTGCCCGCCGTCACCTCGGTGTACGAGTGGGAGGGCGAGGTGCACCACGACAACGAGACGCTGCTCATCATCAAGACGCGCGCCGAGGCGGTGCCGGAGCTGGCGGCGGCCGTGCGCCAGAGCCACCCGTACGACTGTCCCGAGGTGCTGGCGCTGCCCGTGGTCGGCGGCAGCGAGCCCTACCTGCAGTGGGTGCGGGACACCGTGCGGTCCAAACAGCCCTGAGGGGAGGTATGATGCGGCCCAAACAGCCCTGGGAGGAGACACGGTGCAGCTTGACGGCGGGAAAGGCCCGGATTGGTCTCTCAGCCAAAATGCTGTGATTTGAGTGCGATCCCGTCATCGTCCGGCATATGGTGATAGGATGATCGGATAGCGCATTTATCGTTGACATGTATTAAAGCGGGTTCTTGTCCAACCAGGAGATGGTTTGTGTTTAACGCGTTTGGTTTGTAAGAGGTTTGTCATTCGTATAATAAAGTGCATGTGTGTCTGACTGGTAGGCATTTGTAGGAAGAAAAACTCTTCCCACCTAAAGCCGGAACAGATATCTGATATCAGGAGCCAATCAAGAGAGTATGTATGACAATTTATTTAGCTTCGATGCCAGTCAAGAAGCCACCTCAGTCACCTGAGTGATGGTAATGAAGATCGATAGTGTGACGGTATGCCAGACTGGCAGTAGTAGCGTCGGTAGCGTCATCTACAAAAGAAGTGCTAGTTGCAACTGCTGTCACCAGATGTCCCTCTGATGGTCTCTTCTGAGGCATTGACGCTTACCTCGGTGGCGGTGGGTTATCGTCGGACGTCGGCACATTCTTGTCTAACGGAGACTTGGTTATGCTGTCGGCTCAGTATCAGGCTCCTCAAAACGGTCGCGTCTCTCAAAGTAGTTGACGGTGTTCAAAATAATTAAAAAAGTCACCAAAAAATTATTTCATGTTTCATCCATTTTTTTTTAGAAAGGTCAAGGGCGAGTCCCCCTCCCCCAATCAGCAAAGGAGTATTTTTCGTTTTGGGTACAAGCATTTCTATGCAAAAATTAAGATCTAAGTGTAAACATCTAATGAAAATAAAGCTATAACTTCATATTTGTGAAAGAAATAGACAAGTAAGGATTGCGTGCACCAGGGCTGCGCGGAGTCGACCGATTTTAGGGTGACTCCGACTCCGACTCGAGCTCCGACTCCGTTCGTTATTATTAAAATCTCCGTTCGTTATTATTAAAATCCTAATGGCGGTGTCTGTTATTTTGCCTGAAACGATCCTTTTTGCACTGTTCCAAAGTCTAAACTTGCAGTAAAATGCCTTATAGGTAAATAACAAGGAGAATTAAAAGCAGGTTCGAAGAATTCGCCTTCTGCCGCGAAGGCGAATTCGCTAAAAACTCTCGTTCAAAACAGGAATATGGTCTTTTTTCGATAAAATCTGATTTCGAAAGTTCAACGAGCGTAGGATCGCCAAGCAAACAGGTGCAGCGCATGACGTTGAGCCATGCAGAGTTAACTCCAACTCCGGAGTCGGAGTCGGTAAGATTGTGGCGACTCCGACTCCGACTCCTACTCAGACTCCGACTCCGCAGCCCTGGTGTGCACTGCAAGTGGGCATAAGGACGTTTTTTAAGGCTTTTTTCGTACTTCTCCGTCTAACTTTGACTCTGCTCAGCAGTGGCGCAGCCAGGATTTCGTTTCGGGGGGGGGGGGGGGGTCATCGCTTCCAAAGCGGGCCCCCTAGTGTGCGGGCCCCCACCCATTTTTCAGAATCTCTCCATATTTCATACGCATTCTGCTGGGCGGGCCCCCTTTACCTGCACGATAACCCTGAGCGAGTTTGAATCAGAAAATTTGCATAGAACAGTAGCTCGGTAATCACCCGGTCTTCACTTTTTACGCAAATTGACCACGACAGAAATATGTTACTATGACGTATGACTTCGTATCTTTCGAGTCCGATATGAGCCCCAATTCCGCAATATGCATAGCATATTATCGGAACTGTTGCCTGCTTCTGTCGCACAAGATTTAAAAGTAGTCCCATGTGCCTGTCCTAAGTCATCTATTGGCTGCTGTAGTAGATTGTGCTTTTATTCTTCTTCATTACGTGAATTCGCTCGTAAGAAGTTTTAACCCTCGCCGGCACAGGGGGGAGGGGTTGATGCAACCCCCCAAGGTTTTTTTCGCGAAGAACTCGCGTAAAAAAGTGACTGATCGCGACGTAACTTCCATAGTGCGCTGAAATTCGCGCAACTTATAGAACAAGGATGGGTAACGTGCCTGTGAAGAGTCACAGCTCGATCGGGCCGGTGGTGAGCACATGGCGCGTGCTCAAAAAGTGCAAATTCGCGTCATAGACTTTACATGCATAAATCGGCTTGCAAAAATGGGCGACAATGGCTCAACTTGCCCGACACGGGTCCGGTCCCCGTGCAGTATCTCGCTAACCGTGGGTCCGATCGGCACGAGGAACACAGTATCGTGCATGAGAATCGAACGGGCTATCGAATGGTGTGTGCCTGCGGTGCAGGGATGGCACGCGCCACGTGCACCCGTGAGGGCACTTATGCTTGAAAAATTGACGTTTTGGACGGATTTTGGACTTAATGCTATTTTTGGGTGACTGTCAGACGGAGCGGGTTCAAACAACGCTTGTTGGCAAGAGAAATGTACCTACCGCCTCTCATGGGAAAATTGTGAAAAGCTAATTGATCAAAAACAAGGTGGAACAAATTGCTGGAGAAAATAGCATTTGCTTATGACTTACTTAATTACAGGGGTTTTGCTACATAACCTGGTATGTTTGACAATTGAAATGGGCATAGATTGGAAGAGCATTCAATTGTGACCAAGGTCCAGTCATCGCTTTTGCATGACGAGCAACAATATTCTTAAGAATATAAATGTTTCAAACCTCTACATAGTAATTCATCGATGGCTTTCACTCTTCAATAACCTACGCCAACCTATGTCATGAAATACACTTGGCATGTTCTATAGTAGAACGCATGGTTATTATCAGACACGAGCACCTCGATGCGATGGATATTTTTTCCCAAAACCAAAATGCTTAGCCGTCAAAAGGCAATCGACCGTAATGGATACATAACCCACAGACACAAGACCAACCAAACGCCCACCGATCGAAAATACCCCTTATTCGCGTTGCGAAGCAAGCGGGTCACCCTAGCGGGCCCCATTCACCCGGGGGCTCGGGCCCTATCCACATGGGGGACCAAGCCCTATCCATACGGGGGCCCGGGCCACGTTCACCTGGGCTCCGGGCCTCGTCCACCCGGGGCTCCGGGGCCCGCCCACCAGGGGGACCGGGCCCCATCCAGCCGGGGGCCCGGGCCCCGTCCACCCGGGGCCTGGGGTCCGTACTCCCGGGGGCCCGGACCCATCCATCGGGGGGCCCTGGCCCCATCTACCCGGGGGGCCGTGCCCCATCCACCTAAGGGGCCCGGGCCCGTTCTCCCGGGGCCCGGGCCCCATCCACCCGGGGGCCTGTGCCCTATCCACCCAGGGGCCCGTGCCCTATCCACCCAGGGGGCCCGGGCCCGTTCTCCCGGGGCCCGGGCCCCATCCAACCGGGGGTCCGGCCCCGTCCACCCGGGGCTCAGGGCCGTTCTCCCGGGGGCCCGGGCCCCATCCAGCCGGGGGCCCGGGCCCCCTCCACCCAGGGGGCCCGGGCCCGCTCTTCCGGAGCCTCGGGCCCCATCCACCCGAGGGGCCTGGACCCGTTCTCGCGGGACCCGGGGGTCCGGGCCCCGTCCACCCGGGGCCCGTTCTCCCGGTGGCTCGGATCCATCCACCGGGGCCCCATCCGCCGGGGGGCCCGGGCCCTATCCACCCGGGGGCCCGGACCCATCTACAGGGGGCCCGGGTCCCATCCACCCAGGGGGCCGGGCCCGTTCTCCTGGGGGCCCGGGCCCTGTCCACCTGGGGCCCCAGGCCGACCCCTCACCCGAGGTGTCGCAGTGGGCATTTCTCGAAGCGGGCTCGTCCGATTAGATTAGGACCTCTCTCTCCTCTCTCTCTCTCTCTCTCTCTCTCTCTCTCTCTCTCTCTCTCTCTCTCTCTCTCTCTCTCTCTCTCTCACTCTCTCTCTCTCGAGCGGGCCCCTGACAGAAATTTCGGGGGGGTCAGCTGACCCTCTGACCCCCCCTGGCTGCGCCACTGCTGCTCA
This sequence comes from Amphibalanus amphitrite, assembly GCF_019059575.1. Lineage (NCBI taxonomy): Eukaryota > Metazoa > Arthropoda > Thecostraca > Balanomorpha > Balanidae > Amphibalanus > Amphibalanus amphitrite. Next base: position 212,243 of record NW_024882354.1, on the reverse strand, counting down.
GGTACGAATCATATTTAGAGAGCGAGGGTTGATGTCATTTTATGGTGATTGGCTTGGCTGACATATGCTAAAAATAATGGATGATCTTGTGTTTTATTTTCGAGACCCTTGGACCAGTTTATGCATTGGCTTAAAAGCGAACATCAAAATGTATTTTCCTTTAAAGGTTGTCGAGATAGTCATTTTTCATCCAGCACTTGAGCACTGAGCGCATTTTGTGACCCAAAAGGACATTCAGACCAGGATGAACATGTATGGGAACGGACTGTATTCGAACGGACTGACGGTGCTGCAATGAACGGACGTCGCTGGCACACGAGAGACGTATAGGATGGAACACCATAGCACGTCAATGCGGCGCCTGCTTGTGCATCGCCGACTGAAAAATGACAGTTAAATAGAAGTAGAACAGTACTTTAATAGTACCACTACCACGGGCATTTATGGTTATCAACGAAAGCCGAGCTATTGACTAAAACCCAATCATTTTTACTTACTGCACCACCATACATTAATGCATAGGTGACCATTAACCAGCAGCTCTTAGTTCCTAAACCATTTTATTAACCCGCGCACCGCTGGGGTCTGCCGAGCAACGCGCCCTGCTGGGGGGGGGGGCAATTTGCCCCCTCCCTAAGATTTCGAGAACCACGGAACATAGCGACAAGCGGTAAACGGTGCTGGATAGCCCTACCAAGGAACTACCTTGTGAACCAATTTCATTGACCTAGGTCAAACCGATGACGTCACAGGTTAGGTTAAATGTCGAATTTTCACCGTTTACAGGCATTTCAAGAAATGCCTGGTAAAATCGAGTAAAATGCATTTCATTGAAAATCATTGGTGGGAAAATGTTCGTCAAACACATATTCTGCTATTTGAGGTCACTGATACCAGGTCAGGTCACAGAGGTCAGGTCACTGAGGGTCACAATATTAAAATACCATGTGATGCATGTTTTATGGTCCATTTTATATGCCAAATACGATTATATGGGCAGGCAGCCTTTGGGGTCAGGTTAGATTATGTTCTGGTGAAGGTCAGGGTCTGGTCACTGGTCAGGTCAAGGTCAGGTCAAATTAGGTCAAATTTCAAAGTTGATGTTTTTGCATAAAATGGGTATCGATTCGATGCAGCTCGTCACGGGGAGTTCAATGGGGTCTTTGTTTTGCGCTACGTGTTCTAGGATTGCCAAAAATTGAGTTCAAAAATTTGACGTCATCAATTTTGCTTTTTTTGCTATAACTAGGCCAAAAAAGGAGGTATTGATCTGATGGTATGTAGATAGAAGAGGTAGGGACTATCACATATATTCCATTTTTTTGGTTATCCGGAAAAATTGGGATTTTTTTGCGTTTTTCTAAAAAAATCAATTTTTTTAATTTTAGGGGTCAAAATCAAAAAAATTGAAAATCCGAGATTGCAGTTTTGTAGCGCCGCCTTTTGTCTACATAATCATATAAGGAACTTTGAAATTGCTTGATAACTGTAGCTTTTGTGAGCGTTTCAAGATTTCATGTTTTTTGCTCATTTTTGCTCGAACATGACCTCAATTTGACCTCAATAACTCCTGACCTAAGGTTACCTAAGACTTGAAATTTTGTGTGAAGGTGTCAAATTGATGCCCGGGAAGGTACTGAAAATTTGGTGGCGCTGCGCGCCGCCGTTTTCTTGCTTTTCAGGAAAAACCACGGGGGGGGGGGCAACCAGCGGGGCGAGGGTTAAGCTATACACAGTGAGTTATCAGTTAGAAGCGAAGATCTTTCGTCCTCCAGTTGTGATAGCATGCCGCACCGTCTAGGCGGTGGCGGCCAGCTCTGTGACGAGGAACTGCACCATCACGATGATGTAGGTGGCGATGGTGGCCACGATGGAGAGCACCGAGGAGCGCTGCAGCCGGAACAGACCCAGGTCACCGAGCGAGGTCAGGTCGCGGCCGACCGACTCCCGGAACAGGCCCAGCTCGTGCTGCAGGGCCGGCAGCTGCAGCGGCGGCCTCAGCAGCAGGCCGTGCGTCCGGTGGGCGACGTTCAGCGCGCGCTGCGCCAGCTCACAGGGCAGCAGCACGGCCAGCGACGCGCCCAGCGCGTACAGGACCACGGCTGGGGCGTCGTCAGTGATGGTGCCCCTCAGGACGCTGCAGATGGCCACCAGGCAGATGGAGATGGAGGACAGGGTGCCGTAGCACATGTTGACGACCAGTTCGGCAGACATGCCGTCCGTGAGAGAGGAGAACGTCTCCGAAAGGTCGACGTAGATGGCTCGCAGTTGGCGGAGTTCTGAGATACTTGGCAGCCGTTTTTCCTGGAAAATGTTCAGTTCGTCAGCAACGGCCCGATAGCCGGCTAGCAGCTCCAGGGCAGACAGCGCAAACTTCACAGGAATCAGATGCGGGTGAAAGATTATCCAGAATATGGAGATCATATTGAGGACGTCCCATGTAGATGTTTGGAATAAACCATTGCCGCAGATGGCGGTGAAAAAGCCAGTAGAAGCGATGTAAACGTTGGCGATGACAACGACGACTAACAGGTAGGAGTTCTGCCTGACGAGTGTCTTGTTGGACGTCCTAAAGCTGGACAGAGCTGCAGCGCGGGCGAGCACGCGCTCCGATGAGGTCAAGACCTGACCGTGCCGACGGCTCCCTGCCACCACGGCGAGGGCCACCGACGCCCACATGGTGACGAAGATGACGCCCAAGTAGCCGGTGTTCATAGCGATCTCGGTGATCGTCTTACCGTCAGCCACACTCCGAATGAAGTCCCGTATGCAGAGACGGACGCAGAGCACCATGGCGGCGGTGTCGAGGCCGATCAGCAGCAGGCCGTGGGCCAGGCGGTGGCCCTGTGACCGGCCGGGGACGTCCGTCAGGGCAGCCAGACGCAGCAGACGCAGCAGGGCGCCGGCCGCGCCGCACCGCTCGAACCGACCGGGCGGCGGGGCGCGCTCCGCGTCTTCGGTGGTGTCTTCGGGGCCCACCCAGACCGCCGTCTCTCCGGGACTGGGGGCCACCCAGACCACTGCGCCTCTGGAACTGGGGGCCACCCAGACCGTCTTCTCTGGAGTTACAGCGATCCCACCCGCAGCCATGGCGCCGGTTCAGGGAGCTCGAATGGAGACCCCTGCCGATGCGGCCGGCCGGTAGGCAGTGCTGGAGGCTGGAACCTTTGTATGTCGTGTTCGCGAGGCTGGACAGTCGCCTGAGGTCGCGATGAGGGCTGCTAATGGCCCGGCACACAGTGCTGTCATATATTGATCCCTCTTTGAATGTTCTGTTTAGGAACGTTGTATACGAACGGGCCCGTCCCCCGCTGGTCGCTGTGACACATCGATTTCAGCAGAGTGGTCATTTTTCTAAGAGCGCCAAACTGCTTCAAGTCACAACAGTAGACAGAAGCTGCCCAGGGCTTACGTCCATTTTGTGTTCGTTCTGAATGGAAGGGCAGGGCTGATGTGTACCGTGTCTTTCTGGTCGGATGGCAGTGACGACAGTCGGCTGTACAACCTGAGCCATTGGGTCGCTGTTTTGTCAGGTCAACTGTCTTTTGGTGTTTCAATGTTTGGTGACTCTTGGCACAATCGACGTGAGTGCCTGCGACTGCGGAGGATCGGTCAATGTGTGGACCAACGATCATCACTGCCGACCGACCGGCCGCGGCGGCAGGGGTGTCTGTCCGAGCTCTCTGGACCGCCGCCATGTCCAAGGCAATGTCCGCTGTGGCCCCAGAGAAGACGGTCTCGGTGGCCCCCAGTCCCGCAGACACGGCGATCTGGGTGGGCCCCGAAGACACCACCGAAGACGCGGAGTCCGCCCCGCCGGCCGGTCGGTTCGAGCGGTGCGGCGCGGCCGGCGCCCTGCTGCGTCTGCTGCGTCTGGCTGCCCTGACGGACGTCCCCGGCCGGTCACACGGCCACCGCCTGGCCCACGGCCTGCTGCTGATCGGTCTCGACACCGCCGCCATGGTGATATTGGTCCGGAGGAATGTGCAAATGTTCATCCAGAGTCTGGCTGACGGTAAGCCGATCACCGAGATCGCCATGTACACCGGCTACTTGGGCGTCATCTTCGTCACCATGTGGGCGTCGGTGGCTCTCGCCGTGGTGGCAGGACGCCGTCGGCACGGTCAGGTCATGGTCACATCGGAGCGCGTGCTCGCCCGCGCTGCAGCTCTGTCCAGCTTTAGGACGTCCAACAAGACACTCTTCAGGCGGAACTCCTTCCTGCTAGCCGCTGTCGTCATCGTGAACGCCTATACCGTGTGTTGTACCTTTTTCCTGTTCTTTAATGTTGATAATATTTCCCATGCATCCACGAGGGATGTCATACATTTTCTTTCTTTGACTTTCATCGACTGCGCTAACCTGCTGGTTCCTATCAAGTTTGCACTGCCTGCCATTGAGCTGCTAGCCGGCTATCGGGCCGTCGCCGATGAATTGAACGACATTTGCCAAGCAAAACGGCTGCCAAGTATCTCAGAACTCCGCCGACTACGAGCCATCTACGTCGAACTATCGGAGACGTTCTCCTCTCTCACGGACGGCATGTCTGCCGAGCTGATCTTCAGCATGTTCTACGGGATTCTTGCGTCCATCTCCGTCTCGTTGGTGGCCATTACTGGCCTCCTGCTCAGCAACAACGCATGGATAATTTTCGTGGTCATGTACTCTCTGGGCGCGTCGCTGGCCGTGCTGCTGCCCTGTGAGCTGGCGCAGCGCGCGCTGAACGCCGCCCACCGAACGCACGGCCTGCTGCTGAGGCCACCGCTGCAGCTGCCGGCCCTGCAGCACGAGCTGGGTCTGTTCCGGGAGTCGGTCGGCCGCGACCTGGCCTCGCTCGGTGACCTGGGCCTGTTCCGGCTGCAGCGCTCCTCGGTGCTCTCCATCGTGGCCACCATCGCCACCTACATCATCGTGATGGTGCAGTTCCTCGTCACAGAGCTGGCCGCCACCGCCTAGACGGCACGGCGGGTCACTCGAAACTGGAGGACGGGAGGTCGTCGCCTCAGTTCCGAGCGTCATGTTTAACGCTCACGCCCCTCTACTTAAATGATTTGTAGGAACTTCAGACTTGAGGTTTCGCCCCTACCCTAAGGCAGCTCTGATATCCACTGAAAAGCCATTGATATCATAAATGTACCTAAGTGTCGTACCGTGTGATTCGTCGAAACTAGCAAAAGCTTCACTCAATCACTTGTGATTATTTTGAGCAGCACACATGAAGATTGAAGTTATGCTATAGTTACAGTGGCGGTTAGCACATATAGAAATGGGCCTGCACAACTGATGACTGATGCTTATGTAACAAGCATATTTGGTGGTATTTATGCTGTTAGCAGTAGTTGTTTTGTTTTATTAAAATTTGGAATTTCAATTTAATCTCCTCGGTAGTTGACTGCAGCCGTGGAGCCATGAAAAGAAGGCATCATTTCTCTTGATCTGACTGATATCGTGTTCATGCACTGGGTCGTCACTTAGTAGGTATATCAATGGAAACATATTTTATCGTGTATATTACAGCCATCGGAGATGGGAAGGTGGTGTGTTTTGCCCTGAACTGCTGAGTCCCGGCCCCACACATTGGCAGTGCACAGTGCACACATAGCCAGTCGGGACTGGCGGTCGTAGTTGTCGTCCGGTCAACACCGGTGATTGTGCGGGGCCTCGACCTTTCAAAGTGTGACATCGCACAATGAAAGGGTGCTCGTGGCGAAAAAGAAAATATGGATCGCATCAGTGGAACGGTTGGAGCGTAACCAAGTCACATTGTCGCTGCCATCAGCAAATATTAGCCCGGCGAAAAAGCACCAGCAATGCAAGGACGATGTTGGAAAGCAAACTCATCGGGCAGATGAACTTCCTGGCACCACTTTTATATGGTGAACTTTGTATGTATAACGATTAACGTATGTGGGCATGACTGCTGATGACTTAAGGACAATAAAGTATATAAAAATGCGGTAGCAATGTATGTAATACGTTTAAGTCGTATATTCTCTGAACCCAACAGTCGCTTCCATAATATAACATCTAAGGCACATTTGGGAACACATTGCTGTGAAATTCGGCCGCATTTCACATCGACACTCAGCTCCACAGAAAAGTTGTCCTTACGCCTCTTGATACTTTCGTTCCAGCGGCGCTATTTCTTCATTCCGTTTACCCATGTACCTGTCAATTGTCATACCTACCCATTTGTACCCATGTATGAGTCAGCGACAACTGATCTAAGGCAGGTGCATGTGTCGACATTCATGTACAAATCTCAACAATGCTTTGCATTGCAATGTAAGAGTTTTCCCACGTCGCATAAGCATCTCGAGCCAGGCGGGCACTAGTTGTCAAAATTTAGTCAGGCACAGCCATCGCTTGCATGTACCTACGTGCCGAAATATGCCTGAGCTGCATTCATTGCACGACATTCATAATGAATAAACGACGCACCCCTCTATTCGACTCAACACTATTGTAAGCGTTTTTCAACAATTGCGGAGCTCGCCCCTTTGGCACTTGTCTCTGTCATCAAATCGATTCAGAGCAGCACAACGATTCGATCGAAGCCCCACACAGCACACACAACAACCACATTCTGAAAGTGCTAGTCAAAATTGAGCTAAAAAAGTACGATAAAGTTAAGCTTCTTCAGACACAATGTGTGCAGCTGTATATATAGTGACTAGTGCCTACGTCAACATGATTTTGTAAACTCATAACAGCTCAGCCGAACCACTGTCATGACTCATCAAACAATATCATTTTTACCCACGTCATCCTACCATATCAAATGGAATGATATGCCTCTTGAGCCCCTTTCTAGCACTTCAACTTGTTCTCATTCCTATGTCGACTCTCGCCTGGCGCCCAGTACAGATGGCGCTCACATTCAGAACACGCTCACCCCGTCTCTTGTCCCACACTCTCCACACGCTCGGCCACAACACAGACTCGGCCACAGCCAACCTCATTCGTCACCCACAATGTTCTCAAACTTTGCTCTGTCTGAGCTCAGTCACTCTTGGCCCTGAGCTTCCAGTCTCGACAGGATCACCAGCTCACCCAACACGTCACTCAGGCTCATGCTGCACGACACACTCAACACTCACTGAGCTAGCCCCGCGAACTCCATGCCTAGCCGTCGCGAACACAGCTCATCCCCAACTCAATCTTGGCAAATCACTGTGTATTTCTCGGCTCATCCCCGGCTCATTCGTGGCTCAGCCGCTGTAGATCTCTTCCACAATCTTGCCGTACTTCTCCATGATGACTTTGCGGCGCATTTTGAGCGTGGGCCCCAGCTCCCCGCCGGGGATGGAGAATTCGGTGTCGAGCAGGCGCCACTTCTGCACGAAGCACGCGTGTGACTCGGCCTTGTTATTGGCGGCGGTGACAGCCTTCTGGATGTCATCGCGGTACTGTGGGATGCGGAAGACGGCCGAGGGTTACAGAAGGGGTCGGATAAAAACATTATATACGTGCTATGAACATCGATGTTTACTTACTAACTTTCTCGGACTTTGAAACGCACGCAATGTAAAATTGCTCAGTTGAGTCCGAAATTCAAACAGTTGCGTCGTACCTATTTGACAGCTAATTGAGTTCCAGAAGCAGCCAGCTCACGGATGAGCGGCCTGCTACTGCCGTTTGCTACGTTACCTTATCCTGCTCCTTGAGTGCTTCTGAGATGGTAGTGGCCTTCACGCCTCTCTCGCCGAGCCATTTGCGGGCTGTGTCGAGCAGTTTGTCGGTGGCCGCGCCCGAATCAGGGTCCATCTCCACCTGGGGACGTCGGATGTAGTGCTATATATCTGAACAAGTTTCAGTTGCTGAGAGCCGTAGGTACGTGATTTGGATAGCCACTCTTATTTTGGTTCTTTTACTCTCTTGGACTCGTAGTTTACGTTATGCTCTAAAATCAAATTACGAATTCCATGAAAACTCAAGATGAGTGATCTTTACATGGGCTGATTAACTGGTTACCATGGGCTCCTTCCCTTAGATTCACTTAAAGTACGTAATGTGCTCGCGTTTCTAGACCAATTAGCTAATTGCCGAGGCCTAGCCTGGCGGCCTACCTTGAACGTGAAGAGGGCTGCCAGGAACTTGCGCCGGTCCCCGACCACGACGCAGTTGCTGATAAGGGCCGGCAGCTCCGACTTGATGGTGTCCTCGATCGGCACCGGGGCCACGTTCTTGCCAGCCGCTGTGATCAGCAGCTCCTGAGACGGTGGAGAACGTGATCAAGAGCTGGCATTGCCTGGGGGTCTAATTGTTGAATCGAATGAGAAGCTGGAGAGATGCGCGATACGCGTTTCACAGATGTTTTCTCTCTTCTGCAGTCTCAGCGTATACAATGCACGTAGCTCAGAAGTTGGAACATTGAAGCCCTCAAGACGGCACGAGAAACTTGCAAGTCGCAACACTTCATTTACATCGCGTATGTTTGGTGAGCACTCGGCAACCGCGGGTGTTACCTTGATGCGTCCGGTGATGCTGACGTAGCCGTCCTCGTCCACCCTGCCGACGTCTCCGGTGCGCAGCCAGTCCTCGTCGTCAATCGTCTCCTTGTTGGCGTCCGGACGGCCCAGGTAGCCCATGAAGATGTTCCGGCCCCAGTGCAGGATCTGGGGAACGCAGAGGACAGTGTTTGGTTGATACTGGTGAGGAACGTCAAACAGAAACTGAAGTTGTTAATTTTTTCTTGCCAGATGTAAACTTTTTTGTCATCTCTTTTCGTGTTGTCGTCTGTTTTAAGCTCAGCAGAATGCATGCTGTCTCGTAAATAATTGCCACCTATTGATATTTTTTTTTTTCTTCACCTTTGCCAGCCCCTCGCTGTTATTCTTCTCCAGCTGGAATCCTCACAGCTCCGAAAAGCTTAGTCATCTCGCTGCGCTGCCCTTCTTCCCAATCGATGCTGCTTACCTCTCCATTTCCATCCTCGTCAGGTTCTCGGATCTTGAGCTTGCAGCCCAGGAACACCCGCCCGATGCTGCCCAGCTTGAAGCCCATGTGGTTGTTGATGGTTGAAGGTCCGCACGTCTCACTCAGACCGTACATCTGCCATGAAAAGGAACAGGTGTTATACGTTGGATGTCGGGGTGCTAGCTAGGTGATGCAAGCTAAAAGACAGGCGATGTCAAGGTGGTAAGCTATCCACCCCGGAGACCATGCGCCACATCTCGCTCGCCGCCCACCTCGAAGACTGGGATGTTGAGGCTGTGGATGAAGGCCATCGTGTCGGGCGAGATGGGCGCCGCGGAAGTGCCCGCGTGTCGGATGCGGTCCATGCCGATCTTCTCACGGACCCGGCGCAGCATCATGTCGGCTATCGTCAGGCTCCACGGCACCGGGGTGTTGATGTCCCTGCGGAGGAGAGGTGGGAGTGTCAGCAGGAGTGTCAGCAGGATAGTCTTGTGGTAGAGAGGTGGACGCACTACCATCTATTGGAACATATAGCTGCGTTCGTGGAGATAAATGTCTTTTGAGCTTCCATCTATAATATGTAATTTCCAATATCTCTTCATTAGAGCAAGTCCTCACAACCACGTGAGGACCACATACATTAAATCGGGGACTTACTTTTCCCTGGCCTTCCAGTAGGCGGATGACTGGGCGCGGCACCAGTTGAGGATAGACACCTGAAGACCTCCGGCGGCCAGCGCCCCGCTGAACTTCTCGTACATCTTCTCGTAGATGCGCGGCACGCCGAGGAAGAGCGTGGGTCGCACCTCGCGGAGAGTCTCGATCAGGGAGCCCTGTTGAAAAGAGCAGGGTACGGGACGGGCTGTCATAAGAACCGGCTACGACATGTTCTTTCTTATGACACTTGGCGGACGCTTTCGTTAAGTTGTCGTGATCTTCATAATTGATTACATGGCTCGATCACTCTCGATACATTAGTTAGCGAAGCTATTTCTACATGTCCTGCACACGCTCTCTACTTTCACTCATAGCTCGCCTCACAACACCCGTCTCGCCTTACCTTGAGCGCGTCCGGCTGGGCGAAGTAGATGGTACAGGCGGCCCGCAGTGCGGCGTACACGTCCACGATCTGCGCGGCGCCGTGACAGAGCGGCAGGTAGGACACCGTGCTGTCCTCGGCGTCACGGAAGTTGGCGCACTGCGAGCCGTGCTCGGCCGTCCACGTGAAGATGTCGTGGCTGATCATGACGCCCTTCGGCTGGCCCACGGTACCCGACTGCAGCGAGGTGGGGAGAGAGTTGGTGGGTTAGTGAGAGCCGCGAACGGCGCTGAGACTTGCCGGCTGCTCGAAATTGTGACAGCAGTGTTTTATTTACCCGTTCCCAAGCATAACGAACTTCCCATTCAAACGCGGACAAATCTTGATAACGAGGAGCTTGGTGTAGACCGAGCTACTCTCAAGATACCTAGACTTTGAAGCATGATCTTTCTGACTCTGAAATAGTTTTTCATGTTTGTTGTTTACAGTACAGCTTCAGAAATACCCACGAATGTGGGTTTTTGACGCTGTAAACACCAATTGTTTCATTGTATTTCGGGCAGATAAAGACTTATATACTCCAAGCGCCATGAGATGCGTCCGCCACTGACCGTGTAGATGACCGAGCAGCACTGGTTGACGGCGATTCCGCGCAGCCGCTCCTCCAGGCGCGAGTCGTCACACAGCGCCCCCTGGGCCATAAACTCGTCCCACTGCCGGTCACCGCCAGAGGGCAGGCACGCCGGTTAGTCACACAGCGTTCCCTGGGCTGCAAACTCCTACTACCTACTGCTGGTCACCGCCAGAGGGCAGGCACGTCGGTCAGCGTACGGTGAACGGTCGACTGACTTTGTCAAGGGAACGGAGCCTATGTCAGCTACTGGTCGTTTCCCGATCACCTATCCGTGCTTCTATCCTCAGGATACTGAAATCCTTCTCCTCCACGCCACAACCCCCCTCCGGGCTGGACAGGTAACTTTATCTCATGCGGGCCGCTCCCTTGGAGCGGCACCGCTGCTCCCGAGGGAGCGCACCCCGTAGCCGGGTGCAGTGAGTGCCTTGGGGCTGGGTGGCCTGTCCTCTGGACGGGCTCAGCCCCGGCGACTCACTAGGGTGCCTGCCCAGACCAATGTCTCCCCCTAATTCCTATCATCCTTCCGGCTCTGCAATGGTCTTGTCGACCGAAAGGGCCTAACCCAACAAAACAATAAAACAATAAACGTTTCCCGATGGGAAATAACTTCTTTTTGGTAGAAATTTGAGTGCTGGAAAGTAAATGGGCAGACAAGTTTTGAATGAATTGCAGAATAAATGAATGTGATCAACTAGAATTATGCACGTAGCTGAAATAAATTTCAACATTGTCAAGCCTCTTTTTTACTCATACCTATCGGTTGATTGCCAATACCTAATTGTAACTTATTTTGTGAACGGACTCAGCCCCGGCAACTCTCTAGGGTGTCTGCCCAGACCAATGTCTCCCCCTAATTCCTATCATCCTTCCGGCTCTGAAATGGTCTTGTCAGACCGAAAGGGCCTAACCCAATAAAACAAACAATATTTTGTGAAAGTTACAACGTAGTTCTTGAAAATCGTTTTCCTGACGGCTGACCTGTCTATTTGTCGATAAAAGAGAGGTGGTGTGCAACAAGACGTTCATAGCATAATTATGCTGCGGTAGACGATAAGGGAAGGTAAATGGTAAGCTACTTGTTTTTCCTTATTGGCAGATCAAATAATCTCTTATTCTGGTGCCGATTTTGAGTCGGTTCCTGCGCTCCGCGGCGGCGGTGTGGTGCGGTGCTGGACAGGCAGGACGGTGTGGGCGGATATGACGGGCTAACGGGTCAGGGCGGGGTGTGGGGGTGGGCGCTCAGCGGTGTCAGGGGGATGGGCCGCTCAGCAGGAAGTCCAGAGGTCGGCGCGTGGGTACTCATTGCGACGGATGAGCTGTTGTCACAAACACATACACAGGCCACACTATCTGCTCAATTTCCGGCTCCTCTGCTCTGCAGGATAAACCGAACGGGGGCTTGTTATCTGTGCCGAAGAAAACACCAATGTGTCATAAAGAATCACATGCGTGTGGCTAAATGTCTGAATGCCTTTCAGGCAATTATCGGCGCTATGGCTCCTTAAAACAAAAAATATGAGTGACGTCTGTCTCACCGAGAGGACGCTGCCGACGGTGGGCTTCCCCAGGTACTGGACAATGGTCTTCAGCTTTGGGCAGTTGTCCTTGACCTCGAGGATGCGCTGCAGGTACTTGTCGTTCTCCACCACCACCACTGAGATGTCTGTGTTGGTCAGGTAGAACTGGCACGTGGCCGGAGACGAGGTCGTGTACATGCCCGTCGACACGCCGCTGGGAAAGAAGTGTATCGTTACCAAATCTCACTCGACCGAGTCATATATAAATTCGAATTGACCTGCAGTCGGCGTGCCCCGAGTACCCATGGGGTCACAGGGGCGTCGCCACGGATTTTTTAGTGGGGGGGTCGGGTTTCCGGTCTTCGTCTTGATGGGTAGGGGTGTTTTTGGCCACACTTCCGGTTTTTTCGTGTGCCCGGACTCGGAGAAAAACCTCGGCGCGCAGCGCCGCGAAAGTAGCGGTATATCTTAATGTACATCAATTTTGCATCGTGCATAAAAATCAAGCAGAGGTCACCTGAGGTCAGGTCACAATGTCATGTCAAGTTCAGTTTTAATACCTCTTAAAACTGCAATCTTGTCATTCCTATAGATTATCTCCTGACTCCTATAAGTCTGAAATTTGGTGTAATGAATGGGATTATAAGTGCCAACAGTTCATGAATCTGGGATTTTACATCTGAAAAGCGAAGTCAGGTCAAATAGGTGTGTGACCTCACCAATCATGATAAGATATGGGAAAAAGCACGATGTCCTCTGCTTTGAAAGAATATGCTAAAAACGCTAGATACTTTTGTAGCCATGGCACCTTGTTCATTTTAGAGATAAGGTGCAGCTAATGACCAGTGGTGACTGAAATAGTCAGTCATTAGGTCATCAAAGGTCTCGACTCTCTAACACATTTTCGACAACAACTTTTGATGGAGACGTTGTAGAGCGATGACAGCACCTGGCGTGCGTGTGTTCAGCTCAGTAACACAGATCGATCCATATGCTGCAGCAGGTTCTTTTCCGGTCAGGTCATGACCTTTACCTGATGTCAAGTTTTCTATTCAAGTTTTTAAGTTCAAATTGTAAGCCATGCGAATTGCGACGTGTTTCGACGAAACAAAAACGATGGTGCTAACATGAATATCATACACATTCACTGAATCATAGGTTGTTACAGAACAAATGTTTCGGCAAAATCCGTCCGTTTAGCTGTTTGGACTCTATGGTACACAAGCCATAGACCCGAAGTCATATCTGAGGCGAAGTTGGCGAAAGAGCTTTAAAAGCTATCGAATACGCTTTCTGTGTTGCTGTAGCTCTTATTCGTATTTTGCGGGTCGCTAAGGTAAAACGTTTACCAACGTAACGCATATGGCTGGCATGCGTTCGGCCCCGGCCCTGATCGAGGTAGAGTTTCGCGGAAGAGCGAAAATGCTGCCCGTGATGAGAGAAAGCCGATGATGCCCAATTTCAAGGTCTTGGCCGGGTCATCTTAGGTCAACGCCCAAAAGTAGGAAAAATCTGGCCGCCTGCTAGAACTTAGTGAGCCGTAGCTGTTATCGGGGTCCCGAGTACGAGTTCGATGTTAGTCTTGAACAAAAATGATGACTCCATGCATTTTGGGTAGATCGGGTCGATGATGATGATGATGATTTGGAGTGACAGGGCGCACCAGCTGCGAGGCTATATCGCGCCCATTTCTTATTTGACTTCCTCAGTGTCGGGCGTTAAAAATCACCTGAAGGCCGGAGGCCGCAATAAACGAAAAGAGACGAGAAGAGTCTAGCAAAGAGGACTCGTCACCTAAGACTGCTCTCAAAGAAAGCTGGGCTCCGCGCAGGCCCAGAAACTTCAGCCGCTCAGCTTCCAGTCTCGGACACTCCAGAAAAACGTGTCGGACGGAAAGTCTGTCGCCACATCTCGCACAAACAGGTCTTGTGCCGACGCCAATAAGGTGTCCATGGGTACCGAAAGTGTGCCCTGTGCGAAGCCGACAGAGGATAACCTCCTCTCGACGCGACTTGCGCGACGCAGACAACCAGGTTGCCAAACCCGGTTTGATGCGTAGCAGCTTGTTTGTCTGACATTTGCTCCAATCCTCTTGCCACTTTCCGCGGAAGAATGAGCTCACCGCAGGGAAAAAGTCCCTGGCCGGTAGAGGGAACCGGCGGGAGCAGGGCTGCCGCGCCGCATGGTTCGCAGCACGGTCCGCCCGCTCATTGCCAGCTATACCAACATGGCTAGGAATCCAGCAAAAAGTCACTGAGGTACCCTCTCGGTCGAGAGCCGTCAAACGGAGAAGAATCTCCTGTACGAGGGGGTCAAGTGGAGGGTCGGGTCAGCTCAGGTCGACCAGCAGGCTTCCTGCCGGCCATCTAGAGTGGGTGACTGACAACCACCAACGATAGCTTCGTAACATGTTACATAACCATCATTTATCAAAACTACAGGGTCTTTCATAATGAATGTTATTTTTGAAATAGCCATAGCTCAGGTGATATACATCACAAAGTTATTGTCAATACCCGAATGAAATAACAAATCATGGGAAAGTATGTACACATGACTCGCATTTAGGTACCCTTCATCGATTTTTAACTGTGTCGCCTCGCTTTGGGACACAGATTTCGGCCCGCGGACGTAAATGGTGCACCACGCGCTTCACATCCTCCGCGCACAGCATTGCAGCAGATCTCTCCACTGTGACCTGTAGCTCTATGAGGGTCACTGGAAGGGTCTCTGCTTGGGGCCTCCAAGACGACTGTCCAAAATCAGAAGTACATCGGCGAGAGATCAGGGCTCCAAGCTGGCCATGGCCGCTCAGTGAGACGGCTGATCACTCGTCTGTCAAAGTTGCCATCCAACCAGGCGCGCACACAGGATTTTTGAATGGGGGGGGGCACGACCTTCGAACTGGGCCCCCCATGCCGGAGGGCCCCCCCCCAAAAAAATACGGCCCACGGGGCTATATTTCGGTTGGTTTGAAGCTTGAGCAATTGGTTTGTCAATGCATGTAAAACAATTATTTCGGTACCAGCTTAATTTTCAAAACATATATTTTTACGCTAGGCTGTTTTTTCTCAAATGCGACTCAGAGCCGGTACATATACCTAATCATCTAATTCATTGCGTAAAACATTTCATTAATAAACATTTTTGCAGGTCCCTCAGAAATCAGCCCCGGGCAGCGACTGACTGCCGGCCGGCCGACCGGCCCCGGGTGGCTAGAAGCAGGGGCCGGTCACTGTTTGGCCCGGATGTGTAGGAGCGGGAGCAGCACTCCTTTTTCACGTATATTCGCATATTTTTTTAGGCACATCGACATGAAATGTCGTTATATCTGATACGATGCGGGATCACAGACTAGAGATCCAGCTTATAACTTATATTTAATGAATCAGTCAATGATTCATCAATGAATCAATCAATGAATCAAATCAACAGGACTATGTACGATGCATGTCGGACACGTACCCAGAATTTCGCCCAAGAGGGGGTCACCTGCTGGTCACCTGACCCCGGGCCCGCGAGTCACCCGGGCGCCCGGGGTCAGCTCAGGCAAGGATGTACCCAGGACCTTTCGATGGGAGGAGGGAGGCACGGTGGGTTCAGTCTCACTGGCAGACGGGTCTCTTTAAAACGGTCTTTGCATGAGAAAATGTGGAAAATTGGCAAGCGAAAGTATCATTTATGCCCGAGGAGTGTGCCTAATGTACACTAATGCCTAATTTACATGGTATTTTACGAGCGAGCGAAGCGAGCGAGCTCCTCAGAGTCACCGGTGTGTGGCGCGTTCAGAGGTGCCAGTGAAAGGCCGTCAGATGCGCTGGTGTTGGGTCCTCACAGGCGCCGTTGCGGGGTCTTAGGGCTTAGAGACACTGGTGGAGCCATCATTGGCATGTGTGTGGCCCTGCAAAATGGCCTGCAAGTGGAAAGTGGCCCGTCATAGGCTGGCAAGGACACTCGGAGGCTGGTAAGAGGCCCTCAGAGTCACTGGTACGTGGCCCTCAGAGGCGTCGGTGTGGGGACTCTCAGAGCCGCCGATGTAGGCCCTTAAGATGCGCTGGTGGGGGTCCCTTGGAGGTGGGGCGAGGGGCCTCGCAGTTGCCGTTGTGGGTGCCTTTAGAAACACTGGTGTGGACCGTGTGTCTATCACAGACGGATGTGGAGCCATAGCAGCCAATCCCTCGTTGGCCGTTACTACTTAGGGCCCTGAGCGGCCGGCGAGGTCTCTCAGAAACCGGCATTGGGCCTTTATGAAGATAATTGTGGCTACATAGGAGCCAATAACGTCCCCCCACAAGACCTGTGGTGTCCTTCCGAGTTGAAGTGCGGCCAGCGCGAACCCATTGAGGCCTTCTAAGGGCCCTTTGAGCAGTCGAGGGGCCTTTGAGGCCTTTTGAGGGTCTCTTGACGTCAGCTGAGGACCGTTGGACGCCAGCTTAGGATCGTTTTTGGGCCTTCTGATGGCCATTAGACGCCAATGGATGACCCTCTGACACCAACTGGGGCCCTCTTACACCAGCTAAGGGCACTTTAAGTTTGACGCTAGCTCAGGGCCCTCTGACATTAGCTGGGGGGGGGGGGGGGGGGCTCTGACGCTAGCTCAAGGCCCTTTGACGCTCTTTAAGGCCTTCTGAGGGTCCCTTGAGGTCTTCTAAGGGCCCCTTGAGGCTTTTTGAGGGCCGCTTGACGCCAACTGAGGACCGTTTGAGGCCTTCTGATGGCCATTTGGCGCCAGCTGGGGGCCATCTGGCACCAGCTGGGGGCCCTCTGTCACCAGCTAAGGACCCTTTAGAGCCATCGGAGAGCCATTTGACGCAAGGGCATGGCCCTCTGACGCCAGCTCAGGGACCTTTGACACCCTTTAAGGCCTTCTGACGTCCGTTTGACGTTAGCTGAGGGCCCTTTGAGGCTATCTGAGGGCCCTTTAAGGCCATCTGAGAGTCCTTTGAGGTCATCTGAGGGCTCTTTAAGGCCATCTGAGGGCCCTTTGACACCAGATGAGGGCCCTATGACGCTAACTGAGGGCCCTTCGAGGCCATCTGAGGGCCCTTTAAGGCCATTTGAGGGCCCGTTGTACACGGTCTTCGGTGGTCTAAGGATTAGTTAGAGGCCCATTTGAGGCGGCCTTCGGCCGCCTCAAATGGGCCCCTTCCTTCGAGTTGGGCCCCCCAACTCGAATGGGGGGGGGGGGGCACGGGCCCGTGTGCCCCCCCCCTTGTGTGCGCCCTTGCTGATCCAACCACTGGCGCCCAGCCGCCGTTGTCACTTCAGCGCCGTCCTGCTGAAACCAGCGGCCTTGTCTTTGAACCCCGCCAGGCACATGAGGCCAGAATTCTTCCTTGAGCACTGAGCAGCCTCAGATAAGCTGGCCCGGTCACTGATGAGCCAGAAGCGAAGCAGTGGACGAAGACACGCCCGTCGACCACGGCAGCCCAAAACATGACCTTTCGTGCGTTTTGTTCCTTGCAATCAACCGTGAGTCGTGACATTCTGGAATCTGTTCACAAGCCTGTGATCATTTTAGAGCGGACATTGTGCTTCTTTTAAAAGTGTCCCCGAATCTTACGGTGGACAGCCGTGCGCTTCAGTGAGCCGTTTCCCACGACCACCCAAAACGTCTACGTGAAAAAAAAGAGCTGACCCGTGTTATAGGGGGATGCATATTTTCATGTCCGCACAAAAGGGAAGTTTGGTGAAGTGTGGCAGTTTTAATTACATCAACAGAATTTCCAAGAAATTTGCAATAAGGTAAATACAAAATTTATAATTTAATTATTTACAAACACCTTCAACTTCGCGTTTTAAAAATAACATTCATTATGAAAGACCCTGTACTTCAAACGGGCGCTGAACTCGAAATCAGCCCCAAAAACCACACTTGTAAGTGGAAGCAAATAAAACTCAAAGAAGTTAACCAAGGTTATCCATATTCGAATCAGAGCCATTTTTTTAGAATAGGTGTAAAATTCATTAACTCGAGGTCACTGAAAGTTTCGTTGCAATATACTCCTTTTCGCGCGTCTTATTAGGAAAGCCCCAGAGGGATCCACCATCTGACCCCATTTCCCCTATGCAGGCAGGTCCGAGGGTAGCAGGGCTGAGGCTAGCCAGGTACCTCGTAGTTACTGATACGTCATCCGACGAATCGACTGCAACCATTATTTTGACAATCAGACGAACGCTTGGGTCAGTTTTGACGCGCTCGCTCATTTGAGGGATAAATAGGGACTAAAATCATATTGTCATGCTGATGTTCTAGCCCACAGCTTATTGACCTATAAGCAATAGGGACTAGGGAGCTCTTGAAACGATTCTGAATCTGACGTTGTATTTGTTGATGTTGCTGACGCCAACTTCCCTTAGCTAAAAAAAGCATACTCAGCATCGCCAAAAGTGGGGGGGTCGACCCCCCCGGTTCTGACGAGTGGGGGGGGGTCGCGACCCCCCCGACCCCCCCGTCGGCGACGCCCCTGCATGGGGACACATTGGATCATGCAGTACGATAAGCTACGCTCCATTTGTCCACTTTGCTATCCAGCCTCTGTGGGATTGTAGTACTACAATAGTAAACTTACACATATCCGTTTTTCTTCTTTTCATGAATGACTGTGTGGTTAGAAATTGAATTTCGTTTTAAGGAATATACAAATCCAATTTGAGTGCATGCATTTATCCTTTCATTACCGGTGAGTGTTGCTGAGACCACAACTATGAAAGGTAGCTGGAGAGGTTTAAAGGTAGTGTGCCAGCTTTTCTGGACCGTATGGAGTTAATGGCCCAGATAAGGAGAACCGGATTTTTAGAACTTATCCATACCTTCAAAACTCATGGAAACGTCTTAAATTCTTCAAATTTTGAGTACCCCAGTGCGAAATTCGCCCCGACGGGTTGTCGGTCGTACCCCAACCACATTTCACACCACTACGAACATTAAATGCACACACTGAAATCGCTATTACCGATATGCTCATCCAATCAAGTTTCGATAAACCCGTTCATCATCATCTCCTGCGGTTTCGAACACGCCTGTTAGGTGGTGCGGTAGACCGCGCCCAAAGCCAGGGCCCCGTTAACGTGAGGTATAGCCGAGTCGAGGCAGCGTGCGCTGACCCAAGCCGGGGCCGCGCGTCCTCCCGGTGTCATGTGATAGCCCGGGGCTGCCCGCGGGGATGCGGTAGACCGCGCCCAAAGCTGCGGCCCCGGCTTGGGTCAGCGCACGCTGCCCCGACTCGGCTACCTCACGTTACCGGGGCCCTGGCTTTGGGCGCGGCTTCTGCTCATACTTTGTGGTGCGGTGGTGGTGCGTCGGGCCGCGCGCTCTGACTTCGGCCAAGAAAAATGCGTCAGCTGATCATTGTCATTTCTGCGACTTGCGTGTGGTGAAATGGGGTCATAACTTAAGAGACGGCTTTTTCATATCAATTATTTTACATAAAATCATATTTCAAACCATGAATAATGTTCGACAGCCAAATAAAAGAAACAATACCAATACAGGCTTACAGTTTAAGGCTCGACATTGTGTTGTCTACGATTAGACAGCTGATAACTCATTCCCGTACGTCGTAACTCTATAATGACCTTCGCTTATTGTCACATGTGCGCCGCATTCGCGATTGTTGCCGACGCCTGTTTGCAGGTCAGCCCACTACAGTTGTTATACATATCGAAAAACCGATAAACTTTTAGGCGAAAAAGGCACTATTCCAGGCCCATTTTTGATTTTTTTTTTGCGATATTAGGTAAAAACAGAAGCTTCTTATCCTAGGAAAAATAAAATGGGAAATCTTTCAAAGGTGGCACACTACCTTTAACTTTGAAGATATAGTGAAGTAGGCCCGGTCATTAATTGTTTTACCTCGTAACAAAAACGCTCAGCGTAATCTAACATCATATGCGAAGACTTTTGCGCCAGTGTCGACTTTTGACCTTTGGCCCGAGTTTTCCGACATTTAGCGTGACTTGCCCTGTAGAAGAGAGAGAGCGTGGCCTTTATCTGATTTACGAGAGTATGTCCGAACAATGTCTAGATAAGGTTAATATTGGCTCTCGAAGAATATGGGTCGCTCCTTTCTAGCTTTCAGGAGGGCGAGTGGCGACCTCAGTGGGGATATTTCGAATTATTTAAACGACTCTCCACCATATCACCTCGTTGCGAGATTCTGAATTTACACAAATTCTAGTGTTGATCGGAAGCGTTTGAAACTCGCGTGTGTGGTGGGTGCGTGACCTCAGTGAGGCTGGCAGCCACTTGAAAACTGATCCACACACTTCGGCTTTCCCGTTTACACGCGTCAAGGTCACTCGTGAAACGCTTGAACTCGATAACTATTGACCACGATAACTCGTGAAAAGGCTTCAGTGTAATCTCGGTAATACTCGCAGAGCCACGATGACGATTGACTATCGATGACCGATTACTATCTGTGGAGGTCAAAAGGTGCCTCGGGGGTGAGTGGGGCGCGTCTCGAGCGGCGGGAACTCCTCCTCGACTGGCGGTTATCGGTCTCCGTGCACCGGTCTGAGACGGACTGAAGTGGGGATTCACGGCCACCGACAGCACCCGTGGGGAATATGATCGCTCATGTCTGACTCGTCAGTCTTATGAGCTGGTGGCCGTATGGGTAAAATGAGATGTTTTTTGGTAGGCAATAGGCATATGCGAATGCGATGTCCAGCATTTTGTTGCTTTATTAAGAAATCATGAAATTAATACGTATTCATTAAAAATGGTAAATTATAATTTTATCGTAGTATAGCGTGTCTCGTAACAACCACTCCATTTTCGCTGCAAGCAGCATGAGTTAGCTTCTGCGACCGACGTGCTTTGTATGTATGTATGTATGTATGTATGTATTGACGATCAAGAGCAATCCACAATCGGCGTGGCGATTACACTCCGAGTCCGAGCTGGTTGAAGATAACACGAGAAATAGGTACCTACACAAGAAAACGCACACACTTACGGATACGAAATCCACAACGCGAACGCCGAACACGCACATACTTGGTGTAACCCGCACGAAGCCGCGTTCATAACTATGTACACACAGACTCGTTTGCCTTTCATAGTCCAAGAGTCATGAGGCTAACTACTATGGCTACTCTGGCTAGGCTTAAGCCCCTTTTTACAGCACGGGCAAATCTGGCTGGAGGCAACTGCGTTAGCTCGAGGGGGAGAGTATTTAGGAGCGCCGCGGCAAGGTAGGCGAATCTACGTTTTCCGGTCTCTAGTCGGGGTCGCGGTAAGTGGAAAAGGTGGTCTTGGCGAGTAGACCTTGCTCGTGTTTGGGAATTTTTGGAAAATAGGGTCGCGATCTCCTCGGGTTCACCTCTCTGGATGGCCTTGTGCGCCGTGATAAGGGTATGGTATTCAGCCATTGTTTTAGGTGCCATCCAGCCGAGTTGGTCCCGGAGATGGGAGACATGATCAAATTTACGGCGACCGAAAATGACTCTAGCGGCAAAGTTAAGAATTTTCTGAATGCGATCGAAGTTCTTTTGGCTACCATTACCAAATACGGAGAGACAGTACTGGATCTGTGACATGACGAGAGCCACCACTAGTGTCTTGGTGACACCGTCGGGGAGATAGTGGCGGACATGGGAGAGGCCAATTAGGAGACCCGTGCATCGGCGACTGAGCTCGGACACATGCGCGTCCCAGGACAGGGTGCCGTCGAAGATAACGCCCAGGTTGCCCACCTGCTTGCATGGCACTAGTTTGGTGTCGCGAAAAGAAACGGCGAAAGCGGGTATGCTTCTCAAATTTTGCCGACTGCCGAAAACCATGAGCTGAGTTTTAGCAGTGTTTACTTTAAGAGCATTTGCACTGAACCAATGGTCGAGAGACGCCAGTGACGCTTCCAAGCGCGAGATGAGTCCCCTAAGGTCGTTTAAAGGGCCACTCACCAACAATTGAGTGTCATCAGCGTACTGGAAGACTGCTGCATCCTCAGAATAAAGTGATAGATCATTGGAAAATACCGTGAAGAGTAAGGGACCGAGTGCCGAGCCTTGAAAGACGCCCATAGAGTTGGGGAGAGGTTGTGATAATACCCGGCGACCGGACTCGTCCTGCAATGACACACTCTGTGTGTGACCCTGGAGATAAGCGGCGAACCAGGATGTCTCTATGCCGTGCATTGCCAATTTAGCGAGTAATAACTCATGGTTGATGACATCAAAACATTTGCTTAAATCAATAATGCATAGCATAGAGACATCCCCCCTATCGGTGGCGGCCAGGATTTGGTCACTGACGGACAGAAGTGCTGTCTCAGTTAAGTGCCGGGGTCGGAAACCGTGCTGGGTATTGGCCACAAGATGGTTTTGGGAGAGATAGTGATAGAGCTGTTTGTGAATGACTCGCTCGACCACCTTCATAATGACAGGTACTAAGGAGATAGGTCGAAAATTAGTGGGATCAGATGGGTTTCCAGACTTGAAGATGGGGTGAACTATAGAGTGTTTCCAATGAAAGGGGATATCGGACCTTGAGATGCAAGTGTTAATGATGTGAAGGATAACGTCACCGATAGATGGGAAAGCAGTTTTCAGCATGCGAATGCAGACGCCATCAGACGCACAGGCGGCAGAATTGCGCATATTGAAAACGGTGTGACCGAGTTCACCGAGAGAGATAGGTCTGGGCTTAAATCTACCGGTTACAACACGCGGCAAACGGCCAATTTGCTCAACAACTGGATTTTGGTCACGGATCTCTGTAGCGACGCGGGGACCCACAGAAACGAAAAAAGAATTTAAAACGTCAGCCGATACATCAGGTTGAACACTAGGTCCGTCTTTCTTACCAGCCACAACCGACCTAATACTTTTCCACACCTTGTTGGGACCCCGCCCACTAATCTCTCTGTGAAGTTCGCCGCGTCGGTCTCGTCGCACTGCGGCCCGGACAGTTCGGTTTAAGTCTTTGTAAACCTCCGACTTTCTACCGAACTGCTGTAACGCGGTACGACGTTGATCCATGATTTTAAGTGTGGCGGGGGTAACTGGTGGTGCTGTAGGATTACGGATGGTAATATTCTTTATAGGTGCGTGATCGTCAAAAATCGGCAGAAATTCGGCCAGGAAAGCATCCCACTGGTCACTTACGTTCGTGGCACTAAACACGCCCTCCCAATCGGCAAACATCAGGTCAGAGTTCAGGGCATCGACATCTATGCGGTTGATCGAGCGGGATTGAACAACTGTAGGATTTTTGCGTTGTTTCGGAACGTTAATAGACACACGAAGGAGTTTGTGTGGGCTGAAGTGGCAAAAGGATGCAGAGCAATCACGCACAAGCTCTCTATTTTTAACCATACAGACGTCTAGCAACGAGCCGGAAGTGTACGTTGGAACGGTTACAAGCTGCTCAAGAGAATAATTCGATAAAAAGTCACTGAGGTGTACACGCGCACGAAAACTCTCCTCCTTCAACATATCACAGTTTAAATCGCCACAGATCATGAATGGAATCTTGGGAAAATCAATTAATACACGCTTTGTGATCACCTCTTGGAAATGGAACCGACTAGGCTTTAACTAACACAACTCCTATTGCCGAGCGATTCACCAAACGTATTACCCTTGTACCAAAGCAACCTACCCACTCACCCACTCATGCATGTCGCATCAAATCACTAGCTACCCAAAATAACTTTACTAATACCTACCCAGCCATGATGGTGGCCATGTTGGCGACGAAGTACTCGGGCGCGTTGAAGCCCATGATGGCCACGCCGTCGAAGGGCTGCAGTCCGAGCTGGATGAAGGCCTTGGCGGCGGTGCGCACCTGCTGGTGGTACTCGGCGAACGAGGTGCTCTGCCACACGCCGTTCCGCTTCACGTTCATAGCGCTCCGCTCTGGCCATCTGCAGCGGCGGAGACGGGTTTTTACCATTGACGATAATTTTACATAAAGCTGACGTAGTAACACAACTTTACATGAGGCTTTATCAGATATTATTTACTTACGAATTACAAGGCACAATGCTTAGTGTTTAACTCCAGTTGCAATCTGTGTTAAGTTCCATGTTATCGCGTTCATTTTTCATATCGCAACTGTTCCCCGCGTGTGTGTAGCCGCCCGGCCGCGGCCCGCCGGCGCGCCGGCGGGCCGTGCGGCACAGTATGTTTGCGGGCGCGCGGCCGGCGCGGTGCCCTGGCGTGCGGTAATTGGCGGTCGCTCGAATGTCACGTGACCCGCGGTGACCTCCAGTCTGTCCGTGTCTCTCGTACTCACTCGTGTCTCAGCATTCGTCTGGACCGGGTCGGTCTCAATGCGCGCTAGCCTCTGGAGTGGCACTGCACGGCTCTCCTGGCTGTAGCGCTTGTGGCCGCCGAGTGTAGGAAACGGACTTGGCGGTCCTTTCCTGAGCCTCACTCGGACAAAATTAACGCCTAACCCTCTTTGGTATCCAAATCCTGACGGGGCATTATATGATACAGATCAGACGTGTGTCTTTGATACCGTTCACGATGTATCATTAATGCACCCTTTACCTGATACAAGTATAATGTAATCGTGCCTGTCGTTACTGTGCACGTTTCACGGCGAATTTAGAGGGGCTGTCCGTAAGCCCCTCCTTGGATGTACGAGAAAAAGCAATGAGCTGTACTTGATTTGTGCCTTATCATTACTGTGCCTGGTCGTTAAATGATACGGTGACTACCTCTCAACCTGTTGGTGACGAAGCTGTTGCACCCCAATACAGCACTGAGGTCAATTATATTTCTGTTCTGTTTATACCGGCGCAAAGAACGGACGGATTCTTAACATAGTCCACCGGGGCCGGATCGTCTTTTCGGTTTCAAAATTTGTACCTTGTTAATCGGACAGACGTTGATACTCTTGTTTGATACAGTCCACTTTTACCCCTCTTGTTAAAATCCGTTTAGTTCAACATGGATGATTTATTGAGCACAAGAACGAGGCTTCGTTCAAAGGCAACCAAACAGTGTAACGACCTCAGGTCATGCCGGGAGGGGGATCAAAAGGCACTTGATGTGGATCAGCTGGCTCTCAAGCTCCATCACTTGGAGAAGCTGCAGCACGAGCTTCAGCAGGTCCAGGACCAGCTCGACAAGCTTGGTCAGCCTGACGATTCCAGTCACAGCCAAAACATGGAGGATGAGATGTTCCTCGGCTCCAGGCTACTCACCCGGCTTGAGAAAGCTGGTGACACTGTTCAAAGGGTCGACTCCCAAAACCCGACAGGAAATGCAGACCTCAAAGCATCAGTCGCAGTCAAGATTCCCATTTATCATGGCGACGTGATGAAATGGTCCGAGTTTTGGGAACTCTTCACAATTTCCGTTCACGACAACCCAGTCTACGCTGACGTGCAAAGGTTTGTCGTTCTAAAGTCGCACTTGGCCGGCGCGGCGCTGCGCACAATCCAAGGGATTCCGGTGTCGGGTGAAGGCTACGCTGAAGCCGTAGCAGTCCTCAAAGAGCGCTTTGACCACAGCGAGGTGCGGCGAGAGCTTCTGATGCGCGAGCTCTTGAGCATGCCCTCTGTCCGCCACAATGACCTACGAGGCATGCGAACCTTGGTTGATCACCTGTCTTCTCACACGCGCGCTCTAAACACCCTCGGTGTGCCCGCCGAGAGCTTCTCGAGCCTCCTCCTACCAGTCGTGAAAGACAAAATTCCGGAAGACTGGCGGCTGGAATGGGCTCGGCTGGAGAGCGCGGACTTTGACGTTTTCCTTAAATTTCTCAATCGAGAGTTACGGATCCGCGAGGCAGCCAAGGGAGTTTCTGCGTCTGTCGCAAACGCAGAAGCACCGCCTTCGGCGCCGTCTGTCACCAGCATTATGACGGCACGGCTTGAGCCTCGGAGGGAGCGGTCACAGCCATCTCAAAGGCCAAGGAAGACGGCTTGTAGCGCGTGTGGACAAGGTCATCATTCGCTTGCCCAGTGTGTGACATTTCGTGGCATGACTGTACAGAGCAGATGGTCACTCGCGAGAAACTCGAAGGTATGTTTCCGCTGTCTCCGTCCTGGTCATCGAGCCCGTGATTGCAAAGAGGGATCATGTGTGGAGTGCAGCAGGCCCCATCACGTCCTGCTGCACCATTCGGGACCCTCGTCAGGGGGTCACTCGGCGGTCCCAACGTCCAAACTGTCGCCGGATGCGGCCAGCTTCTCGACGGCACAGCCCCCTCAAGAGGCGGGTATGAGTGCCGCAGAAGTAGATGCCCAGCGACAGTGCCATCGTCGTTTCAACGCCCAGAGAGCTGACGGAATCCGAAGCTTCTTCCAGACGGCTCTGGTTGAGGCTGTGGGCCCGAATGGTCGGCGCCGGGCCCGTGTCTTGCTGGACGGAGGCTCCGACTCCTCCTATATCCGTGGCGCTCTGGCAGAAGAACTTGGGCTACCTGTTGTCGGCTCGGGAACCTTCTCCTGCATTGGCTTCCAGGAGAAAACTGAACAGGCACGCCAATATCGCAAAGTCCGAGTCGAGCTTCAGAGCCGTTTTGACGGCAGCTCTGTGCACCTGGACATGTGGAGCACAGATCGTCTATGCTCACCCCTTCCGGCCACACCACCTCCCCAGATGCCCTCCCGATTGGAGATGGCGGACGACTTTGGGGGAGGTGAGATCGATCTCCTAATCGGCGTTGATAGTATATATCACGTCGTGTTGTGGGAGCAAGTGGACCTCGGCGAGGGACTTCGAGCTGTTGAGACAGTCTTCGGATATGTTCTGCATGGGAAGCAGAGCGGAGTCCTGTCACACGATCAGCCACGTCATCAGACGTTCCACTGTCGCCAAGTGGAAGCGATGTGGGACTTGGACACGATTGGGATCAGTGAGCATGAGGTGGTAGACTCAAACCACAGGCTCTACCCCAAGCCTACATGGAACGAAGCTGAGCAGCGCTATGAGATGGGTTTGGTATGGCGCTCCGAGGATAGGCCCGTCTCCAACAGAGGTCCTACGCTGGCTCGAACGCTTCGAATGTCGGATCGCCTCAGCAAAGAGAAAGCCGTCATGTACGACGCACAAATCAAAGGCATGCTGGCTGATGGTGTGGTTGAACTCTCCGACTCAACCGGGTCCCAACTTCGGGCTTCGCCTCAGCTGGCAAGTCCTCCGACGATCTCTGTGACGGACTCACGAGGGGCCTCCTGCAAGACAGGGCCGAGTGTCGAGCGAGACCGAAGTCTGTCGACTTGGTCGCCCGACTGTGAGGCCTTTTACCTCCCTCATCATGGAGTCTTTCGCAATGGGAAACTCAGGGTGGTCTTCGATGGATCAGCAAAAGATGGATCGGGCCGAAGCCTCAATGAGTATCTGGAGCCAGGAGAAAACCTTCTCCGGAAGTTGTCCTCCGTGGTACTGAACTTCCGGTGCGGAGAGACCGGATGTCAGGCTGACGTACGGGCGGCCTTTCACCAGGTTGTTGTGAGCCGGGAGGACCGGAGATACCTGCAGTTCTTCTGGTCAGAAACATGCATGAGGTTCTCCCGTGTGCCCTTCGGTCTGACATGCTCTCCGTTCATGTTGCTGAGAACCGTGGACGTCCATTTGAGCAAGTATACCAGAAGTGACGAAAGCCTCTGTCGTCTGATCCGACGCGGATGCTACATGGACGATATCTGCTTGCACTTCAAAGATCGAAACGAAGCCGAGAAGGAACTGCTCAGAACCAAGCAGATATTCGCTGAGGCTGGTATGACGCTCCACAAAATACGGATCACTGGCGACCAGGCACCTGAGACACCAGTTCTCGGTATGAGCTGGAACACCGAGTCAGACACATTGGCTGTGGTGGTGCCTGAGTTCCCATGTCCTTCAACCAAGAGAGAGCTGCTGTCTGCGGTGGCCAAGCCATTTGATCCTCTGGGAATCTTGACACCATGGCTGATCGGCGGGAAGGTGCTCTTCCAAAGAACCTGGAGAGACATGCCAAAGGCAGATTGGAATGACCCCCTCACTACGGCCATCCTGGCGGCCATCGAGCTATGGTGGAAGGACACTTCGGGCAGCAGGGTCACCATTCCTCGGCGACCTTTGTCAAGCAAAGACTATTGTTCAAATGCAGGCTTCCACGTATTCTGCGACGCATCCGACCGCGCGTACTGTGCCGCTATCTACGCCGTCTGTGAAGGAGAGTCGGGTCTAGTGATGGCCAAAAGCCGGCTAGCTCCCATGAACCCGAACTTGACGATCCCAAGATTGGAGCTCATGGCTGCCTTGTGTGGAGCTCGCCTGATGGCCTTCGTGAAGGATTCATTGAAGCTTCAGAATCCGTCGGTAACCTTCTGGACCGACTCCACAGATGTCCTCTTCTGGATACGAAACACAAAACCTAGAAAGGTTTTCGTCCAAAACAGAGTCTCGTCAATACTGCAGTTGACGAAACGAGATCAGTGGCATCACGTGAGGGGCACTGCGAACCCCGCAGATCTCGGCACTCGCGGGCTGTCCCTCAAAGCAACAAGAACGTGTGAGCGATGGTGGAGCGGACCTTCCTTCTTGCGGGAAGCGGTGTGTCCCCCTGAATTGGACGAACCACTTGAACTCTCTCCTGAGGGTGAGGTCGAGGAGAAGCCTGAGAGCGGCTCTTCTGGCGCTGCTCCAGCCAGAGTCACGTTGAAGGTCCAACGAGTAGAGGATCGTCTCTTCGACCTGACTAGCTGCTCCTCGCTTAAACAGGCTGTGACGAGGACTGCCTGGATCTTTCGCTTTGCCATGAACACTCGTCAGGACAAGTCCAGCAGACAATCTGGACCGCTCACCTCGGAGGAGCGTCGTCACGCTCTTCAATTTTGGATCAAGGAGGCACAAGCCAGAGCATATGAAGCAGAGCTAACCGCTCTGAGATCTGAAACGATGCTGCCAAAGGACTCTCCCATTCTGAAGCTGAGGCCCAGGCTCGACGACGACGGGGTACTATGCGCGGTACCACGAACAAACGAGCCTCCTCTGCCCATTCTTCCAGAGTTCGCCTTCATTACCACTCTGCTGATAGACGAGGCACACCAAAGGTGCTTTCATCAGGGCACGCGTGCTACATTGGCCCTTCTGTCAGCGGAGTATCTGATCCGTAGACGAAGTGTACTCCGCGTTGTGAACACATGTCGACGTTGCAGAAGATATCGTGGTCAAAGCTACCGGTCCGCTGATGGAGGACTGCCAGCGTTCAGAGTCGAACCCAGCCGTGCTTTTGCCAAAGTCGGCTTAGACTTTTTTGGACCTCTGGTGACCAAAGCTGGCAGGAAGGTCTGGGTGCTTCTCATCACGTGTGCTACATCCAGAGCAGTCCATCTCGAGCTTGTGAGATCACAGCAAACTGAAGAAGTGAAACTGGCGCTTAGGCGCTTCTTCGCCCTTCGTGGAACACCAACGCTTATGTTCAGCGACAACGCAAAAACATTTCATACTTTACTGAGCCACACACCCCGATCAGTCTCATGGCGATTCATCCCTGAAGCGGCCCCTTGGTGGGGAGGTTTCTGGGAAAGGCTGGTCGGTGTTACGAAAAAGTGTCTGAAAATTACACTCCATCTCTGTAGCCTGTCGCACGACGAGCTAGCGGCCACCCTATACGAACTTGCGTTCCACCTCAACATGCGACCTTTGACTACTGTCGATGATGAGCTCCTTACACCAGCGCATCTCCTCTTTGGAGTCACATCTATAAAGGGGGTTTTGACTCCCTCCACTGGCCAATGTGACTACGTCACGAGAGCTTGGCGACACCAGCGAAGAGTTAGTGAACACCTGATCAGGCGCTGGACAAGCGAATACGTGTCTGCCCTACGGGCATGGTCAGTTTCACCTCGAGGACGACCCAAGCGCATTCCAGCAATAGGTGACATAGTTCTGGTGCAGAATGAGGGTCCCCGAGGGCGCTGGCCTTTTGCACGCGTGACTGGTCTGATCGCCGGTCCTGACGGAGAGGTCCGAGCCGCTCACGTGGAGATCAGAGGCTCGAAGACACGTAGACCTTTAAGTCGACTCTTTCACTTGGAGGCTGTGACCTCAGATGAGCTCTAGACTCATCCCGCTTGGAGGCGACTTTGGTGCTCACTCTGTGAGAGTCTTTATTACTCACGAACTTAAAAACTGAATGCAAACAAAACCTAAGTTGCTCTGAACATGCCCCTTCCCCACCCTCGATGTGGCAGTGGCGAGCCTGTCCGCTCCCATGCACCCACAGGCTCTCATTAAGCGTGTCCGCTCATGACGTGGAGAGATTGACATTTCCCACGCGAGCCATTTTACCCCCAAAACCATATGTGGCTCCGTTTTCACCCATGTCTCTTTTTCGCAGACCATGAATGTCCTGGACATCTCGGAGCCTGGCGCGACAGCCTGGTTGGAGGCGCAGCTCCCGAAGCTCCATCTACTCTTGGGGGACTCTGTCGCCCGAGATTGCCAGCTGGAGAGCCGCATCCGGAGGGACGAGTTCTTTAGTCTGGCGAGGGGCGGAGACTCCTGGAGCGCTCTTCATCGGGACCTACCGGATCGCCTCAGCGAATGGGTGCGCGAGATCTCGGCGAGGGGAAGCCGGCCGGGCTCGGCAGTTGTGTGGATGACCGGCAACGATATATATAATAAGTACACCGGACTGGCCAGCTTCACTGAGGATGGTCTAATCACACTGGCCGAGTACGCCAGGGACGTCACCAGGGCCCTGCTGGACGTCGCCGAGGGAGTGGTGGTTCTGGGACCCCTCCCTCGCCTAGACGGCGAGATCAACGGAGCGAGATGGGAGCAGACCTCCGCCTTTCATCTAGAGCGTAGGCTGCTCCACGGGCTCCCGGACGAAGCACAGTTCGTGCCTCTGGGTCGGCAGCTCACCAAGAAGTGGGCCGGCCGCCACTCCTGCATCGACGACTGCGCGCGGTGGTATGCCATGGACGGCGTCCACTTGTCCGCCGACGGGTACGCCAGGCTGGCGGACATCATCCCGATCTGGCTGACGATGGGGGCAGCTGCCCTCTAAGACTCGGCGGTGGCGTGCGCGAAAGATGCGAGTGCGTCGTGCGCGAGAAGTAGTGTTTTATTTCGTCTGTGATACCTTTTAAAATGTGCTCCTGTTCCGCACATTTTGGTGGGGAGCTATGTTAAGTTCCATGTTATCGCGTTCATTTTTCATATCGCAACTGTTCCCCGCGTGTGTGTAGCCGCCCGGCCGCGGCCCGCCGGCGCGCCGGCGGGCCGTGCGGCACAGTATGTTTGCGGGCGCGCGGCCGGCGCGGTGCCCTGGCGTGCGGTAATTGGCGGTCGCTCGAATGTCACGTGACCCGCGGTGACCTCCAGTCTGTCCGTGTCTCTCGTACTCACTCGTGTCTCAGCATTCGTCTGGACCGGGTCGGTCTCAATGCGCGCTAGCCTCTGGAGTGGCACTGCACGGCTCTCCTGGCTGTAGCGCTTGTGGCCGCCGAGTGTAGGAAACGGACTTGGCGGTCCTTTCCTGAGCCTCACTCGGACAAAATTAACGCCTAACCCTCTTTGGTATCCAAATCCTGACGGGGCATTATATGATACAGATCAGACGTGTGTCTTTGATACCGTTCACGATGTATCATTAATGCACCCTTTACCTGATACAAGTATAATGTAATCGTGCCTGTCGTTACTGTGCACGTTTCACGGCGAATTTAGAGGGGCTGTCCGTAAGCCCCTCCTTGGATGTACGAGAAAAAGCAATGAGCTGTACTTGATTTGTGCCTTATCATTACTGTGCCTGGTCGTTAAATGATACGGTGACTACCTCTCAACCTGTTGGTGACGAAGCTGTTGCACCCCAATACAGCACTGAGGTCAATTATATTTCTGTTCTGTTTATACCGGCGCAAAGAACGGACGGATTCTTAACAATCTGACCTCCTATAAAGCGTTGATATAAAACGTGATCGTATCGTAATTTCCTAAAGTCTGCTCATCGATTTCATGCTCCTTACCTAATAGGCATCACCGAATTACAACCAACATACCAGTCTTTAAAAACATATGACCAGCTTTGGAGATTCGTCAAATGATCCCCTTTTAGGTTACCTATAAGATGGCCATTTGACGTATAAATGACCATCACAAGTTACAACATCCTCACCAGCTGATGATATAGCATCTGTTGATAGGATAGGATCAGGAGCCGCTCTACCAGCCGCTCCTGTAGGATCGGCGGCCGCCGGTCACCCACCGTTCCGCCGTGGTCCTCAGCAGTGTGGGCACGCTGATGGGTTTGCTGTTGGCCGTGTAGTCCTCCGGCACGCGGATTTTGACGGCGCCGCGCAGCTCGTGTGTGTACCGCAGCTCTGTCGGTATCACCTGGTCCGGACCTGTGTGCGCGCGGGGGTAACGTCACACGCAGCTCTGTCGGTATCACCTGGTCCGGACCTGTGTGCGCGCGGGGATGATGTCATAGTCAGTGCGGTGATGTACACCGGTGTTATATGAACTTCTTGTCAGTTCCTGTCAGGTGTCATATGGTGAAGGGTTTCTCTTGATGACCAGTGCACCTGCTAAGGACAGAATAGGTATTGTATTGAGACTGACGTATACAGCTGATTTTGCCAAACTATTTTAATTTTGCCTACTAATAGGATACGGGCGATGATGATATTTGAAATTAATGGATTTAATTTTCTTTGCTAAGCTACGGCAGCAAAAAATGTTACATCGAAATGGCCGGTGCTCACTGACGCTGAAGTGACGCTACAGGCCAGATTCAGTTGACATGAACCGTCTGTGCCCGGCTAAAAACACGTTAAACGTTCTTCCCTATATTTTGCCAGCTACCGAATGAGGCATGTGAGAGGTCGGAAGTTCGGAACCGGAACAATGAGCGTGCCTAGCGTGTCGCGAGCAGTGACACGAGCACGAGTGTTTACCTGCGTTACCTGTCTGTCCATCCGTCAGCCGTTCGAGATGGACGTCCCGTGTGCTCGCGCTCACTACCTGAGGTGCACTGATGGTGCTGGCTGTGCAGTGCTGGTGATGTTGGGGAGGGGGCCGGTGGGGGGTGGGGGGACTTCCCATTAGCCGACCTGATAAGGTCGTGCACGTTTATCTAAGTTTTCTCCTAGTACACACTGTCCGTGAGCTGGTATGAGGTGACACATGCGCTGCTAATAAAACCCTGATGTGTTTTGTGATTAAAAACGATATGTCCCTTCACAATAAGTTGCACTTCGGTTAACTGGTATCTGAGCAATTCTGCTGAGCACTCATAATTTTGCAAATCTGCCTTCGAGGGACTGGAAAGAGCTAAACAAAAACCGTTCGATTCAGCAGTCATTCGTGTTTTGCATATACACGTGCTCCATAACTGCATGCTGACTGCTGAGGGATATTCTCAACTGACCCGGCGTGGCCCGTTCGCCGTGCGTCACTGTGACCCCTGTGACGTCATAAGTTTTTGCCGAGCTGGCGATCTGGTGGTCCCGCCTGCACTGCTCACCCGGCAGGGCATGCTCGGAATAAACAGCCGTATTGCGTAGCCGAGTGTCCGCGGTGTGGGCAGACTCTCAGCGAATGTTGATGCTATCCTGGTCCGTGCGCGGACTCAGGCTGCGAGTGAGTTCCACCGATGCAGCTGGGCTGCGTGATGCCTCAAGCGGGAGTAGTGTGTAATTTTGTCGTGATGATGACCTTTTAATTGGGGTCAAAACAAGGGCATGGAGGGGTGCATGCATTCGCATAGTTGTGGAACACTGCAATGCAAGAACATGTAAGGGAAATTGGTAAACATATTTGTACTTACCATTATTGTATTTGACTTCGGTCATCTTTACGCCTGATCTGAAAGCAAAAAAAAAAAAAAGAGAGAAGGAAATTAAAAACAGGTCTCCCGAGCCGGCCACAGTCCCAGTCGCGTCACGTGCACGTCTCTCCGGCCGGGCCCCTCGGTACATACCCTACCGTACACAGACCCACCCCTGCCCCGCCCACTGTCGTTTGACCGTGCGACCATCCCTCAGAGGACCGACTGCGCGGGACGCGCCGCGGGCAAGATCAGGCCGCCTGCCGACCTCAGGCACACACACACTGCACTGCTGTCGGTCGGTCGTGGGGATTTCGTGGGTTTGTTATTGTGGTTTGCTGTGGAGCTGGGGAGGTAATGAACCGTCACTGATCTGCGTCTGCTGAGCGTTGTGCGTGGTTGGATGTGGGAGCGGTTTCGTGTATGGTTGGATGGGCACGGGATAGGATACTGTGAGTCGGTGTTTTGAATGAAGCGGTGCTATTTCCTGACTCAGCTTGTATGCTATTTTCCCGCATACCTACCAAATCGCCCTTTTAGGACGCTATGTATCTGGCTTAACGAGTAAAAAATGTAAGGCATTATGCTTGATAAACATATAAATCTTGAGTGCCAGCAAACCCGCTTACCAGAAAAAGACTTGAGTATAACAGGGCACAGCCACGGATGGTCAATGTTTACGGTATGTGTAAAAAGCGCTACAAGTAACCATTCCATCGTTGTTTGACCCTGTTTGTAGTATCTGAACTATCTGATGCTTACATTTAGACTCAGTCGCATTTGCTTCCACAAATGGGCTAAACTCATGATTCCTTCCATTTGCCAATTAGGGAATGCCTTTTAATAGCAAAGCAAAGGTGTGCGTCGTATTAACAGCTACTGCTGGTATAAAAAAGAAAAAAAAATATGAATGCCGGATGAATGAAATGAGTGCTTATGATTGCTTAGTCTTCATTGAAGGCCTCGTGTCTGGTGTATCAAGTGGACGCACCGAGGACATTGATAGAGCAGACATCATGTCGTCTGTCTGTGTGTCTGTCTGTCTGTTGTCGCGCTCTCAGGAAGCTCGTCCGATCCACATAACGAGGCCCACTTGACACGGTTTGGTGTGTGTGTCCGCCGATAGTGTGTGGGGCCGGAGGATGATTCGGAATTTCCTTCTCCGCCGATAGTGGGCAGATTATGTCCGGTGGGACTGTCACCGGGCCGGGCTGACAGATTGGGTCTGTATCTACATCATAGGGAGACGGTGTGGACTGTCACATGGAAACGCTGGCACTGTCACATGGAGACAGTATCACTGCCACTGGATGTGCAGACTAAGTTTGACACAAGGAGACAGCGTGGTAGCAGCAGCACCGGCAGATTTAGTCCCTCTTACATGAACGGGAGACGGATTGCTGCATGTTGGAAGCCGACGTATCGCCAGCTGTTGCATATTTTGCTAGACATACCAGTATGCCGTAACATACCGTCTGTACAGTAGCGGCGGAACACCTTCAATTAAGGGGGGGGGGCACTGCCGACTTTTGGTCCCATTCTTTCCATGCAACGCCCATAGGGCTAATGTTAAAATGCCAAAATCAAAGGGGGCACGGTGCCCCGGTGCCCTCCCCGTTCCGCCGCTTATGCGTCTGTATACCAAAATACCGTAACATACCGTAATTTACCAAAATACCGTAACATAGAGTACCTACTAAATACCATTTATATACCGTAATATAACAAAGTACCATAACATGCCGTAATATTTCGTGAATAATATATCGCAATATACCAAAATACCATAATATACCGTTGTATAAGCGAATAACGTACCGTCACATATAACCAAAGTCATACAAAAGTGTCATATAGGTACCGATGGCGTATCCAACACCTATGATGAATGTTGTTTGTCTTTATGTGTCTATATTTTCGAAATTGTGTCTACATTGGTTTCCCAATTGGACATTGGGAAAATTCCGGACGATTTTCGTAATTCTTTGTACATATGCAAGTTCACGATAAGCTGAAATGCGTTGAACGATCAACTACATCTTTGGGAATTTTGATTTTTGTTGGCACCCTTAGCTAGAAACAATAAAGTTAGCAAAAAAAGAAAGAAAGAAAAAAATGACCAGCTCCACTGCCTTTTGGGGTTGGTCTTTTTGGGGGAGGCACATTTGTTGTTCCGACAAAATTCGCTCAAGAGGACTAAATCAACGTTAAGTAACATTGTTTTTTTGCCAGCCATTGGTGGCCAATCTAAGTTCTCAGCCTCATAATCCTCTCATAGCGCGGCGTAACACTGTGTTTAGTGCTAATAATAATAAATATATGTAAAAGTATTGCATAGCCGCTTCACTGCAGTGTGATGAGACCCAGATCACAGATGAAAAGCATATCCGCTAATGTCAACACCGCGCCCGCCCGCCGCCCACTGGATACGCTGAACATGGTGCATAACTGCATAACTGCATGGTGTCTCGGAGTCTCTCTGCCCCCTCCGCGCCTCAGAAGTATCGATGAATTGGGCCCTATTTCAGCAGGTCGCCTGTATGGTGGGCGGGTCACGGGAATGCTAACAGCTGCGGTCTCAGAGGGAGCTCCCAGCGTCACGCGCCGGACAGACACCGCCTTATCAGATTGTCTGAGCGGTGTTGCAATGTTTGGTGTTCAATATGTAGAAAGGATCCATATGAGTAAGGCTGAATGCGTTCTAATTATTTGCCTACTTGCTTTGACCGAGGTATAACGGATTGTGTCTTATCTAGAGAAGTTTACCTTGTGACCATGCGGATGAAAATGGCGTCGTTTAGGTCTATTACCATTGCCTACCTATGCCATACACAATGCACATTGCACGTTGCACATGTATTGAGGTTCGTCCTCAACCTCCATGCTTTAGGTGTGCCGTGTGGCTTAGGTATAGCAAGTTTGTCTTTTCCTATCGTCATTTGCAGAACACCAACCTCTCATTGATTACGACCAGACCACCGCTTCATACTGGATTCTCTCTTATGCGTAGTCGTAGTAAGACGTAGTAGTAACTAGTAAGACATTGGAAAATACTACTACTAGACTAGTAGGTATGCGTAGTAAGACATTGGAAAAAATCAGAGTCCTGGTCAGTGCCTAGCTTGGTATGCAGGTACAGTCCACAGCAGAAGTAATGTGGGGTTTCAGTCATGGGTAATGGTATGTTCTGCTTCTGAAGCTTAGGAACGATTAGCCAGACTACAATGAAACTTTGAATGTAGCTTATATGTATCGTCACCCTTGCAGCTGCAACTTTAGCTATTGACATCTTCTTTTCGATCACTCCGTATTAAACAATCGCCAGTCAAAGCCGACCGTTGAGATTGGTAAAACCCTACATTACTTTAGCGGTGGGCTCTGTACCTATCAGACACATGCACATCTCCCCTACCCTCACTTCCCCACACAACCCTCTGTTTCCCACCAGCCGAGCTTCGAAGACTACACCAGCATTCCCAATCTCACCACAACCATTTGTTCAGCTCACCTGCTCTGTCCCGTGCAGCTCAGCCGCTCCGCTCTACCCGCTCAACCCCTCTCCTTCCGAGCTGCTCTCCTTCCTCTGCCGAACTGCTCCCCGCTCTGCCGAGCTGCTCTCCCCGCTCCGCCGAGCTGCTCTCTCCGCGCGCGCACCACGCGAATGGAGCGGCTCGGCGGCTGGGCGCTGGGCAGCGGCGCTGTCTCGGTACAGAGTCGGGTCAGCTGACACGGCAGGATAGCCGGCCGGCGGGCACCGGCGTCCTCAGTGGCCTACGGCACTGCTAGTGCTGCCGCTGCTGCACCGGCTGTCACGATCGCAGGCTGACACGAACACTGAAAGAGAGTGCGGAGAGGCGCCCCGGGAGCCGCCTCTCAGCTGTGGCCTCAGCGGAACTTAATGCACTGCACTGGGATGATTCGTTCACCCGCGCACGGGTGGGCCTCTCAGCCAACTTGGCTATGATGTGTGTGTGTGGGGGGAGGGGGGCGGGTCATATATTTCTCAAACTCTTTCTTTTCAGGCTTAGATTCAAAGCGGATTAGGTTTTATTGTCAGTTAATCCCTTATTTTCATTTTCATGCAGTGTCTTACTATACTGGATTAGCTAATCCACTTTTACTGATATGGATCACAGGTGCCCATGGAAACCGGGCTATAGGTGAGATCTTCCAGAATCGCAAAGGTCATTTTTAGTCCAGTTCATCATTGAGGTCACTGGAGGACTAACGGTCACCAAAAGTAAAATTATCACGAATTTTCGTTCCCGATTTTGACAACTTTTCACATCGGCACATAAGTCGGAAACCAATTAAGAGCTGCAGCGCCGCAGCAAAGCGCATTCGATAGCTCTTTCAGAGCTCTTTCTTAGCAATGCTCTTAGATTTGACCCAAGGTCAACGGTTTAGCCTCTAGAGGCCAAAAACTCACAATTTGACGTTTTTGCGGAAAGCGTTTTTCTGTAATACGTTCCCACACCAAGTTTGTATTTCTCTGGTTTTACCGGCATAGCGTTTCTCTCGTCGATACGTATCGAATTTGAAATTTAAGTTGACCTGGATAGGTCAGCTTACAAATTTGACCTCAGATCAAGGTCAGGGTCATGTTGCACATAAGTCGATTTGTATTGTTCAGTTGAACGCATCCATAGTGTTTTCAGCGCTCTAGCATGCTTCCACCTAAACTTAATTGTTAAAAAAACTGTTTAAGACGTTTCATGACCTGAGATGACCTCAGGAGCATAAAGGGGGTCACACAGGCGCGATTTTCTGATTCAGCGTGTCATTTTTACTTATATCCCGATGTTTGAGAGTGTTTTTGCTCAAAATCAGAGCATTTTAATTTTCTCCTATCGACTTACAATGGAGAAGTCGCAAAACTGACCTGACCTTAGGTCACCGATATCACAATCCCGAGATATGAGATAAGCAGCTTGTTGGTACTGATTCCCTCATGCAACTCCCGAGTTTCAGCTCCTAGGATGTAAGCTGCAGGAATGACAGAATCACACAGTTTTTAGAGACGTGGTCACTTACGTGACCTGGTGACCTGGCCTTATGTGACCTGGGGTCAAAAATTTTACACACGATGCGAAGTCGATGTATCATGAGCTGTGTATACCTACAAGGTTTTGCGGCGCTGCACGCCACGGTTTTCTTTGCACACCCAAACAACTTTCAGGTGCTTTTTTATTTATGAACTTGTTGTGTATCCATATTCTGTCTCCGAAATGACGATATTATTGAAATTTCGAACAATTTAAGTACAAACCCATATCTAACATCAAAATGTAACCCTCGCCTTGCCTATTGTTTTTCCACACGAGGCTGGGTGAAGGGGGAGACACCCTCGGTG
Source organism: Amphibalanus amphitrite (assembly GCF_019059575.1). NCBI lineage: Eukaryota > Metazoa > Arthropoda > Thecostraca > Balanomorpha > Balanidae > Amphibalanus > Amphibalanus amphitrite. Next base: position 173,051 of record NW_024882354.1, on the reverse strand, counting down.
TTTCGCCTCTGCTTGAGTTACAAAAAAAAACGAGCATAATGTGGTTACGAGAAGCAGTGACTGATGTCGAATTTCAAGGCCTCAGGTCAATCTGGGACCTCTGAGGTCACGTCAAAGCCCCTAAGAAAGGGTCTGGTTTTGGTAAATAACTTCGCCAAAAATAAATGGTCACAAAGTGACGATTTGGTACAATCACATTGTTAGAACATTGTTGACCTTCGTGCAATTTTATTTGCTTTTTACTGTTTTTATTTCTTAGCTGTAGGTTCTGGGCCCCAGGTTTGTTTTTCTCGCCGCCTAGCAAAGTTCTTATATTTGATCTATTAATAAAGTTAAACGGTTCCGTCAGTCTTACATCTCTTCGAAATGTTCAGAACATCTTGTTTGTGATGATTGACGACTAACTTCGAATGCCTCGTCGACAGCCACATTCAATGACCTCACATGGTTGAGCGTCCGTCATTCAATACAAGAACTTAAACGATCCAGTCACCAGCCGAGCATGGCAGCAGCGGCTGAACCTTGACCGCCGATCTCGCGACTGTAGTATCCTCGCGACGTACTTTTCCATTTGATGACCCAGAATCCAGTTGCCAGGAATACATATTGCGATCTATGAATATCATGTGAATTGCACCTAAAGCGTGTTCTTTTGTTTCTTTCTGCTTGACGCACATACCACACCACATATTCACCACGCCTAAACATCTCATCAGAAACAAATAGTTTTATTAAGCAAAATAACTAGTGGAATCCTCAAAAAATGGTTATAAAAGGGCAATACAGCACTCAAGCCATCGTCAGAGATATACCGTTGCTCATGTATCACCCCTTTGTCTACATTCGACCATGAAACAAGCAATGAAAACAAGATTCACGAACACTTGATGATTTAGGTGTTTTGGTATGAATCGATAAGAAACAAACACTCATAATATATAAACAAAATATAAGGTCGCAAATTAACAAATATCAAGCATGATTAGGAAACAGATGATCGTCAAATGTCATGATTAGAGTAGCGCAAACATATCGAGCATACATATACTTTTTGTAACAGTTGACCGTTTTACGTGAAACGTTAAAATGCTCTTGACGCAAGATTCGGAAAGAACATCCATTCGAGGAGTCGGGGCCTCATGCGTTTCAGCTGAGATCTGGAGCATGAGTGTGATGTTGATTTGACTCCGATCTCCCGAAACTTAACCTGATTGGGTTGAGCTTTTAGCGAAGCTTTTTGAACAGTCATGCTTTCCCAGGTTCAGAACTGAGCTGCGCTTTATCAGCACGGTTTCTGTCGAAGCCTTTTGTTGGGTTACCTACCTATGATCCCTTCCAGTTTGCTACTGGCGATTTAGTTGGCCTCTGTGTCAGTCTCTCAGTCATTCCATTCCGTTTGCCATTCTCGCTGTTTCGCTCCATTCATGTCCCCCGATCACACACAGCCCCCCGCCGAGTGGCCACTGGCCGACACCCGGCGGTCACCATTCTGCCGAGCGTCCCGCGCCGGGGCGGCCGCGGCGGCCCCGGCCGGCCACAGTCTATCACAGGCCAGTTACGTCACTGTGAGCCACGTCACGTCACAGATCGCGTCACGTCACGTCTCAGTTTCTGCGCCGTGAGCTGCGCACGGTTGCGGCCGCCGTCGGCGCCGGCTGCGACGACGGCGTCGACTGCGGCGGCACCTCCGTCGGCTGCGCGCTGGCGGCGCTCTGCTGCTGCTGGACGATCTGCTGCTGTTGCTGCTGCTGCTGCAGCCGGGAGAGGAACGAGTACTCCCTGCCGTTGACGAGTCCGCGCAGCACGCAGGCCGACAGCGCCGACCGGTTGACGTTCATGCTGGTCACGTCCTCCCACTGGTCGCGCTGCTCGTCGTAGCACTCCACGTCCGGGATGGTGGTGGAGCCTGTTGAACGGCGAGAACGTAGAGACCGTAGGGTTACATGACTGCCGTAAATTTGATTCCTATTCAGGTGGGACGTTCGACGTTGAATGTGCGTCCTTAACGACATGAATAGCGGATAGTACGTAAAGTATCAATATTGCGATACAAAAATGCTAAATAGGTCAAGTCTCACTCGTTTGAGTTCTGAGCTAAGGGATTACAAGTCCGTCCTACCGCAACAAGATTATTTGCATTGTCCAAGGGTGCTTTGTGCACTCTGCCACATCACAAAGTAAACATTTTGTAAAGGTCAAAACGAGTACGCGAGCGCTTGCCGATAAACATTCTGCTAGCGCACCGACCGATCACATTAATCTACATAAACACCATCTGGATTGTGCCGGAATCTGCTGAGCACATTTACAAAGTTCAGTCAACGTGATGTCACTTTTTAATTCTCAGCTGCTTACCGTTGAATCCACCGATGACGTAGATGCTGCCGTCCAGCACCGTCGAGGCGAAGTTGCTCCGCGGGCTGAACATGTTCCTCACGTTCACCCAGCCTCCGCCGTGTCCCAGAGTAAAGCGCTCGCCTGCAGACAACAGGCGTGAACATAACGCTGGAATGTTTTGTATTGAGCCCATTCTGTTAGGAGTGGGATGCCCCGGTGAGCCAGGCGCCTGAGGTCACCTAGCTCGGTCATCCTGGAGAGAATCTTCTTACCCACTGGAGCTGCCCTCACCAGCTGCCTGGGGGGGGGGGGGGGGTTGACCGCCGGCCCGGGATTAGGGATGAGGTAAGGTTCGTCCTGGGCATAACAATGACAGATACGATGCTTTTTTGGGGTCGAGTCTGCTAACCAGCCCGTGGGCCCAGTGTTATCGAGATCGGTACGGCGCTGCCAGCGTCCTCTGCAGCTCGGTCAGCCCCTCGGCGCGCCACCTACCGGAGCGCAGGCGTCGGGCGCCGTCGAAGCCACCGAGGGCGTACAGCGAGTCGTTGTAGGCCACCAGCGAGACGCCGCTGCGGGGGCTGTTCATGGCCACGGCGAAACTCCACGTGTTCTCGGCCGGGTCGAACACCTCGACGCTGTTGAGCACCTCCTGGCCGTCGAAGCCGCCGACGACGTACACCTGCCGGCAACGTGAACACGGACGGCGGTAAACACAGAGTGATGAAATGCAAGCACCTCAGTACGTCTGCTTTGTACCGTGGATTGCAGTTTTCATGAATTTTCCTGTGGGAAATGATGTCATGAACAATCAACGAGCTCTATCGGTCTCTTGTTTTTGCTGTATTAAGCGAATATCTTTGCATTAAACGAAATCGATTGGTCCGCGATCTCCCAATTCACCTTGATAACTCTGACAATAACTTACGAATCCCATTTTATTTTAACCTTACCAGGCCACATATGCAAATCCGATTCCCCTTTCAATCATCAGGACCAGTTATCCTCACCTTTGGTCAGTATGGTCAAACACCCCTGATTCGGACTGAGGGACCGGGTCGCCCCCAAATTTCCGACAAAGTCTGCGGGGGACCGTTTGAGCGGCATAGGGGCATTAACTGGCACGCCCGTCCCAACAGTATGGGAAAAATAGAATCAAAAGTATGATGTTAAAATTTTGATTGCCCGCCATCGCTGTAGTCGGGCCGTTGCCTCTCTTTCATTCAGGTCAGGTCTTTCTATTTACCGATGTGGGGCAGCGGCAGCTTACCCTACTGTTGTCAGGTCAGGTCAACATTAATTGGGGGAAGGGGGCTGGCCACCTTTGCTCTCAGGTGTGGGATACCCTGGTTTTTAGTTTTACCACTTTATGACGGCCGTGTCTGTCTTTGTTTCAGGCCATTCCATCTATGGAGCCGGGTGACATCAGGTCAGTTACGTTCTGTCGTCAGGTCAGGTCACAATATGTGGAGCCGGATCAATGATCATCTTTGTTCTCAGGTCAGCGTCAGCTCAACCTAAATGGGATCTCAATCATCAGCTATTTCCATATGGGGCTCAGGTCACCCCGCTCATAGATCAACACCCCGCTCTGAGGTCATGCCACTCCGCTGTTGGATCAGGTCACCCCGCTGTCAGGTCCGGTCACCCCGCTGAGAGGTCAGGTCACCCCGCTGTGAGGTCAGGTCAGGTCACCCCGCTCTAAGTTCCGGTCACCCCGCTCTAAGGTCCGGTCACCCCGCTCTAAGGTCAGGTCGCCCCGCTGTGAGGTCAGGTCACCCCGCTCTCAGGTCAGGTCACCCCGCTCTCAGGTCAGGTCACCCCGCTCTAAGGTCATGTCACTCCGCTGTGAGGTTAGGTCTTCCCGCTCTAAGGTCATGTCACTCCGCTGTGAGGTCAGGTCAGGTCACCTTTCCGGCGAGGCTGTCGGAGGAGGCGTCCGAGCGGCGCCGGTGCATGCTGGGCAGCATCTCCCACTGGTTGGTCACCGGGTCGTACCGTTCGCAGCTGTTGAGCCGCGACCGGCCGTCGTAGCCTCCCATCGCGTAGATCTTGGAGTCTGGAAAGTGTTTGAAAATTTGCGAAGATATTAAATATTTACACCGTAACGCTGTACAACTTTTAAATCGGCACAGCTTCATAATTGCTGTAAAGACGTTGAGGAAACAAATACCACATACGAGTAAATTAACCCGCGCCCTGCTGGGGGGGGTGTTTGAACACCCCCCCTTGTGGTTTTTCGCGAATATCTCAAAAACGGCGGCGCGGAGCGCCGCCGTTTTTGGTACACCTTATCATACATCAATTCTACACATGTTGTGAAAATTTCAGACCAAGGTCATTCAAGGTCAGGTCACCAGGTCACTTGAAGTGACCTCACCTCATAAAAAGTTTCAATGTCTGTCATAGCTACACCGAGTGACCGATCGCTTTGAAACTTTCAGCGATTGCTAAGAGCAATAGCATGTACGAAATGTGTATCTCAGAATTTTGATATCGATGACCTAAGGTCAGGTCAATTTTGCGACCTCCCCATTATAAGTCAATGGGAGAAAATTGAAATGCGCCTCTTTTGGACAAAAGACATTATGAACACTCCCAAACACCGAATTACAAGTGGTTTAGACACACTGAACATGAAAATGGTGTCCGTGACCCTTGTTTATGCCCTGAGGTCATCTTAGGTCACGAATGGTATCTAACAGTTTTTCGCAAATAACTTTTGATAGAGGCATGCTAGAGCGATGAAAACGCCTTAGATGTGTTCAGCCCGACGATACGGATCGACTGATATGCAACATGACCCTTTCCGGTCAGGTCATGACCTTGACCTGAGGTCAAATTTTCAAGTTGACCTTTCAAGGTCAACTTGTAGTTCATTCGATGCGTCTTGACGAGAGGAACACAATGCCGGTAAAAGTAAGCTCGTAAAATGCTTGGGTCAAAAGTTATTGCAGAAAAACTGTTTCCGAAAAAATCGGCTATTTTTGCAGTTTTTGCCCCCTGCAGGCAAAACCGTTGACGTTAGGTCAAATCTGAGAGAAATACTCAGAAAGGGCTTTAATAGGGCTATCGAATGCGCTTTTCCGCGGCGCTGTAGCTCTATTGGTTCTCGAGTTATGCGTCGGCTTCTTGGAAATTTTCGACATTCAACCTGGAAATCGGCGAAATTTTGCCTTCAATGACCTCTGGTGACCTGACCTTTGACCTGACCAAAAAATTGACCGAAGTGATTTCGTCATTATTTTTGACGCTCTTTCGAACGCCGCCTTCCGCGTATCGCTACGTGGCCCAGGAGCCGAGTTACAAGGGGGGGGGGGTGTTCAAACACCCCCCCCCCCCCCCCAGCAGGGCGTGGAAATCCAGGACCCCCAGCCGGGCGCGGGTTAAATGATGTGCCGTACATGCCGTGCATACACCTTTCCAATTTCAACATGCTCTTTATACAGCTTTTTATATCGGTATGTATTGTGAAGTGCCGAAAAATGTCACTTTGATAACAATAATTCCGGTGAGTTAAGTAATTTGAAATCATCCGGGGTCAATGACCTCAGATGTTAATGCAAGCTAAACCTAAGGAGACTAGCGAGAAAAAAAGAGTTAACTACCTGTCGAATGCTAATTCCGCGAAGTTGTTGCTGTGATTTTTTTTGGTGATGATTACTGTAGCTTTAGGCTGATGTGTGATTTTTCGACGAGCTTTCGAACGCCAACTACCGCTTGTCGTTATGTGGCCCAGTTATGGAGCCGAGTTAAAAGAGGCGCGAGCAACTGCCTCGGTATGTTGCAATGTGACATTGCCATTTTGCGAGTCGAAATTGTGGTTAACTTGATAGATGATTTTATCGAAAACGATTATTTGCGGCATTTCCAAAAAATAATATAAAATGCGAATTAATGTTATTATATTTGTAAGCTATTTACCAAAACATCTATTTAATCAGTCGCCAAATACAACCGATATACTTGGAGGTAAGAAGCGACCGGTTGACTTAGTGTTTTGATACCAGCGGTACACCAGGGGTGTCCGCCCAGACAGATGTTTTCCTCTTATATCTTTCATCCGTCTGGCTCCAAAAAGGTCTCATTAGACTGAAAGGGCACCCTCCACAAAAGGATAGCACCTGAAAACCTATACAATAAGCGTGCAACTTTACTAACCCAGGACGCACGTGCTGACATAGCAGCGTGGAGTATACATGCAGGCGCGTTCCGACCAGACCTTCTTCACAGGGTCATAGCATCGCACTGAGTTGAAGTGCTCGTTGCCATCGAAACCTCCGACCATGTATACCATGTTGTCGATCACCTCAAGACCATGGTATGCTCTCGGCCGCACATCCACGTCCATCGAGAGGAACCACCGGTCTGCCCTGCAATGCAGGACTTCTGTAACACTGCAAAACATGGGTGGAGCTTTTCCAGAAAAGTTAGTGGAGCAAAAAGTCGTCAAACCTACAATACCCGGTTGTTAAGTCAAATAGATTGCTACACTGAATCAATGTTTTACATTATACGAGTAGAGACAATTTTTTATGCTACACAAAATATTTCAAAGCTCCTCAGTACGAAAAAGGTTGATTTACAAAGCAACAAAGTTCTAGGTACAGATCAGCTAAACTTGGTGAAGCAAAACGCTTATTGGTTGGTCAAAATGGCAAGTTGGTGGGGCAGCCGCCCCACCAACTGTATAGGAAGCTCCGCCCCTGCTGCAAAATACTTAATATAGTGCGACTCTCAGTCTGTAAATTGCTTGGGAATGTTTACAATGGATACTTGTCACAATTGCTTTTAGTAGTTTCACGTTTTCTTATCCTCCACCACAAAAAAAAATGTGAGCCACACAGTGTTGATCCAACTTCCTTGAGCTTACCAATTAAACCATGTTCAGTTTCAAATGACATTTGTGATGTTTTCGCCAAAACTTTGCATTGCAAACGTGGAAAGAATGCGTGATGAGGCTATGTTACTTAACCCGCGCCCTGCTGGGGGGTGTTTGAACACCCCCCCTTGTGGTTTTTCGCGAATATCTCAAAAACGGCGGCGCTCCGCGCCGCCGTTTTTGGTACACCTTATCATACATCAATTCTACACATGTTGTGAAAATTTCAGACCAAGGTCATTCAAGGTCAGGTCACCAGGTCACTTGAAGTGACCTCACCTCATAAAAAGTTTCAATGTCTGTCATAGCTACACCGAGTGACCGATCGCTTTGAAACTTTCAGCGATTGCTAAGAGCAATAGCATGTACAAAATGTATATCTCAGAATTTTGATATCGATGACCTAAGGTCAGGTCAATTTTGCGACCTCCCCATTATAAGTCAATGGGAGAAAATTGAAATGCGCCTCTTTTGGACGAAAGACATTATAAACACTCCCAAACACCGAACTACAAGTGGTTTAGACACACTGAACATGAAAATGGTGTCCGTGGCCCTTGTTTATGCCCCGAGGTCATCTTAGGTCACGAATGGTATCTAACAGTTTTTCGCAAATAACTTTTGATAGGGGCATGCTAGAGCGATGAAAACGCCTTAGATGTGTTCAGCTCGACGATACGGATCGACTGATATGCAACATGACCCTTTTCGGTCAGGTCATGACCTTGACCTGAGGTCAAATTTTCAAGTTGACCTTTCAAGGTCAAGTTATAGTTCATTCGATGCGTCTTGACGAGAGGAACATGATGCCGGTAAAAGTAAGCTCGTATAGGGCTTGGGTCAAAAGTTATTGCAGAAAAACTGTTTTCGAAAAAATCGGCTACTTTTGCAGTTTTTGCCCCCTGCAGGCAAAACCGTTGACGTTAGGTCAAATCTGAGAGAAATACTCAGAAAGGGCTTTAATAGGGCTATCGAATGCGCTTTTCCGCGGCGCTGTAGCTCTATTGGTTCTCGAGTTATGCGTCGGCTTCTTGGAAATTTTCGACATTCAACCTGGAAATCGGCGAAATTTTGCCTTCAATGACCTCTGGTGACCTGACCTTTGACCTGACCAAAAAATTGACCGCAGTGATTTCGTCATTATTTTTGACGCTCTTTCGAACGCCGCCTTCCGCGTATCGCTACGTGGCCCAGGAGCCGAGCTACAAGGGGGGGGGTGTTCAAACACCCCCCCCCCCCCAGCAGGGCGTGGAAATCCAGGACCCCCAGCCGGGCGCGGGTTAAATTACGCACGTTCAACAATTCATTTGTCCGTTTTCATTTTTTTCCGGCTTGGTTGACTGCAAAATAGAAAGCTTGAAGGGGAGTCATGCTATTAGGTACATGCTATGTAATTACATAGCATTACATGCTATGGGAGTCATGCTATTACATGCTATGTATGAGCAAATAGGCATTGCAAACGATCCGGCGAGAAATATTTTTAAGGTTAATACGGCTAGGCAAATGCCATAGATAAAATAACTTTATGTGATCTACCTTATTTATTTGCTGAGTTAAATAACAGTCAATTCGTTTACATACGTTGATTTAAGCTGGCTAATCAAGAAGTCGACAGATCTCACATATTTTTCTCACCTGTCATCGTATGTTTCGATGAAGCAGGTGGGGCTTCCAGCGGTCCATCCTCCAACTGATAGGAGGATCTCGTGTGGTTGTCTTGGCCTTGCTAGAGGATGGGTGAGATCCACTTCCATGTCATCAGATGAGTCGAACTCCGCCAAGAAGATGGATGGCCCATACAGGGCGGCCTGAGCATCCTAAAAACGACATGAATTGTAATGTCAGTCCTCTGGTTACAGCATGGGCTTATTTATTGACAACGGTGTCTGTTTGTTACGAAACACTGTAGTATTACGTTAGGATTTATATCTCAGGTTCTACCGTATCAATGCACTTACCTGGTTCTCTGCGATGAGACGGTGGTTCCAGACATCTTTGGAGAGGTACCGGTAGTTTGTCAGTCCAAAACGGACACAGTTCAGAAGGGACGGAAGCCAGCGTATTCTTTCCTCTGTTTTATGCTCGACCCACGCCACCACTGTCTCGAAAACTTGCTTTTCGCTTTTGACGTTTAGCTTGTCATCTGAAAGTAGGCCCTCAAGCTCTGATGCAGATAGTTCCTTTAGTTCTGAACTTTTCCGAATCACTTCTGCGAAGTTCACCAGAGAATAATCTCTTGCCACCTTCTCCAGGTTAGCACAGAGGTAATCTTTGGCGAACTTGCAAACACCTAGACTGTTGTTGGGCTTGAGCTCTTTGATGAGAAAATCACAGCACTGACCTACGACACCTAAAACTCCCAAGCGGTCTGATATCGGGAGAAGACGTCCGACGTTCTCATGAGTGACGCTGCAAACACCCGTGTATGCATAATCTACGATTAGTCCGAGCAGATCACTTGAAATATCCCGTATCGTAGCGTCGCTTGTTTCGGGGTCGCCTTGTGTTAGACTGTTGATGAACAAAGCCTTGAAGTAGGGGCTTACTACGGCCAAAATTGCCCTGTGCACGTAAAAAACGCCCCCGTCTTCAGTTCGAAGCACACCGTCACACAACTGTCTTTGTGATCGCAATTCCGATAGCACTTCTGTCACGTCAGATGAGTATCTGGCCGCCATGCAATGGTGCTTCTGTTCGTCGTGATTTTTCTCCGTAACGCAGCGTTTTCGCCGTTTTCTGGTGGGCTCTTCAGCTTCACAGGGGCATGTCGGCACGCGCGAACGGGTACTTCGAAGTTCTCTGCTCGGACGCTCCATTCCAGGGCCATTTCATGGTGACCACATGGCCATAATCAACCTATTCCGAAAAAGACTTTCAATTTATCGGAGCCATTTTAAATTTTTGGAATTGCGCGTGAAAAATCTCTTGAGAAATTATGACAAACCTTACGGTATACTTCGTAGCCGCAGACTTTTCAAATTTATTTATGACTCGCAATTAAACCATCCGGAAGAAGTAAATTGGTTCCTTGTTTTGACTCCTCATATTTGTTGCTTTAAATATTTTTTTTTGGGGGGAGGGGGCTTCTCACTAGCTTTCATAAGAACGAGGTCTGGTGATATGATTCTTCACGCCCGCAACTGATACGTTGTACCCGCTTGAAAAGGTCAACACGCATGCATCGTTTGAAGCTCAAAATATACCGAAGTGGAAACTAGTTTTCGGTTTTTGTGCTATGTTTTTCAACATCGGTCTGGCTGTGCCCTCTTAACCCTCGCCCGTATTGGTGTTTTTCCAGCCGCGAACGTATAAGGGGGGGGGGGGGGTCCGTTGGACCCCCCCCTTGCCGTTTCGCCCCTGATCGAGCTAGAGCTTCGCGGAAAAAACGAGCGTGCTGCCCGTGACGAGAGGAAGCCGATGATGCCTAATTTTAAGGTCCTAGGTCATTGGTTGACCTTGCAGGTCAGGTCAATGACCCAAAAGTCGGGAAAATCGGGACCTGTTAGAACGTCGTAAAGTGTGGCTGCTATGGGGTTTTTCGGGGCGCTGATCACGAATATCATGTTAGTTTTGATCACAGATGATGTCTTTATGCATTTAGTCCAGGTCGGGTCAGGTCAGGTCAGGTCAACCAGTAGGGGTCCTGCCGGGTATTCCTAGGAGGTGTCAACCGCCTCTGACAGCTTCGTAACATGTTACGAAGGTACCAAAACTACTTCGTAAACGTTCATATGGTTGCTAAATTCGAATTCAGCTCCAAAAACTGGCCTAGAAACATGTAAAACTCGAAAAAGTGAACCGAGGTCACCAAAGGTCAATGACCTGACCTGACCTTCAGGTGACCTTGACACCCACCCTAATGCATAGGGGCAACATCATATCACATGTTTCAACGCTTGAAACCACGAAAAGACTGCAAACGCGCGGCTAATGCGAGCCGACATACGCCGAATCGCGATTCCGGCCAAACATGGTCTCGAAAAGTAGGTCACAGGTCAAAGGTCATTGGGGTCAGGGTCATGAAATTTTCAGGGTAGGTGTAAAATTGATTAACGCGAGGGTACTGAAAGTTTCGTCGCGATCGGCCGCTTTTAACGCGAGTTATTCGCGAAAAACCATGGGGGGGGGGTCCGTTCGACCCCCCCCCCTATACGGGCGAGGGTTAACCCAAATGCTCTCTCATCAAACACTGTTGCGAATGATAGCTGTACTCGTTAAACGTAAGGTAAGCTCATGCAGACACTATTGCCCATTGGAAGTAGATGCAAGTCACAGTGCACAGCAAACCGCAAACAAGTTCATCTTGCTTGTGTTACTCTCTTTTTGCAGCACTATGTCGCTATTGTCATGACGACCTCTTACGACCTGGCTGCGTCCGGATGTCCTCGGTCGCACCTATAACAGCTAGTCATCGTTCTAGCTACGGGCGGTACTCTATTGAAGAAGTCGAGGAAAGTTGTTTGTCACCACTGTGGGCTAAGCTCGTAATATATGTGACGCAGAGGCTGAAATCAATCTTCAGCGATTGATAAGAGTAACAGTATGCATTTAAAAAAAATTATCTCGGAATTTTGATATCTGCGACCTAAGGTCAGGTCAATTTTGCGACCTCTCCTTTACCTACAAGTCAATGGCAGAAAATTGAAATGAGCTTCTCATGGATAAACATCGTTCTAAATGTTCTCAAACATCATTTTATGGGTAAACATGACAGTTTGAATCGAAAAATTGCACTCATGACCCCTCTTTGTGCCCCTGAGGTCATTTCAGGTCATGAAAGGTCCCTGACAGTTTTTAACAATAGCTTTTGATAGAGACATGATAGAGCGGTGAAAATACCTCGGATGTGGTCAGCTCGACGATACGGCTCTACTGATATGCAACATGACCTTTTCCGATCAGGTCATGACCTTGACCTGAAGTGAAATTTTGAAGATGACCTTTCAAGATCAAGTTATAGTTCATTCGACGCGTCTCGACGAGAGTAACATGATGCTGGCAAAAGAAAAGAAATGTGCTGTCTGTCTGGAGTAAAAAGTTATTACAGAACAGCATTTTTCGTAAAAACGGCTATTTTTAGAGTTTTTGCCTCCGAGGCTAAACCGTTGATCTGAGGTCAAATCTGAGGACATGTTAGCGGAAAAGTGTTAAAAGAGCTATCGAATGTGCTTTTCGCGGCGCTGTAGCTCTATTGGTTCCCGAGTTATGCGCCGGGTTTTCAAGAATTGTTGAAATAGGCAAAGTTTGACCTTTGATGACTTACGATGACCTGACCTTTGACCTGACGTAAAGATTACTGTCGTGTTTTCTTCATTTTCTTTTTGACGCTCTTTCGAATGCCGCTTACTGCGTGTCGCCACGTGGCCCAGGAGCTGAGTTAGACGGGAGCGTGAAAACGCCTCCCCTCAGCACGACACGGAAAACTCAGACCACCAGCACGGCGCGGGTTAAATCACCTCATGTTGTGATGGGGCACGTTTTCCCTTCCCTTCATTTGGTATCACCCCCCGGTCATATGGAAGCACAGAAACAATAAACAGTTCCATGGTCGCCGCCATTGTGTTTCGAGGGTAATCGGCCGCTCCCGATAAATCGCCGCGAGAGTGCTAAACTAACCACCGGAATCGACCATAACATGGCGCGGTCGGTCGGTTTCGTAATCTTTTATTAACTTTTCGCTGACGGCCGCGACTAACCGTACTCGTTGTGCCTGTCGTGTGTAAATATCTGTGCGGCGCGCGCGTCCAAGATGGCGGGCGGCGATGAGGCGCAGTCGGCCGCCGCCGCTGAGAAGCCGTCTGAGATGGAGCTGCTTCGGGGCATGCTGCAGCAGCAATTGGAGCTGGCTGCAGCGGCAGCGCGACGTGAGGAGCGGATGGCCGCGCTGATGGAGCGGGTGCTTCCCGGCCCGACGGCCGTGCAGGACGCCACGGCACCCGCCCAGGCAGCTGCGGGGCCCGATTCCGGCGCCCGGCCGCGTGCACGAATGCCCGCCGCCGGCACGCCCACGCCCCGGCTGGCGGCTACCGCTACCCTCAAGGAGTTTGAGGCCTGGAAAGAGAAGTTCTCCGGCTACTGCCTCCTCACCGGCGTCCACGATCTCACCGAGGCTGAGCAGCGGGCCGCCCTGCTCGCCGTTCTCGACGACGACTGGGCCCGTGTGGTCCGGTTCGGCCTGCCCATCCCGGCCGAGGCGTCCATGGCCGATGTGATCACCGCCATGCACGCCCACCTTCGGCGGCAGCGGAACGTGGTGATCGACCGCTGCGAGTTTAACATGCGGATGCAGGAGCCAGGCGAGTCAGTGGACGATTTTATCTGCGCCCTGAAGGAGATAGCGTCCTGCTGTGATTTTTGCCCGAACTGCACCGATGATCGGTTCCGAGACCATCTGGTGGTGGGCACCAGTGATGACGAGGCCAGACGCCGCATGCTGGAGCTGCCCGATCTGACCTTCCAGATGGCCGCCGACCTGTGCCGGGCGTCTGAGAGCGCCCGTCTCAACAGCTCGGCGATCCGTGGCCCGGGCGAGCCGTCTCTGCGCCGTCTCTCCGAGTACCGGCGACAGCGCGGTCGGCCGAGCGGCGCGGACTCGCGCCCGGCCGACCAGACCCGGCGGTGTGACCGCTGCGGTGCCGCGCAGCACACGGACGGTCGTGCCTGCCCCGCCCTGGGTCGCACCTGCCACCGATGCCACGAACGGGACCACTTTTCCTCGGTCTGCCGGCGTGCCGCGGGCACTGATGAGCGGCACCGGCAGACGCCTAGTTCCGAGCGCAGCCACCAGGGCCAGGACTGGCGCCACCGTAGCGCGAGCAGCCGCCGCCAGGGGAGGGGCCGGCGCCACCGTAGCGCAAGCAGCCGCCGCCGTGGCACTGCGGCTGCCGACGCGTCGCACCGGCAGGTTTCGGTGCTGGCAGCGAATACGACCACGAGAGACACGGCGAACCGGCAGCAGTCAGCGCCGCCGGCGGCCCGGACGCCGGGCGCGCGCCTCAACAGTGTGACGGCCCACCGATCGCCGCAGGTACGGCTACAGCTGCACCTACCAAACGGAGTCAGGCGGTCGACCGTATGGACGCCCGACACCGGCGCTGAGATATCAGCCCTCTCACTGCAACAAGCCGAGTCCATGGGAGTGAGCAGAGCGGACCTCACGCCCTCCACATCTGTGCTGTGGGCCGCAGACAGCCGCCGGCTGGACTGTGTGGGCACGTGCGCCCTCACCCTGCAGCTCGGTGACGTCATACAGACCGTGCAGGTGTCCGTTCTGCGAGCACTGCACTCACCACTGCTGTCGTGGCACGATTGTATCGGCCTGGGAATTCTGCCGGCGAGCTTCCCGCGGCAGATTTGTCAGCGCGGCTCGGCAGCCGAGACTGGGACGGACGGTGGGGCACCGGAGCCGCCGCCGCCCGGTGAGCCGCCCGAGGCCCCCGCCGCCGGCAGCCAGCCCTCACTACGGCGCTGCAGCGGCACGACGGCGGCACCTGAGGAGACCCGGGACCTAAGCCGCGTCTCTGCCGCCGACCGGCCGGCCGCCAGCTCGGCCGGCGCCGACCCGACCGGGCGGCCGCCGCCGCCCGGCCGCGCGCACGGCCCGGCCGCCGGTGGCACCCCCTCCGCACGGCAGCGGCGGGCAGACTTCGACGAACTGAAAGCCGAGTTCCCGAGGGTCTTCGATACGAAGTCGACCCTGCGGAAGATGACGGGGGAGCCGATGAAGATCGAGCTGACGGACGACGCCGTCCCTCACGCTGTGACCACCGCCCGGAATATCCCGTTCTGTTGGCGAGAGGACGTGCGACTGCAGCTCGACGAGCTGATGGAAAAGGACATCATCGAGCCGGTGGAGCACCCCACCGACTGGTGTCATCCGATTGTTCCGGTGGCCAAACGGTCGTCAGACGGCACAGTGTCCGGCTGCCGGCTGACCGTGGACTTCACTAAGCTAAACCGGTTCGTGAAGCGACCGACGTACCCGGTCCGCTCGCCTCAAGACGCAGTCGCCTCCGTCTCACCCGGCGCTGCGTACTTCACCAAGCTGGACAGCAAGGCGGGGTACCACCAGGTCCCCATCCGGCCTGAAGACAGAGACCTGACGTGTTTCATCACGCCGTGGGGCCGCTACCGGTACCTGAGGGCCCCAATGGGAATCGTCAGCTCTGGCGACGTGTACAACCAGCGCGGTGACGCCGCGCTCGGCGACATCCCGCGCACGTGTAAGGTCGTGGACGACGTCCTGGCCTATGATGCTGACTACGCCGCCCACCTGCAGCACGTGCGGCAGATCCTGAAGAGATGTGACCAGCACGGCATCACACTCAACCCGGACAAGTGTCAGTTCGCGGAAGATGAAGTGGAATTCTGCGGCTTCCACATCAATTCAGCTGGCTATACCGCCGACGGCAAAAAAGTTCGTGCCATCCAGGCCTTCCCCAGGCCCGGCAACATCACCGACCTACGGTCGTTCCTCGGCCTGGTGACCCAGCTCGGCGCCTTCTCCCCAGAGGTCGCCGCCGCCGCCGAGCCGCTGAGACAGCTGCTGCGGCCGCGGAACGCGTGGCTGTGGGCGCCAGCGCACGAGCAGGCGTTCAGCGCGGTGAAGATGACACTCACGTCGCCGCCCGTGCTCGACTTCTTCGACCCTCGCCGCCGCACAGTCCTCGAGACTGACGCCGCTCGCTCCGGCGGCCTGGGCTACTGCCTGCTGCAGCAAGACGCCGCCGGCCGGTGGCGACTGATCCAGTGCGGCTCACGCTTCCTATCGGACGCCGAGTCGCGGTACGCCGTGATCGAGCTGGAGCTGCTGGCCCTGGCCTGGGCCTGCAAGAAATGCAGCATCTATCTCAGCGGGATGCAGCGGTTTGAAGTCCTGACCGATCACCGGCCGCTCATCCCGATCCTCAACAGTAAGAGCCTCGCGGAGATCGAAAATCCGCGGCTCCAGCGGCTACGTGAGCGGCTGGCGCCGTTCAACCTGCTCGCCACCTGGCGGCAAGGCAAGCTGCACGCCATCCCGGACGCGCTGTCGCGCGCGCCGGTGGATGACCCGGCGCCTGAGGACGAGGAAGCCGAGAGGGACGCCAGCCATCAACTCGCCAGCGTGCTCTCACGGCTGGCCACCGACGGGGCGGACGACGGTCCCAGCCCGTTCAAAGACGCGGCGCTCACAGAGGTGCGCGCCGCCGCCGCCGCCGATCCGGAGCTCATCGCACTCACCGATCTGATCCTGATCGGGTTTCCAGAGCACCGGTCACAGCTGGACCCGCGCCTCCGACCGTACTGGGGAGTTCGGGACCGGCTGGCCGTGGACGACGGCCTAGTGGTGTGCGGCCAGCGGCTCGTGATACCGCCCAGTCTGCGGCGCGCCACGCTCGAGCGCCTGCACGCCAGTCACCAGGGCGTCGAGCGCACCAAACGCCGCGCGCGGCAGGTAGTCTACTGGCCGTTCCTGGACAGTGACATTGCGAACCATGTCGGTGCGTGCCCGGCCTGCCAGCGGTACCTGCCCAGTCAGCAGAAGGAGCCGCTGATGCCGGAAAAGACGCCGTCACGTGTGTTTGAGGCTGTCTCCGCCGACTACTTCGTCTGGGCCGGCCGCACGTTCCTGGTGTACGCGGACCGGCTGTCCGGGTGGCCGTTTGTGTCGCACGTGGCCGGCGAGGCGACTGCCAGAGACCTGGTCTGCAGCCTGCGCCAGATGTTCGCGGCCACCGGCGTGCCCACCACCCTCCGGACAGACGGTGGACCCCAGTTCACCGCCCGGCTCACCCGAGAGTTTCTGCGCCGCTGGGGAGTGGAGCACCAGATCTCCACACCGCACTACCCGCAATCAAACGGACACGCTGAGGCGGCGGTCAAGGCCGCCAAACGGCTCATCCAGAAGGCGACTAGCAGCGGTGAGCTCGACACGGACGCCTACGCGCAGGGGCTGCTGGAACTGCGCAACACGCCGCGCGCCGACGGCCGCTCTCCGGCTCAGGTCCTGTTCGGCCACCCGCTGAGATCGGCAGTGCCGGCGCACCACCGGGCCTTCGCCGACTGCTGGCAGCGGGCGGCGGACGACTGTGACGCCAGAGCCGCGGCGCAGCAACAGAAAACAGCCGAGCGGTACGACGCGACAGCCCGACAGCACAGCGCGCTCACCATGGGTCAGCGCGTGCTCGTCCAAGACCCGCGGTCGGGGCTGTGGGACCGCGTCGGCGTCATCACGGCAGTCGGACAGCGGCGCGACTACCTGGTCCGGCTGCCCAGTGGCCGAGTCTACTGGCGGAACCGGCGCTATCTGCGACCCCAGAGATCTCTCATCTCGGAGGGCGCCGCCACACTTGCACCCGGGCGCCGGCAGCAGCCCGCTCCGAGCTCGGCACCCGACGGCACGGAGGAGACCGCCGCCGCTGCGCCGGCGGGCGGACAGCCGGCACCACCGGTGCTGCGGAACAGCGCCGATGACCCCAGCTCAGTGCGCCGTGGGACGCGCCGCCGTCGCCGTCCGGCCCGACTGACCGTGCGCTGGGCGGACCAGACGTACGACTGAGTTCGTGCGTCCACACCGTGTGTGGTGTACATTTTTTTTATGTGTTAGACGCAATGCGTATTTTGTACCGACGCATGCGTCTTGAGGGGGGGGTGTTGTGATGGGGCACGTTTTCCCTTCCCTTCATTTGGTATCACCCCCCGGTCATATGGAAGCACAGAAACAATAAACAGTTCCATGGTCGCCGCCATTGTGTTTCGAGGGTAATCGGCCGCTCCCGATAAATCGCCGCGAGAGTGCTAAACTAACCACCGGAATCGACCATAACACCTCACTCTTGTTATCGATCAAAATTCAAACGTCATTTTGCCAGCTGAAGTGCGTTCATCGTTAAGCGTTTATCTTGCAAGTTTTAACGTAGCTCCTGGTCTGTATAACGTCTTTGGTAAGGAAAAAAATATTTGGCTGCACGGATGCTATTGCATGAAACTCTCACAACCACTGTCAGCACACATCTGTCTTTTATGCTTGACATACAATTATCTCGGTGAGGAAGATAGTCATCATGTTAAATGCTGCTTCCAGGCCACTGGAGCTCATGCACATGGTTAGCCTTGCAATTACTGGCCCGGCCGCCTTGCATTCAGCGTTGTGGCTCGGTCATCGGTCGCAGGCGAGCAGTTAGGGCCGCTTCGGACGAGTCACGGTCCGTGATGCTGCTCACATTAGGCGCGAGGTGCGGCGTCACGGCACTGAACAGAGCGGGGCTTCAGGACCAACTGAAGAGGCGAAGAAAGGCGGCGGAACTAGATCACTCGAGGCGGAATTGAGATGTTTGCGGTGAGCCTAGCGGATGGCTGGATTAACCCGCGCCCCACTGGGGTCTGCGTATAACACGCCCTACTGGGGGGGGGGGGCTATTCATAGCCCCCCCTCCTAACTCCGAAACTACTGGGCCGATCGTCAAAATTCAAACGGCGTCAGATAACCCCGCAAAAACTGTCGAGCGAAACCTAATTTCATTTACCTCGAGGTCACCGATGACGTCACAGGTCAGGTCAAAGTAAAAATTATTAGCATTTTGGCTTCTTCACGTTTTGGGCTCTGGCCGCCATCTTACAAGTCAGATCAGGCTCATTTTTGGTTCACACACTCGTGAACAGATGCTCTAGATACTCTGAGGGTACCAAACTTTTACTTTGATTTTTAGGTCAAGGTCAGGTCATCACAGGTCACGAAAATATTTTATCATCCGTCGGTCACGTGACAGATGTTATATGGTCCATTTGGGCCAAACATTTCGAATTTGATGTCGTCTGTGTCATTCGAGGTCATTTTGAGTCAAATTTAGCTTAGGTCAGGTCACTTTCAGGTCAAAAAAGGTCAAATTTTGAAGTTAAAATTTTTCAACAAAAAAGGTGTCTATTGGATGCAGTTTGAGCTCAGGAACACGATGGTGCTATTCATATTGGCGTACGATGTCAAATTTGTGCTGAAAAATTGATTTGAAAAATTAACAATTGTTAATTTTTTGCAATAATGTGTATAACTTGGCCATTTTTGAAGATATTTAGCTAAAACTTGCTAGAGTTAGTCATAATAATGCGTTCTATCACATATATTCCGGTTTTTTCGAAAAGTCAAAAATGTTTGGGAAAAAATGTAAAAATATAAATTTTGAATTTTATTATATAAAATTTTCGAAATTTTCAAAATGTCGAAAATCCGAGATAGCAGTTTGATAGCGCAGTCTATTCTGAGTCCTCTCATGCAAAGAAATTGGATCTAGCTCAAAAACTGAGCTCTTGGGAGCGATTGCCGTGGTTCAATGTTTTGCGTCGAAATCGGCCGAACATGACGTCACTCTGACGTCATTTCCGGCCGACCTATGGTAGGTACGAAATTCAAATTTTGACACAAGGTGTCAAATTGATGCAGCCGAAGGTACTGAAAGTTTGGTGTTGATACGTCAAGCGGTTTGGAAGTTATTGCAGAAAAACGGGAGGGGGGCTATAAATAGCCCCCCCCCCCAGTGGGGCGCGGGTTAAGGCAAACATTGGCATGCGCGATAAAATGCAGCCTATGTTATGATGTTTATCAAAGTTTGCGTGGTATGACTCACTCATACGGAGTAACCTACATAGGAAATGGTGGCATAAGCCCATTACGAAGATTTCCACAAAGTTTTTGTCTTAACTCGGAATAAATTTTAATTAAGTAGGTATGTTATTTTTTTTTTTTGTCTCCCACAGTCGCTCAAAAGTGACTTTTTCACTCACATAGACAGTGACAGTTTCGCCGTCTTACATGGAATTCCACTTATACACCACACCTTCCAGGCGGTGGGGGGGGGGGCATTTTTTTGCCCCCCCCCCCCTTTACTTTTTTCGATATATCTCGAGAACCGCTGCGCCGATCGTCACCAAACTTTCAGTACCCTCCCGGGAGCAGCTAGCGCACATGGTGACCAAAAATTTTTCCAAAGGCTATGATAGGTTGGCCGCTAATGACGTAAGAGTGACGTCATTTTTGCCATTTTCGACCCCAAAAAAGGTTTCGCGGGAAGAGCTGTCAGGCCTACAGCTTTAGAGATACAGAAAAATGTTTTTTGCCATAAAAGGTGTGGAATTAAGAGGGCTACAAAACTGCTATTTCGGTTTTTCGATTTTTTTGGATTTTGACCCCCAAAAATAAAAAAATAGATTTTTTGAATATAATAGCCAAAAAATCCAAAAAGTTTTTTGAATTTCGAAAAAAAAAAACGGAATATATGTGATAGTCCCTACCGCCTTCTATCTACATACCAAATTTGAGATCGATACCTCGTTTTTTGGCCAAGTTATAGCGAAAAAAACTGTTCAAAAATGATGACGTCAAATTTTCGAACTCAATTTTTAGCAATTCTAGACCTCCTAGCGCAAAACAAAGACCACCATTAGACTCCCCGTGACGAGCTGCATCGAATCGATACCCATTTTATGCAAAAATATCAACTTTGAAATTTGACCTTTTTTGACCTGACCTTGACCTGACCTCCACCAGAAAGTGACCTAAACCGTACCTGATGGTCTTATAACCAACACCATTGAGTTGGAAATGAAAAACTGGCCATAAAACATGCATCACATAACCTTAGTAAAGTTGGGCTCATGTGGTGACCCTTGGTGACCTTTGGTGACCTGACCTGTGACCTGACCTGGTATGACCAGTGACCTCTAATAGCAACATATGCACTAGACAACTGACGCCTTATCGCTGATTTTCGACAAAATGCGTTTTACTCGATGTTATAGCGCTTTCCCTAGAAGCCCTGTGAACGGTGAAACATTTTATCTTTGACCTGACCCGTGACGTCATCGGTGACCCCGAGGTCAATGAAATTTGGTTTCCCTCGACAAATTTGACAGGGCTATCGAACGCCGTTTGAATTTTCCGGATCCGTCCAGTAGTTTCGGAGATACGGGGGGGGGCAAAAAAGTGCCCCCCCCCCCACCGCGTGGAAGGTGGCTGGTAGGCCCACCGCCTGCCGGGTTAAAGGCGCTCCAACACATGCTGCCACTAACTGTGACTCGTGATCCTGATCCTACGCTACCTGCCCGTTAGTGCAGGAGCCTATCACGGGTGTGCGATGGAGCCGCACTGCCGGGCAGCTGGGTGGAGACTGGAGATCAGTGTCGCCAGTGGCGGATCCCCTCCCGATGCTGTCAGAGGCGAGAGGCTCGTAATGTAGCATCGGAGACGCCGCAGGTGCTCGGGGCCCGCTGTGTGGACTCGTTTGTCGTCGGCAGTCAGCGTGGGGTGAACGGCGGAGATGCGATTGGATCGGTTTGTTTTGCGGTGGTGCGTTGACCATTGCCGAGGGCTGGGCGGTGTAGTGACGGTAGAGTATCTCCGGCTGCCGGTTCTACCCCACTGCACTGGCCGGACGGCTCAGTGACGGCAGCACCCCCCCCCCCCTCCTGAGCTGGGGCTGCCGGAGAGGCGCTTCGTCAGATTGGGGCTAATGGACCTCCACATCAAACGTAACCCGTAAGGAATGAAGGTTAATTGATGAGCAGCGCTAAAACGTGTATTTATTTACACTGTGCGCGCACTCAGATTCGTTCACACGCTCGAATCTATTAATAAAATCTTCGATGGAAAGAATAACAAATTAGAACGTGTAGGAACGATTGAAGTGTGTGACAGATCTGCGTGTGAGAGCGCGTTCAGTTCAAACAGTTTCAGCGCGTTATTTGATGTGTTTCATTAGCTCTAAATACATACGTCAGCCAGGGGAAAGAGGACGAGTGCCGTTCTAGATGTATCATTAGTGAAAATTAAAAGTGCTATATATAAGAGGTCGCCTTAAAGTTTGGTTGCGGCTGTGGTAAAACGATCGTCAAAGTCAGACGTTCTGGACGTAGCATACCTATGGCTGGTCGCAAAATACGACAGCCCGACAGGCCCTTGTTTTACGACCTTGCTGATGCAAGGGATGTAGGTATGTACCTTGCGCACACACTGCAGGATTTTGGTTCTTAACGAGTTTTTTTGTGAACTTACTGGCGCTCGGCATCCCTATAACCCATAGATAAGGCGGACTGTCTCAGGCCTGCCCCCACCTGTAATCCAAACAGGGCTGTCCCAGGCCCACCTCCCCAAGACAGCTGTCCCAATCACTGTCCAAGACAGCTGTCCCCATCCCTGTCCAAGACCGCCGTCACAGCTCTAAGCTCGGGAGACGAGCACCGAGCACTGAGTGTCGCTCCCCAAAAGGCAGCCGGCACTTTTAGAGAGTGATGGACCGCGCTGCCGCCGCCGGGTTACAGGCCTTGAGACGCGGGCAGTCGGAACACCTCTCGCTGCTGTGGCTGTGCTTGTCAGCTGGGGATTGTAGTAGCTCTGGCGCGGTGCGAGAAAACATGAGATTTGTTGTTTATTTTCTGATCGGTAAGTTGATGTGAGGCGAAGTGTTTTTTTAATGTCTATTTCTTTAATTTTACATAGATATTGTTTCTTTTTTATAATCGATGTTACGGGAGCGTCTGTTACCAAGGCTGGGCTGTGTACTGGATTCTTGTTATTTCGTTCTTGCTATCAATATACCAGCACAAAAAAGCACCAACCGTGATCATGATCAGCCGTAATAATGTAATACACGAGTGCCTATAGTGCAAATTGGCTTTACTCTATCAATTTTTCCTATTCAAAAGCCGATGTACAGAAGCGGTCATGACGAAGTTACATTGAACGCTCTCATGTCTGCAACCAAAGAGCTAATATGGATGAATGATAGGAGCCATGAGTGTTGCACCAAAGGATGTTGGAATGTCCCCTGTCTCGAGTGTCCACTGTCTAGTGCTCATGAACCAAGATGCACGTGCAGATTTCAACTGGCAGTCTGTAGGCTTCACCGAGTGACCCTGTCGCTAGTGCACCGTCAAATAGTAAAATTGGAGCTAGCATGCTTCCCTTCAATAACCATGTTAACTCTTGTATTTACGCCTCGGCTTGAAATTGCGAGATATTTTCCCTTCTTATGTTATACGCATTTAAAGATAATATGCTCATGGCAGTTCAAATAAATAGGTGCCTCATACAAAAAACTCCGCTTAAAAAACTATTTGAAGAGATGCATTAATAATTGAATGAATGAATGAATAAGTGAATGAAGGAATGGTTGAATGAAGCAATGAATGAATGAATGAATACTTTGGAATTTAAAATTTACCAGAAATATGAATGGAAAAGAAGACAGATCGTCGTGTTTTTTTTTTGTCCAGCTATTGCACGGTTTACTGCAAATTACCTTTGTGGGAAATTCGCGATACTATCATCTATCTCGTAGTCGGAGATGCTCTTGACTACCGTTAGTTTGTGATGTCGTCGGTAGATGGCAGTGCGGTCCGCCGAACCTCCCCTCTCACAGAGCC
Organism: Amphibalanus amphitrite; assembly: GCF_019059575.1. Lineage (NCBI taxonomy): Eukaryota > Metazoa > Arthropoda > Thecostraca > Balanomorpha > Balanidae > Amphibalanus > Amphibalanus amphitrite. The sequence goes on along the minus strand of NW_024882354.1, from coordinate 149,434 downwards.
GACTGGCCGTCGGACCCTCAGCGGCCCGGCGGACCCTCGACGACCGCGGCGGCGGCAGGGGGCGTGCTTCGGCAGCTCGAGCTCTCGGCGCGGGCCGCGCGGGACCAGGTGGTCGCCGCCGCCGCCGCCCGGTCAGTCGCACGCCGGTGTCGGTGGGGGTCGCGGTGGTGTCTCCTGAGCGGGGTCGGTCCGGGCCATGCGCCAGGCCAGTGTCGGCTAGAGACGCCCGCTCTGTCGCCCGTGTACGGAGAGTGTCAGTCTGGTGTGAGGGGTGAGAGGGGGCGGAGAGAGCACGCGCCATGAGGCCCCTCGGAGGACCCAGGTGAGTGGCCGCCGCCGCTGTGGGGACCACTCGGGGCACGGGCTCGTATGAAGTGGTGAGGTCCAGTAGCTGGATTTTCCAAACCGCCTCTTTACATTGTGTTCTCCCTGTGCCGAATGTCACACCACGCGACGTGCCTCTTGACATTGACAGTGGGCGTTGGACGTGCAGCTTATCTAGCCGACAGATTTATGGAGCGTTTAAATCGGTTTATGCCATGCACCCCTGGTCCTGTCCCGTGCCGGCGCGCTGTAACCGGCCCCCTCTATCGAGCTGTGTTGCCGAGCGGTGCCGGTCCGATAAGACGCTCTCGTACGGTGGAGCGATACACGGCAGGACAAACCTGTTGAATGTTGATCCCTGCACACAACCGGCTACCGACGACGGGGGCGGGCCTCGTGCGTGGCTGGCGAGGTGGCGATGTGGGGATGTCCCTTTGAGAAGATTATGAGGCAAATTAATTGTGTCGAATTAATGCCCTAGTTTTTGTTACCATTTGGACGATTTTAACCTTGCCCGGATACGATTTAAACATCATGTATTTTACAATCGGGAATATCCACACGACTCAAACAGTGCTCTGTATGAAATGGCTGAAGTGTTTTTCATTGTTAACAACTAGGTAATTGGATACCGGAAGGACCAAGGTCAAGTTCATCAGTATGTTAAAATTATTCATTGTTTGTTCTATCTAATACATGTTTAGTTTGCATGCATTAACCTACTAAATTTACTTTATTACGTGTTTACGGTTAAACATGACGCAATTAATTTGCACATGGCAGGAACATTAATTTACCGGTAGTCTTATTTGCAACATAATTCCTATCATTAAGTTTGCGAAATTCATAACTGGATGATCCACCGATGCTTTTATTGCTGGCGAGACTATTAACCATTCATTTTATTCCCCGGGGGCATTCTCGAACACCTCGTGAGGGCCTGCCTAGGGACGCTGGGATAAAATCGCAGCTGATTTGTTGCCACTTATTTACGGCGGCATCCACTGCCCGCAGATAGCTCGGTTCATTTTAGCCACACATTAATGTCTGCAACGTTCTAGAGAAAATAGGTCACAAAGCTGTGGAATCGGGTGCGTCTATCCAACTATTCATAGGTTAAGGTAACGCATAATTAAATGCTTAAAAGCTGCCACCCAACAGTTTAACCCGCGCCCTGGTGGGGGGGGGGGGCTATTTTTTGCCCCCCCCCCCCCCTCCAGACTTTTCGATATATCTCCAGAACCGCTGCGCCGATCGCCACGAAACTTTCAGTACCCTCTCGGACATCAATTTTACACATCGTGACCAAAAATTTTTCCAAAGGCTATGATAGGTTGGCTGGAAATGACGTCAGAGTGACGTCATGTGCTGCCGTTTTCGACCAAAAAAAGGGTTTCGCGGGAAGAGCTGTCAGGCCTATAGCTTTGCAAATACAGAAAAACGATAAAGACATAAAAGATGTAAAATGGACAGGGCTACAAAACTGCAATCTCGGATTTTTGAAATTTTTGGATTTTGACCCCCAAAAATCAAAAAAATAGATTTTTTGAATATAATAACCGAAAAATCCAAAAAGTTTTTGGAGTTTCGCAAAAACCGGAATATATATGATAGTCCTTACCGCCTTCTATCCACATACCAAATTTGAGATTGATACCTCATTTTTTGGCGAAGTTATAGCGAAAAAACTGTTCAAAATTGATGACGTCAAATTTTCAAACTCAATTTTTAGCAATTCTAGACCCCGTAGCGCAAAACAAAGACCACCATTAGACTCCCCGTGACGAGCTGCATCGAATCAATACCCATTTTATGCAAAACTATCAACTTTAAAATTTGACCTTTCTTGACCTGACCTTGACCTGACCTTCACCAGAAAGTGACCTAAGCCGTACCTGATAGTCTTATAACCAACACCATTGAGTTGGAAATGAAAAATTGGCCATAAAACATGCATCGCACAACCTAAGTACCTAATGTTAGGTTCATGTGACCTGACCTCTGGGCTCTGACCCTTGGTGACCTGACCTGTGACCTGACCTGGTATTGTCAGTGACCTCTTATAGCAACATATGTACTAGGCAACTGACGCCCTATCGCTGATTCTCGACAAAATGCGTTTTCTTCGGTGTTATAGCGCATTCCCTAGATGACCCGTGAACGGTGAAACATGTCATCTTTGACCTGACCTGTGACGTCATCGGTGACCCCGAGGTCAATGAAATTTGGTTTCCCTCGACAAATTTGACAGGCCTTTCGAACGCCGTTTGAATTTTGAGGATCCGTCAAGTAGTTTCGGAGATACGAGGGGGGGCAAAAAATAGCCCCCCCCCCACCAGGTCGCGTTATAAACAGACCCCACCAGGGCGCGGGTTAACGGGTCAGTAAATCGTTGTTTGAAACCACCACGGGACCAAACAGTGCCATCACAGGTAACATACCACTGGCGGCATTCCCACGGTATATTTGCAGCGATGAACGCACCGTAGACCAACAATGTGCACTAACTAGATAATTAATTTGCATGTTCCCAACCGATAAATGCCGACGTATTGCCACAATGGCCGCAGTACAATGATAACTCTTTGACTATTGTTCCCATTCGATCCATATTCATGAGTGAGCGCCAATCGTTCTGCAAACCTTGTTTAGTCATTACATGAAGCTGTACGTGCATGTGTCGATGTAGCTGCCCATCGGTCTACTATTTCTGATTTAACGCCGAATCGGCCGGCTTACCGAGACATTTAAAGGTTTGCCACGACTGTCAGATCAAACCGGTTATGTTAATCGGCTGTCTGGCGTGGGTTGTGCTTAGTCGTATTGTAAACACCCTGGGAATCGTTTGTCTAGATAGTGTGACTTTGGGTAGTTATTGGTTTCGATCTTCTATAACTGATAGTTAAAGCTCTAACTTTTTATTTTGAAGTTCCGTCCAATTTTGTTACGGCGTCATGTTCTCATCGCATAACTATTTCGTGAGTTTGCTGTTTGCCTGATGCATATCGGGATATCGGAATGCCACGTTATTTCTTATCTTAATGAACGATGCTCAACATTGACGGCGCTCATTCATACGGCGGAATGGTTCTTTGATCAAACTTTGATGTCTGATAGCCGCCTTCGTCGTCTCAAGGTGGAAGACTCATTTGCATTTGTTTGATATGTAATAAAACAATCCGTCTTCCATGTATTTAAAACTTGAATGTGCACTGTGCACAGTGCAGTGCGTGCCGCCGCCGGGTCAGTAAGTTCCCCGGCATCACCCGTCCCTCTCCACCTTCCGCGGTCGCCCGGTGAATTACGGATGGCCGCCACCTCCGGCGGGCAGGGAGAAGTAGCCATCAGGGTCAGCTGGCGCCACTCGCGGAACAATGCCCTCCGACAGCCGCTACCACAATGCAACAATGCCTCGGCGAATGCAATTAGAGGTTTGCGCCGCGTCATTGGCTCAGGTAGCCCGGTTGGCGCGGCGCGACTGTTGGCCAAACGCCTACTGGTGTCATTGGGTGATCGCAGGGCTGATGGCTTAGCGTGGCGTTAGGCTTCAGATTGGAAAAAAAAAACGTGGATACTGCCGATTATAACGTTTTACGCTAGATCGAGGTGTATATGAGACACAGACTGATCGGTCGTATTTTTGTGTGAATCTATTGAAGTTTAAAATGTTTATAGTAACATATTTTTAGTGCTTTTATAGAGTGCTGCGGTAACATATTTTTAGTGCTTTTATAGAGTGCTGCGCTGGCCCAAAACCTTCTCTACGGTTAGTTGATTGCATGTCGAGAGATGGGCAACGCACAATCGGCGTTGCTACCTAAGAAGTGATAGATCTCTTCATACTTTCATAGGCATGCTTGTGAAACCGATGCATTTAAAGGAATGACCATTGGCTGTGTGGATCGAGAATCGTGTAACTTAATCCATTTGATCGTGGTGATCTTGTATTTCCAAATGGTAACAGGCCCGCTATCTGTGACCCATCTGGGTGATTTCCAGTCAGCCTCCCCTGATATCGCCATTACCTAACACGTGTTCCGTCGCCATTACCGACATGGTACACGGGGGATAGCGATCGACAGGGCAGCTAACGCGACCCGCCCCGTGTCGAACCTCGGACATGATACCAATCGCCCGCACCCTATTCTACACGCTGACAGTGGCGGTCCCACTCCGAAATCACGCCTAGGGTTCACACTGAATCACGACCGAGGTCGTCAAAGCTCCACCAGTGACGTAATATGACTTGACGTCACTGGTGGACAAGGGACATCCTTTTAAAGGGACGGCGGGCGTTGGACGGTCATGTCTGTACTGTGCAGACTGCTTGGAGGCTGTGTCTGTTCAGCCTAGACTGTTCGGAGGCTGTGTGCTGACTGCTGAGCCCAGACTGCGTGGAGACACGGGGCAGACCCCTACCCGCTTCACAGGTGGGCTGGCTGTCCGTGCTGAGTCGAGGGTCGACTAAAGTAGTGACCTATTCTGTGAGGGATAATGAGAGAGATGTTTGTAAACTAGTGAGCGGGGCTTGGTGTGGTAGAGTCAATATGATGCTCTGTTATCGAGTCAGCTGTGTTTTAAAGTGCATCTGCGCCCATGCTGGCGGTTTTAGAGGCTCGCATGAGCGGTAGAACAATGGTGAGGTCCAAGGTCAGAGTCACTGACGCGCGGTCATGAGCGCTGAAACAACAGACGGGGTCCTGGAACCGCGGCAGCGTACAGCCAGAGGCCTGCGGGCCTGGGCATGTGCGCAATATTTATCATTGAATATTTTCATTCTGAAATAGCATGAGCATCCGTTGGGAAGCCGCCTATTTGTGATCCTCAGTCCTGTGTTTGCTTCCATGAATTGGCGGCCTTGTCAATAATGATAACAGCGTCCATTGCATTCTCATTGGTGGGTCCAGAAAGGTGGTCTGGCACGCTACGGGGGCATAGGTACCCCAAAAAGTTTATCCAAAATAAAAAAGCTCTTTGGATTTCGCTTCCTTATGTACTGTTGAACGGTTTAGAACAAACTTTTCCGAATATTAGTAGCTTGGTCTTCTCTCTATTTGAGAAAAAGGCAAATTTTGTCGATGTCGGGCGTTGCGGGGGGGGGGGATTTGCGCCAGATGCCCCTCCCTCTGGATCCGCCAGTGGGCACCATACTTGAACCGTATTGTTTAGGAGACTGCTCTGATTCTAATAATCATGCCCTTTTTGCCTGGAGCATTGACCCTCTGAAACTGTATCGTGTAGGTATCATTCAAAGTTTATCATTGATTCTCCGTAAAACGAAACACAGTGTGCTTCCGATAAATAGCATTCGATCGTATCAATCGCGACAAATTAGTGTCACTGGGTCTCATCATCGATGTCAATTAGTGCAACAAATGAAAGCCAAGCCACTGATTCATGGAATTCGCTGCAGGTTCGCCTCAGCTGTATCAACTCGCGGTGTGCGAATATTCCCACATCGAACGGCTCATTTGGCGATACAGTCCTCCATCAAATCGTTCAATCAGCTCACCATAATCTCCTTCCGTGCTTGTCCCTGGCCATCCACGATTAAGGGATTGGGGGGAGCGAGCCGGGGCTGATCTTCAGTCAGTGGACGCCTCTGAGGCCGTACTTCATCACTGTGGATTATCCGTCGGCCGTTTGACACCTGATGGTGCTCTGATGACCCGCGTGCCGTCCTCCCGCTGAGCTGACCCGGCACCGGTGCAGGCCGGGCGCCGTGGGTCGTGCGGCACCCCGGCTGGGCGGCCCCAGCTGCAGAGCGCGAACTGCAGTCGACCTGCACAGTGCACAGTGCACATGGGAAAGGCAGCGGCTGCTGTTTGTCGATGTATGTATGCTCCATGGTCGGAGAGGAGTGGGAACTTGTTTTGCTCTCCCTCTTCCCCTTTTCTGATTCTCCCTCTATTCCTCTCCCTCCTCCCCACCCTCTATCCCTCCTCTCTCTCTCTCTCTCTCTCTCTCTCTCTCTCTCTCTCTCTCTCTCTCTCTCTCTCTCTCTCTCTCTCTCTCTCTCTCTCTCTCTTTCTCTCCCTCTGCTGTAAGCCGCTCGTGGCCCTGCCGCGGCTTATATGGGTAACTCGAGCACCCCTGCCGAGCGGCGGTGGCGCTCTGACCAGGGGGGGGGGGGGGGTGCGGCTGCCGTCTCTTTCACCCAGGGGCGCCGGTGTCGGTACCCGTTACAGTGGACAGTACCGGTCTTCCCGAGTGCCAAATACAGACTCTGAGTCATTCGTGAGTTGTGACTCGGTCGGGCAGAGTCGGTTGAGTCTGCCGGGTGAGTTTTAGGATTGATGCTATGACAAGAGAGTCGCTACTTCGTGGTTGTGAAGAAGCGATATCGGCTGAGGGCGCTGCTTAGAGCCAAGAAGTAAAGAATAAACCAAATTAGATCTGACGTTTTGATCATGAACTTACTTCTCCTTTAGTCGAGTCAGGCCTGTTTGATTTATGAGTCGCCGTTTCTGATTGCATGCTGTTGCACACATTGCGTTGATTTCACTGAGATGGCACTCGTGTCATCAAACCTCTACCATCTCGTCAGGGCTGCTTCAGTCACATGAATAGCCGTCAGTTCCCGTCGAGAGGACCTCGCAGACCAGCGTGTCTCCTCTGGCGAATCCACGTACGTGCGGTGCTGGTCTGAGGCCACTGTTTGACCCCGTCAGGCGCGACCTTCCGGTGCGCTGGGCGGCTGTCGATGCAGTCCGAGACAGGTCCGCCCACGGATGGCGAGAGGGCGACCGTCGTCTCATCAGAGCCGATTGTCCGCGTCTGACACTGCCGCCGACCTGTCAAACGAGCGTCCAACTGCGTGAGGAGCGAACGAGAGGAGAGGATGGGAGGACTGCGTCTGCGTGGAGAGGGAACGCGCGGAGAGTATGAGAGGACTGTTTTGGGAGGAGGCGAGAGCAGGGACAGGAGATCTGTAATTGGGTATGGAAGAGGAGAGAGCGTCTTTAGCGGCTGTTATAGGAAGGTTTTCAGATGTATTTGGTCGGCAATAAAAATAAAGATTGGCAGTCTATAAATTATCGCTTCGACCGTCACGAATCTTGCGGCGCTGGTAGCCAACTTGAAGAAAACTTTTTGTCGCTCAAACGAGAAATGCTCGTGCTGCTATGTATGAAATCACAGTGGACCCAACCGGTCTTGCCGAGTTTTGCCCATTATTTTGAATGAAGCGGCCATTATTATTAAATTCCTGTCAGCTAATGAACTTGTATATTTCATTATTTCAGAGACGGTTAGGCGAAGGTTGCAGTTGACCCTTGCCAGCTGTGGCCAGCATTTGTGCGTGTTGCAGGTATTTGAAACCGCATTTTAAAATGCACTGCTCCTACTATGGCTAAATTATTTCCTGCACATACTTGCGTGCGTTGTTATATCCGTTTTTGATCCCTAACCAGTGATTTTTAGACCACTGAGCTGCTGGCGGTTTCCTGTGCAAACCACATCAAAGGTATCATTGAACAAATTTGATAAATCGAATTTCAGCCACCGCGGTTTCAAGCCATATTGGAACGAGTATTCGCTCTCAAAAGAGTGCCTGACGCCATACCACCAGACCAGTGTCCAGTTCCATAGGAGCATTATGCCCAAATAGGCTAATTAAATAGTCCGTTTCATCATGGAGAGAATCATTTATCAACTACTCAGCTGATGGTGAGCGCAAACGTTTGCTTTTTTCTTAACCGTATGAGTATTTTTTTTGCCAAATTAGCCTTTCTGCTTTTGTGACATTGATTGTAAAACCACATTCTATCAGTGACAGCTATGCTTTGCAACTACCTTGGAATATCTGTGGAGAATCCAAGCCCCGCCGAGTGAATTATTGCCGTCTCCGCCCCGGTCGCCGTTTGACCGTGGGACCGTCCCGCTGATCTCCGTCACTGCCTGCAGCTCAGTCTCGATCCCCTGGGCTGCCCGCTCAGACCTGCTGATATCGCCAGATGCCCTCCGATAATCCGCCACCATCAGCGAACTGCTGCCAGCACACCCCGGCCAGCGCCTGTTTACTGACGCCCGGCGACGAGCCCGGCGCACCGCCGCGGTATTGTGGCGCACCGCCGCGACCATTGTGGCGCGCGGCGCGACCATCTGTGGACGGGTGGCGACGATTACGCGGCGGTCGCGGCGCGCCGTAATGGTGCTGTTTTGCTGGGGTGCGCCGGAGATGCCGCGATCTTTTATGGGCTGCACGGGTTTGTATCTGGGTGTGATCTATTGAGGGCTGGCGATGAGCAGAAAATTCGGTGGCAGTGATGGCTAGCACTAAATCATGAGGAGTCGTGTTCAGTTTTGCTTTATTTTCGCAGTGGCAAAGGAGCGGCAGTGGTCTTTTGTACCATGAATTTGCCGCACAAGTTAGGTGTATGAAACTGGAAAGGCATGACGAACTTCGCAAATATTTTGTCACTCGAAGAGCTTTGAGGTCACCAGTCGTACACGTTGCCTTTTCGAAAACCTCTTTTCCGTCAAAGCCTATGATCGAATAAATGTAGGCGCTGCAAATAACTGAGATTGAATGGGATCATTGGAGGGACATGTGCCTTGGGCCACAGGTCAGGTCCCGATATTGGTACCGATTCTTTGACGATGGATTATATTTTTAATCAATTCATTCAAACTGGAAATTGTCTTCCAATAAGTTCCGCCATTATTCAACCGGTCTTCGAAATCTGGTAGAGGCTCGAAGTGAAGACATTCTGATTAGAGTTGCAAAGTTTTCCCAATGGGCTGCTACCGGCACCGCCCCGCCCCACAAAAATTTTCTGGGATACCGGCATGCTACCACGCCCCAAGCAAAAAAAACCGCCAAATTACCGGCATACCAAAAAACCTGCATTTTTGATTCTGGCTTACCCCTACATGAGATGCAACATTTTGGCAATTTCAGTAGCCGCCCCACCCAGCAGCCACCCATTGTCCAACCAAAACTACCAGCAGCCTGATGTTGCCTGAGTTCGCCCCACAAATACCACAATTTTGAAACTCCATTCCAGTCTACAGCTGTTAAAATATCACCTGTAATCAAAAAGGTATTGCCTACAAAAAGCATTAACACATTCATCAAAAAAGCAAGGACAAAAAGAACTTGAATTACTGAAATGTGTTTCTGAAGATTGCACAGTGAGCAGCAATCACATTTGCCACAAGCGTTCTTATTTTCCACATTCTCCTAAAATATTGCAGGTACCAACCAAATAATGAACTATAGATAGTCGCAAATCACAATATAAAAAACTACAGATTCGGCCATGTTCCTAACTCATGGACTCATGAACTGAGGAAGCGAGATCAACATCAGCTTTTTCCTATCCGCCAAGATCATCCTATCCGCCATGGCTTGCTGGCTGGTGAGTAAGATACGAATCATGTAAAAATATGTGTTAATAACTCACTTGTCCTGAGAAGTCACCAAATAATATGTATAAATAAAAACGATATAATACCTATCCTCCCCCATCTCAAACGCGGGAACAAACACATGGTTATAAAGGATTTCGAAACAGATGCGCCATACAGTTTTTAACCAGCTGATTAAAACACTGCAAAAAAAAAGGTTTTAGGACTGCAAACTTCTGCCTCGTGAATGATTTTATTCATAAAAATCATCCAACACGATATTGAATTCCAATGAAATCAACACTGTGAGTGTTATTCACTACAAGAAAATTGATTTCTCTTGAGTGATTCAACCAAAAGGGCATATGAATAAATATTACGTCATCAGCTTACATCCTTTCATTAGGGGACAGATGATCTTAAAAGTCAATCCTTGGTTGCCTTTGCGCCACATTGCGCCACTTTGTATTCATTTGGTCTGCATGTTGTGTTTTCTTGTAAAGATAAGACAAAATGCCAGTTTAATTCATTTTCATTTCATTTTGGGACCAAAGTTAGGCTCAGGGCCTAACTTTAACTAACACCTGCCTTTTCAGCTGGATTTTCAGTGTCAAACTCTTTGTAGAGTATCTCAGACCACATCCCAGGACTCAAGGCCAGTTTCCAAACAATGTGTTTTGTGTTGTTTTGATTCTGCCTTTTGCCTAGGGAATGTTGCCATGAACATTTATTTATTTTAGTTATTGTATTATGCCTATTACCTACCATCAGACTTACTAATTGGTTGTGCTTTTGCAACATGAATGAGTATTCTTTGTCTTCCTTTGATAGACCACAGAAGATTCTTGACAATTCTAATTAGAGCCAAACCTGTGAAATGCTGAGGTTCGTGTGTCACCCCTACCCTTAGCAATGGAACTTCTACCACAAAATGTATTTTGCAGTGGCTAAGATTGCTGTTATTACAATTCAATAGCCTCTTAGTGTCCAAAGTTAAGTTTGAATCATATGCTGATAATTTTTTTTTTGTGCAAAATCAAAAATACCGGCATGCTACCGGCAAGACATGCCAGATACCACGAAAAAACCTGCGGTAGTGAAAAATTACCGGCATGCCGGTAGTGCGGTAGGGAAATTTTGCAACTCTAATTCTGATGCCGTGTGAGCGAGCCATGACGACGCGTCATGGCGTGTCGTGTCCGTGCTACTGGCTGTATGTTGCAGAGCTTCGCCAAACCACTGGGTAGGTACTCGTTATCGTGATGCAACCACACATCGCTTCCGATTTCGAAACACGTCCCTGTGACAACAACCCTCAACTTTATTATGTGAGCTTGCATGTAAGCTGGAGAGAATGACTGGGACTGCGGCGTCACCTGGAACCGGCAGCAGGAAATGCGAGCTCACGGAACGGACCGAGTCGCCGCCACCTGACCGAGTCTCGACCTTGGCGCCACAAATACAGAGAGTCGGTCCGCCGTTTGTGTTCAGCACATTGCATGGAAGTCTGGGTATGGAACGAACCGGGTCCGGAGCTTCGTTCACCTAACATTTGGCAAGAACGCTGAGAGAAGAATTCTGTGGCACACTTTGGCTTTGACATTCATTGACAGCGATTATGAATACCTGTGGCCGTTCCTCTGACGAATGCCCAATTTTCATTTCTCGTGGATATTTATGCAGATGAAATTGGCCCATTGCAGAATGCCTCCGGTACCAAGTTGAAGTTACCATTGGAGGGGGCCGGAAGCCACGGGTAGCACCGAGGCTATCATTGTGCTGTATCGCACACGGCAACATAAGTCTGTGATGTAACAACCCGCCCTTCAGCCATAGACCAAAACAGGCTCTACGGGAGTGGTCAGCTGACTCTGTACACTACACAAGCTGTCCGGCTGCTCAGTCACAGTCACTCTCTCGACAAGCAGACCAGTCAGATTTCAGTCATTCAACTTCCGTCCAAGTCCCAGTCTCCTTGTCACAATTGTCCTACGAGTAAAGCTTTCTTGTCCAGTCACAGTTACCCAGACTTACAGCCTTCTTCTTCTTGGTGGGTTAGGGCGCGTAGCCGTCAGGCTCAAGCGTCCGATAAGGAGACTCACAGCTGCAACCACCGAGTTCCAGACTCTCCTTCGCCAGGCCGTTCTGAGGTGCCGCTCCGTCGCGTTGCGCCGGTGGTGGTGTGGGTAAGTCACTTCTGACGCGGTGTGATCCATCATCATCTCTGGCCGGGTGATCAGGTGTGTGGCGACTGGTCGTCCTCTGTCGGTAAACAGGCAGGCTGGAGCTGGCCGTTCACACTCTGAGACAGGCGGGCAGACCGACAGACGAACTGGCGAACAGGCGGGAGGACAGGCGGGCAGGCGGAGAGACAGGCGTGAGGACAGATGGGTGGGCGGAAAGACAGGCCGGCAGGCAGGCTGACAGACAAGCTGACAGACAGGCAGGCTGACAGACAAGCGGACGGGACGATAGGAGGACAGACGGACAGAGAGCGCACGGCTGACAAATTGCCGCCTCAGTCTCACACGTCGACACCCGGACGGTGGCGATCTATAACGGCGACAGAAGCAGAATAGGGCACCAGAAGAATGGCCGATCAGCGGAGTAGATAGTGAGGGTGCCGCGTGACAGCAGGAGATGGTAAACAGACGTGTGTGCGTTTTAATCCAGGGCTGGCCAGGATGCAATGATGCAGTCGGGTTATGTCGATGCCCAGTATCAGACCCGCTATGGTCAGGTCACAACTCTCAGATCGGTGGCCCCCGCTAGTCACAGAACGCCCCTGTCCGACCCATCCTGCACGTGCCGACAGTAAACAATAGAGTGCTACCGGTGCACTCGCCCCTTGCGTCGGCGGATTAGGCGGAATCTCAGTGGATTAGGCGGAACATCGGTAGATTAGTCGGAATCTCACAGGATCTGCGGCCAGTCTATCGTCGGTCGGTATCAAACCGACCTCTTGAGTAGTTGATCCCACGGTAATCTGTCCGGTTATGTTGGCGTATCAGTGAACACGCCGTTTGGAAGAGGGTCGCCTGAATGCTGAGCAGCGGGCTGATTGTTTGTTGTACGGAGTCACGGACCACGGTAGAACTGTCGTGCCGAGCTCGATAGCCTGCCAGTGCGGATGACTTTGTCCCCGCAACGCATTCCGGTACGATATTGCTACATTCCTAGCAAAATGGATTGTATCTTCATTTAGCACATGTCTCCGTCAAAAGGAAAATGCTCAGCATGGTCGTCATCTGCTTCCCTCCATTTCTTCTCAACTTAAAGGGACACTCCCACCTTAACATTAGTTTTGAGTTGAGATAGCCAAATTGGTGGCCATGGCCTGCAAATACCGGTTTGGGCACTCACAACATCGAAAAATGCTTTAATTCGAAGATATGGAATTTCAAACTTGCAGTTTTCGGATTCTAAGGGGCTAATGCATTGGAATGCCCCCTTAGAATTTGTGACGTCAGCGGAGATCTAACGATTTTTAAATCTTAGACTAAAACCATCGTTAACACGTGGTGGTATACGCTGCTTTGCGCGCAACGTCTGCCGCACTTTAAGGCTGCCAAATTATTGCTTCCAAATAAAGTCGCTAGTAACAGGGGAGATCCCAAAAAGTAAACAAAAGTAAAAGCCTAATATCTTGAAAACGAGTGAATATTTTTCGGTGAAATTTGGTAGATATTCGTTTTCGCTCTTTCTGAACCAAGGGACATCACTTTCATGCCAATTCATTAACTTTTTTGAAGGTGGGAGGGTCCCTTTAACATTTCGTTTTCCATACCCCCTCCCCGCTTCCCTCCCATGCCCCAGACGGCGCACAGTGCCACCGACCTCAGCACACATACGGCACGCGCTCCTGGCGCGGCCCGGGTCGGCGCCAGCGCGCCATGGGCCGTGTCACAGATCCACCACTCTCCTTGGACGATGGATGGATGAGGGAACATTCAACTGGAACGGGCCGCGAGCGGCGGCCGGCGCACGCGCCAGCCAAGGCCGCGCCGGCGTCAATGAGGCCGATTTGCATCTGCGCCTACTTAGGGGCGCGCGCGGACCGTTTGCATTTCAGATGCGGCTTGTGTTACCCGCTGGAGGTGGGGGAGGGGGGGGGGGCGGTGGTGATACGGATGGGCGGGTCGGAAACCGCTACCGACGACGGTCTTACTCGTGTGTCGTTTGATTAATCGCGTTTACATAGCATTTTTGACGAGGCTCTAGCTCGCTTATTGGGCGATAATTTCGATGCAATGGTCTTCAAATATTTAGAGGGGATCATTTTGTAAATTGTTAAGCACCATTGGCATCTTTTGCAACATCACGGACGGAGATATAAGCTTGCAACAAACCCTATGTAAACGCGTCTATTGTTAATGATGTTTTTTGCGATTGGGTATCCGTTTTCAATCCGGCGGAAGCTGAAATGGTTGTTGGTGGCTTTTTTTGGTAGTCGGGTTCTTGCGTTCGCGCTAAGTTGATTTTGTTGTTCAGCTAATAGAGACAGCATGTCGTGACCTCAGCACGCACCTCACAATGCCACTCAACAGGACATTTATTATCGACGCACTGCTATCAGTGGCTATAATCGGTACTTAACAATGCACCATGAACATATGAAACGTCTTCGAACATGTCTGATCATCATGTTGTCGATAAAAGAAGCCGATCATTGTCACCGGACTCAGGAATTAAGTAGGTACGATGTTGTTAATTGAATTTTGATGTAATCATTTTGTTCGTGCCCGTTTAAAGAAGCCAGATTCAAGGCCAGGATGTCTGTGCCCTGGAAACTTTCATGAGGTCGACTGGCGTCTTGAAGGTTGTGGATTATCAATAATCACGATACCTGCTGAACGCAGGCATAGTTGGGCTTTGGGTTGGCGTATGATCAGTGGTCAGGTCTTCGGCTTACCTCCATATTGGTGCTTCTTTCCGTGATTAAGATTTATGTAGTCGGGTCTGCTCATTTCTGCTCCATGTCTCTGTAGTTCAACTCCACACTGAGTTCATGATCTGTAGCCATCGCGACGCTTCACGTTTCGTATTGCTCGGTTTTCTCCCGGCGGGATGCCACAGCTGGTGGGTAACGAACCCCGCGCTCCAGAGCTCTACACTGGACCCCATGGAACGGATCCGGTGGAATCCCAGAGCTCCGGCGTGATTCCATTAGCGACTGTATAGTGACTGACTGAAGGAGGTTTCAATAGATTTCCGTATATGCAGTATTTCAGTTAATCAGCTAGTCACTCGGCAGTTGTGTGGCTCTTTTAGTAACCCACTCGCTGTAACCACAGTTTCGTCGGTGAAGCTTCTCATTCACCTCGAAATTCGGTCTTCCGTTCTGTGTGGTCCAGTCACTCAGTCTGAGCTCAGTCAGCTCAGTCGTCATGTGTGACTCCCCGCGTCTGGCCATGTATCCCCCTCGCGGTGACGCATTCCCCTCACCCCAGTCTGTGTTCCGGCGGCGGGCAGGTGTGAAGGACGAGTCCCATGCGGTCGCTGTGTGTACAGTCTGTCTTAAAAGTACCGCGCAAAGTGACGGTGGATCCATCAAGCCTGACCGAGAAGGGCCTGCTATAATTTGAGTTACCGAACCAATTGACATTCTCGTCCATTCCCCAGGTCAATGGGTTCGGTGACTTTCAAATTAAAGCAGGCCCTTCCTCGGTCAGGCTTGATGGATCCACCGTCACTTTGCGCGGTACTTTTAAGACAGACTGTACAAACAAACAGCGGGGCTGACCTCAGAGGCGGCTCCACGGCGGAGGGCGGGCGACGGAGAGCTACCGGAACGGGTTACCGGAACGGTCCGCCCCCGCCAGCTGACCGGGCTGCGTGGAACCAGACGGAGAGGAGAGGAGAGGAGAGGAGAGGAGAGGAGAGGAAGGGAGAGGAGAGGAGAGGAGAGGAGAAGAGAATAGAGGAGAAGAGAGGAGAGGAGAGGAGAAGGGAGGGAGAGGAAGGGAGAGGCCATGGAGGGCGGGGTAAGGAGAAGTAACGGTGGATCTAGGGCATTGGCGATATGCGCAAAGACAGTAGAGATACTGAAATGTGGTGAGCACTGAGCACGTTCGGCAGAGAGACGGGCTTTTAGAGCGGCCCGGGCCGCAGAGGATCGAAAGGTGCAGCGGTACGCCTCCTTATCATCCCAGTACCTTTTCGTTCCATTGGCGGTCGAAACATCAGGCGTTGTTGGCCCCAGTGCCATCAACCTAGTGCAGGAACTCGGCCGTAGGATCACAGCAGTAACCGGCGAGAGGCGCGAGACGGCCTGGTTATGGCAAAAAATTTATATTGCCGTCATCCGCGGAAACGCGGTAGCAATAAGAGGCTCTGCTGATCATTCCTCCTCCATGAGCCCCGCCAACCAAACCTCACCACCACGTGCAGCTCCACATCATACACCGAAACAACAGACTTATCATGACACCCGTAACACTCAGGCCCACTTCTCTCACACCCTCCCTCAGCCACGATCACCAGCTCAATCCAACCCAACAGCACCACCATCCCCAGCGCTTGAAACCCACGACTACGACACACCATCAGCATCCCACTCTTTTGCCGGACACCAAGACATACCATCATCACCCTCAAAATCCATCAGCTCAATCTCTACTCGCCTTATAATGTATAGAAAGATATATGAGGAAATGAGGGCAAGTTTTGTGCTACAAGATGTCGATCTGAGCCGCGACCCTCTGGCGGACCCAGACCTGGCTCCATACCTCATGCGCGGTGTTACTCAGTGTCCTGACTTATCGTGTCTAGCTCAGCCTTAGCTGTAGTTATCTGTGCATATTTGTATACCTATTTGAGGTGCATGTTTGTACTGTTTTCTTTGTTTGAATACATTCAGAAGTTTTTATCCGCTGAGAGCCGTTCGGGGAATGCGGAGGTGTTATATCGCACATTCCTGGCCGGTGATAGGACATTCTTTCGGGACATAAACTGACGCTGTGTAGGTGTGTTTACAACTCTGGATAGTGGTGAAACGGTGCAGTGTGCACTTTACGGTGCATGTTTATCGCATTTGCAGACGGTGACCATCAGCCACTGTGTTTGCGCTTTTATGATAATGCAGAGCACTGTTTAAGGATCGTTTTGAGATTTGAAGATGTAGCCAAACAAATGCACACAAACATATATTTGCCAACACTTTTGGGTTGTCCTGTGCAATGAGTAAATCCTTAATAGTAAGCCACTTTCTTCATCTGATGTTTTAGGACTCTCCGTTTATCGCTTCAATGTCTATCCGCCCTCTTATATGGCCTAATGTATTCGAAATGCATTAGTGGGCTATTTGTCTTTGCTGGCTTGCAATCTCCGTTGTTCGTATCTTCCTTTCTTCCCCACCGGTTCCGCCCCCGTCTATCTCTGTTCCGGTGGTCGCTGACAGTGTGTCAGGCGCTGGGACTCTGTTCCGGTGATCTCTGACAGTGTGTCGGGCGGCGCTACCGGCCGGTGTCGCCAGCGGGACTTTATCTGCCGACAATAAATGAGCGTCTGCAGTGTGCGTTGCGCCGCGCCCGCAGCGTCCCGGTAACGGACGGGGCACGGGGTGCGTGTCTCGCGGAGAGTCATACATCAGACTGTCAGCGGCCGGCACCTCCACGCGCCGCTGAGGGGTGAGAACATGACGGTACCTCTCGGCGCCTCTGAGGAGTGAGAACATGACAGGACCGGTGGGTGGGTGATTAACCTGCGCCCGACCGGCCGGCCGGCCCTGTGTCTCTGCTAGGATAGTGACAGAGGACTGCTTCTGTGTCTCTGTTGCTCCCCTGTGCTGGGGAGGAGGGAAGGGACGTCCAGCCCAGGTCACCCCGGCTGAGTCAGAGGTGACCTGGTCCGGGTGGCCGTGCTGCTCTGGGTGGGCTGACAGCGCCATGAAACACAGCTCAGCTATCACCGCAGCTGGGCTGGCTCGATTGTTTATGTTCGCGATTAATTAGTTTCACAGATGATGCAATGCGCGTGGCTGAAAGTTCCTGTCAGCGAGTGACCCGATCGTCGAACTCAACTGTCTGTTGGCACTAGAGGGCAACAGGAAGCTGTATTTATGGGTCCTTCAAGGCCTGGATTTGACGGTTGTGCTGTTCATGATTTTTATCGACACAACGGAGCATTGCAACGAGTCTGTTATTGTGGTTTGGTTCATGATAGTAATTTATTGGATCAATCGGATTAGCGAAAATTAGAGAGGATATTTGTTATAGGCTATACCTGCATAGTTGTGGGTAGAATTGTAGAATTGTAAACCGCAGCATGAGGTCTCGAATGATCGGCGGTGCTTTACTGACAAAAATGATTTGTCGTAACCGAGCAATCATGAGCGTCATGTGCGCTTTGAGTGTCTCTAAATCCATGTGATGAACGGCGCTGTATCTACCGAAGACAGCCTGCACCTTCCCGGGTGCGCACCCCTGCCGATTCGCCAATTGCCATGCATGTCCGACATCATTCCCACACATAAATCCGGCGTCCGCCCGCCACTCAGCGCCATTTGCGGCCCCTCGATCCTGTTGGTTTTCGCCGCCCTAAATCACTGTCCCTGCACAGATGACCCGACTGTAAATCTCGGCTCCTCTATCGGTCCGCACTGGGCGGTACCGCTGTGACCTCTGATCTCACCAGTCGCCGTCCTGACATCCACCCTGCCTGTGACGCCGTACTGTGACCTGTGACCTGACCTAGCACCTCTGTGACCTGACCCGGCACCTCTGACCTCCCCGGCGCGCGCGATGACTCATCGCTCGATGACGCTACCCGGCGGCCCGGCGGGAGTCGGTCCGTCTCGACTCCGGTGGTCAGTTGGGATGCAGACTCCGTCCGGCGGCTCGGCGGCTCAGGGCACGTCCTGTGCGGCCGTGCAGCGTGGTCGTGCGCAGCACACCTTCCCATTCGGACGCTCCGTGGCAGTCCTGGCGGTGGCCGGGGCGAAGGTCATGGAACGAGAATGGAGAGGAGCAGAGATTGAAGGGGTTTGGCCTTTCAGCGAAAGTGATGGTGTGTGCGAGCGTAACTTTGATATTCAAAATATGCTAACAGAAGTAATATGTATTGGAAAATACTGATCAAGTGTGGCTGTGATCATACCGTCCACTGGGTCCACGTGACTGGTTTTTAATCCGGGACTTTCAGTCGGTGATTGACAGCTCGTCGTTGATCGCTAGCAGAGTCGACACAATAAATGTTTTCGTTGAACAATCAGGTCGTTTTCAAATTTCAAGTGATTTCTATTGCCTAATTCTCAAATCGATAAAGCGAGGAGGCATGCGATGCTAGCACCTTGCAAATAAATACCAAATATCACATGAGGCTTCACAGCCTGAATAATGAAATTGAAAGGAAAGAAATCAGTGTCGCGCTCTTGAGCCGTATCATATCTCAGCTCTACTTGAGACAGACATGGCTTAGACGAGTCGACTCGAGGGCCCTCCGTTCACCGTGACGAGTTGTACGGCGCACTTTTTTCTAGCTCTGCCAAGAACTACTGGTCGCCTGATAACACTGTGTTTCTTTTCACTCGAGACTACCATAACTCCTTGATAGTGAAACCGCCTACTACTATCACTATCGATGGAGTTCCCTTTCATAGCAGACGCTCCCACTCCCTACCCGCGTTGTCTGGACAGAAGGTCACAAATTATGCCCGTCGGTACGGCGCTGATGTTCCTACACCGCAGCTGTCATGTCATGTCAGCGGGCGCACGCGCTGCCCCCTGCCCCCCCCCCCCGTGTCCAGCCTGCAGCCGAGCGCGTCTCTCCATAGCTGATGTCACCGGCGGCAGCGTATCGTACAGCTACCGGAGCTACCCGCCGCCTATACGGCAGCCCAGCCAACGTCTATATCTTGCAAGCATGAATGAACACAGGAGCGCTCTCTGACGCCCGTTCTCCGATAAGTCAATGTCAATATAAGCAAACTACACTGGCAGAGCACAGGCTCATTTGGATTGCCGAGATACATAAATTACGGCGGGTGGTGAGCAGTTGGGCAATGCACGTGCCATTGTGCGGTGCATTGTGTTCGTTTTCGGATGGTTGCCGTTCCGCTGAGATGGACACGATAAGCACTCGGGGCAGTGACTGTGAGTTCCTCGCCGTACGGGGCGGGGGCGCTGTATCTGTCCGTCGGATGGACCCCCGGGAGAGGTGTTGTGACGCCGCCGGGCCAGTCTCACGCGCCCGTAAACACACACGGCTGGGTGCTGAACGGAGGGACGGATGGAGATGGCTGAACGGCTAGAGAGCTAGACGGCTTGACTAGAGAGCTGGGCGGCTTGACTAGGGAGCTAGACGGTTTGACTAGAGAGCTAGACAGCTGGAGAAGTCTGGGCTGAACGGCCAGAAAACAGGGTAGCGTGGAGTATGCTTGGATGGCTGTAGCAGGGCTGAACGTGTGCAGTGTGCACGGCTGAATGGCGAGGGTACGGCGGCGCCGCCTTTGCGGTCGGCGGCCGCCTCTGATGTTATCCGGTACGGTGGACCCAGGGGCCCCCTGGCCGCGGTGTGGACTAGTGGTGTCAATCGGTTACCAAAATTTCGGTATACCAATACCGAACCGATACCGATTCGGTATTCGGTATTTTATACCAAAAGCATTTGGTATTTTGTCGGTATTATGAAAGTCAACTACTGTGATAAAAAATTAAAACATTTTTGATAAACCTTCTGAACTCAAATTTGATTTGCTAAATGACATTGGATGAAGAAAAAGGACAACCATGACATATTTCTCCCAAATGCATGATGTCATAACAAATGGGCAAACACATTAACTGCAGCATCAAACACATCAGTCTACCAATGTTAAATGGCAACTTATCAGTGCCATAGACCCGGGAACAGGGGGGGCAGCGGGGGCGCTTGCCCCCCCAACTTGAGAGCCGAGGGGGCGGCGCCCCCTCAACATTGAGGCGGCGAGAAAGGATCTTTCCTCACTTTTCCATACTTCTTTCCTTCTTGTTTCCTTTATGCATCTAAACATCAACACACGGCATTTTCCTTGCCAGCTGAGTTGTTTCTGTTGATACAGTATCGATTTGACAACATCTGCTATTGTCATCCCGCTTTGGTTTGGGCCTGACCTTGGCCATAAGTTTGGCAGACCATATTTTATGCTGGACCATTTTGAGTCAACTTTGAGAAATATGCACATAACGTACAACGGTGGTAAAATCGTTGCTATAGGCATAACACAGTTTACACGCTCCGGGTGTGAGGGCGGGGTGTGGGGCAATGAGTGCACTTAGGTGGCGCCCTCGGAAGGCCGGTATGGGATAAAAGCTCAGCGACACTAAGTACTGGTGTGGTGCCTTCGGTTATCGGTAGCACCCTCAGAATCACCGGCGTAGGGCCCTCAGAGCTGCCGGTAAGGGGCCTTTAGAGGCACTGGGCTGTCATGCAGGTGCCAGTGTGGGCGCTCAGAGGTGCTATTGTGATTCTCTCAGAGGCGCCGGTGAGGGTCCTTACAGGCGTTGCTGTGGGCTCTCATAGACGCTGGTGTGGAGCCGTTACAGACGGGAGTGGGGCCTTTAGAGCCGCTGACGCGAACCCTCTACAAGCCGGCGGGGGGTTCTCAGTGACCGGCAAGGGGCCCTTAGGCCGGCAGATGAAGTTTTGTGTGGTCCTTACTTAGAGACCGGCATGGTACTGTCAGACGCCGGTGGGGCCCTCAAAAGTCACCAATGGGTGGCTTTTAGATGCGCAGGTGTTGGCCGTTGGGTCCTCAGAGCCACCGATATAGGACTTTAATATAGGCACTGGTGTAGGCACTCAGAGTTGGGCGTGTGAAACCCTTAGAGACACCGGCACCGCTGTGGGCCCTCACAGGCGCCGATGAGTTGCCGTTATTCCCCAAAGTTACCGTTATTCGGCCATCAGAAAAATAAGTGTGGGACCATCACATGTGGGAAATGCCCCTAGAACTGGCCCCTCATAGGCCGATAAGAACTCTCAGAGGCCAGTAACGGCCTTTGGAGACCACCGAGGGACCCTTAAAGCCGTAAGAGGTCCTCAGAAGCCGGAGTGGGGTCCTTATGGAGATCTTAGTGTGGCTATTTAGGGCCCATGAGGTGTTCTAACGAGCCCCATGGGGCCCTTCTGAGTCGAAATATGGTCATCGTTAACCTTCAGCGGTCAAATGGCGCCGGTCAAGAGTCCCTCGGACCCGAGGGTCCCTTTGAACCCAATGGGGGGGGGGGACGTGTCCCCTAAGAGCCCCAGCTACGCCACTATTCCATATGCATCATGTCAGGTATTTTAGGCTCGCCCCCCCAACTTGAAAATCGTTCCCGGGCCCCTGATCAGTGCCAGCAAATTCCAATACCATGAGGATAATTATCTTACAAAAAAGCTAATGTGCAAACCATGTACATTAAACATTACATACATTGCATTAAACATGTATCAATGTTTAACTCACTGTATACTGGAAAACATACTCTAACTACCTTACTCAAAATTTCCAAAGCGTTCATTGGTAACAAATTTGACTTTGTTTTGAGGAGTCTGTGATTGATATTCTTGACCTTGTCTTGCTCTCCATTTCACTGCAATGCAGTTACCTTATCCCAAGGTCAAAACCCTGTTTTTATAGCACTAGCTTCACCAATATCATCTAATATTGAAGGCAGCATCTATCACTTCATCATCACCCCACAAATTCTCAACTTCGTTCAACATCAAAAAGATCCTGTGGATAATTTATTTTCTTTACTTAGTGTTCTCTTTCCTGCTCTCCTCAACAGAAAGAAATCCCTAGCAATGTAATCAAAAGCATTCCTAAAATATAATTAGGTCTTGGCTTGATTCGCAAATAGCAGTTTAAAAACTGAACACAAGACAGCGTATATTCGGATGCAGTATGAGTAGAGCATGGGTCCCGAAAAATTCTTCAGAAACTAGAGAAATTCTCGCGGCCACCGGCATTTAGGCGATCTGCTCGTACTTTTGTCACTGGAGCGCTTCTTTCACGGAGATTGCGCCGGCCGCCTGCAACGGACGAAAAATACACGGCTTTGCAATCCGGCTGATCGTGGGAAAATACAGCCGGAGGTCTCGGCTCTATGCAGGTATACCACCGGGAGAGATGTGTTTATTGTATAGTATATACCACTGGCTCGATGTATAGCCTGCAAGTTGGCTTTGGTGCAAACATGTCAAACAGGGTATAGGGCGGATCGATGTAAGCAAATCAGACGTTCAATTGACAATTTCCGATTCTTATTCGATAATTACGACCAATTATATTTCATTTTGGGAAGTGTTATTGGGACCGGAGCAATAAAATCTCATTTTCCCCTGTCTCCTTACCTATCTCCCAAACCCCTTGCTCACGATCATCTTTCCTCTCTTTAGGTATCAGTCTCCTTCCCGTCCTCCCCGAGTCTCTGACAAGTAATATCCATATCTCTAAGTCTTTTCCTTCATCTGATCCTCCTTTCTCTCACCGCCCTTCTCTCTCTCTCACCACCCTTCTCTCTCTCTCTCTCTCTCTCTCTCTCTCTCTCTCTCTCTCTCTCTCTCTCTCTCTCTCTCTCTCTCTCTCTCTCTCTCTCTCTCTCTCTCTCTCTCTCTCTCTCTCTCTCTCTCTCTCTCTCTCTCTCTCGTCCGTCTGTCCATCTCTTTGTCCGTCTCTCCGTCCGTTCGCCCGCCCTTCCGTCTCTCAGTCCGTCCGTCCGTCCGTCCACCCTTCCGTCTCTCAGTCCGTCCATCCGTCCGTCCGTTTCTCCATCCGTCCGTCCATCAGTCACTCTCTCCGTCCGTCCGTCATCAGTCTCTTCGTCCGTCCATCCGTCTCTCCGTCCGTCCGTCCGTCTCTCCGGAGGTGCAACTTTTCCCAAATAGTTTTTGGAACGTCACACAGTATATCGAACCCACATATTACATAGAGGTGCAACTTTTTCAGGTCCCACGTTCACCACGTCCAACGTTCTAACAGGTCCCAATTTTCCTGCCTTTTGGGTCATTGACCTGACCTGGAAGGTCAACCGATGACCTAGGACCTTAAAATTGGGTATCATCGGCTTCCTCTCGTCACGGGCAACACGCTGGTTTTTTTTTTCCGCGAAGCTCTAGCTTGATCAGGAGCGAAACGGCAAGGGGTTATACCTTATACGTTCGCGGCTGGAAAAAAAAAACACCTATACGGGCGAGGGTCAAGTTGAAAGTATTAATTTGGTTCAAAACGATGATGTAGATAAGTTAGTTATTTAAATCTAAATATCCTATGACGAGAGCGATGGACATTTTTGGTATGCAGTGTTATCCATTGAAAACAGGTCAAAGCTATTGAGTTTTTAATTTAGTGGTCGCCGCTTACTAATCATGCGGCATACACGCCGCACATAACCGCCAATGCCGCAACGCAGCTTAAATTTCGAAGTAAGCATTTAGTCTCACCCGCATTCATATGGTACCCGTCGTGTGTGTCCGATAATTTCTCTAGTTTCTGAGGAATTTTTCGGGACCCATGCTCTGCTCATACTGCATCCGAATATACGCCACAAGACATCTAAGAACTTTTAAATGTCGCAGCTGCGCCAAAACCCGATCCCAGCCAGCAATTTTACTCCGGGCCCAGGCAGGCTCAAGTGCGGCTAGCCCGAGATTTTAGTCGGGCTAAAGTCGGCTAGGGCTTGGGCTAAAGTCGGCGTATGACACAAAAACGCCGACTTAAGCCCATGTTCTGCCCGAGGTATGCCCGCTCTGCAAGCTCCGGATAGCCATAGTTTAGCCCTAGTTGTGCGACGATTGGCGGTAGCCCGATGTAAGCCCGAGCAAAACGTGACTGGCGCAGAAATGCGCATGCGTGAACAGCCGATCAAGTATGGCTAAACTCAGGCTTTACTCCAATAAGCCAAAGGAGACAGCCAGCTTGATCAGCCCGCGCTCCGCCCAAGTTGAGCCTGCTTTGATTGCGCGGGCGGATGTCGGGCTGAGCTGCAGCTGGCCACACTCGGGCATAGCTGCGGCATACCCAAGCTCAGCCCAAGTAGAAAATGCATTGGTTTTGATCGAAGTGGGCAAACCCAAGCCAAGCCCAAGCTGCCCGACGTTTGCCATAGTTTAGCCCAAGCGAATTGCTGGCTGGGATGTGGCTCAATAACAATTGAAAATAATTGAGCAACATTGTTTTTCTGGTTCTTCATTTTTTAGCGATAGCGGCGTACAATCTTTCTTGAATTAATTTAAAGAAACCAAAATATTAGCATCATATTTTTAAATTAAGTATACATAAGCAAAAAAGAAAAAAACTTTATTTTATGCAGTTCCGTGCGTTTCGTGCCTAAATGCAAATGGCCGCCGCCTTCAAGGCTACCATAGTGGAAGTGATGCCATGCCACGTGACAGGCGTGACACGTGTCAATGATTCCGTAAAATTATGGACATTTTACTTAGCTTTCATCGCGATATCATTACAGTCCCAGCCAGCAATCCCACTCCGTTCCCGATCGGGATTTTCGGACTCAGCCCGCACCACCCCGATCGGGACCGGAGTGGGACAGGATTGGGAAATGAGACACTTTGTACGGGCTGGAACGGTCCGGATATCCCAACCTACCCCGCACGGTCGGTTGGGAGATCCCGCACGTATCCGGACCGCCTTATGACGTTTTAACAAGCGCTTAACTCCTATCCCGATCGGGATTCCCCAAATCTCCCCGCACAACCGGTTCGGAAATCCTGCACGCATCCGAACCGCCTTATGGCATTTTAACAAGCGATGAACTCCGATCCCGATCGGGATGTCCCAACTCGGCCCGCACGGCCGGTTCGGGAATACCGCAGGTATCTGACATATTAATCGCAGTCTTATAACCGCAGATTGCTGTTATGCAGATGCGACCACTTTGCTTGCGCCACCGCAACCCCTCGCCTCTTCATTACTCTCCAATCCAACCTTTATAATGCCTGCACGACAAAATGAATTGCATTGGACACTGAAATATATTCACAAATTTATTGGTTGCACACAGGTCAAATTTTAACAAATTCACAGCCTGGCCAGCACATTCATGGCGTCGGCCAGCATCTTAGCGCTGCTGCAAGGCGCTGGCACAGCGGACTCACTTCCGGTGTTCACAGTCATTATAGCAGGCCTGCGCCTTGTTCGTGTCGGCTCCTCTGCGGACAGTGTGTCCGTGTGCCGTCACGGGCTTCAGAGAGCCACCGCGAAACTATGTAGACGGCTGGCATCTGGTCGGGCGGTTCACCACTGTGCGAAGAGAGCATCTGAAAATGACCAAGAGGTAATTAATCAAAGTCTGGAACACACTAAAAATCAGTAAGAAATAACCCACATCTGACATTTCACGTGGTATGCCTGGTAATTCAGGTTTCAAACCTACAATGCAACCAACGACACTTGACAATGAGACCAAACATCTTCTGTCCATGATAACTGATCAAACATGCGACAGCACGAGTGTAATTCACATGCCGTAAAACCACAACGAAAATAAAAATTTATATTACCTACCTATAGCTTTCCCGCTCCATACATCACGGATGAAGTGTGCACTATACTCACCCTGTTCTCAAAGACGGACTGATTTCCCTGCAACGACAACAGTTGAACCGACCGCTTGCTAGAGCCAGTTCAAAAGCAATATCCTAAGGCAGCAGCTCAAAGGAGGGATCGACACTTGACCAACGCGGCAGCTAGACTGGCCGCTGCGCTCAGAGGACGCGTCTGCCTGCACGCGGCCCATCTGATTGCTTTTCCAGGCTTTCTGGGCCACCGGATATGGTGCCCGAAGCGCCTTCTCAGATCGGTTGGGATAACAACGTAAATCACAAGCCTGTCTAAACATGGGATTCGATTGGGCTATCCGTACCGCGTCCCAACCGATTAAGCATGCGGTCCGGAAATCCCGAGTCGCCCCTACCGCCGGCCATCGAGGTCCGGTATCGATTGGGACAAGTCGGGACATCCGGAGCCTATCCCGACCGTCCCCAACCGCATCCCGGACGAATTGCTGGCTGGGGTGGTGTCTGCTATCTATCAGTGTGCCTCGTAAGTAATTATTTATCAAGATTTGTTGTGTTAAACATTTATTTATGATGAAAATTGTCTGCGTCACTATCGTCACCAGTTGAACTGTAGGTATCATGGATTTTGTTTACATTAATGGTATAGCCCAGCCCATCATTGTCATTTGGTTACCATTTTTTGATTATGATAACACACGCAACCCTGTCTTGACTGGACTCGAATTGAATGACTTGGGTTCAGGCATGGATGAGATTCAGGGTTCAAGTTCTTGTCCTTTCACCTCATGCAGATGACTTGAATCCACATCCCAGTTAAGTAACTGACCTGAATATTTGTTAATAGTTACACAATACAGTTATATTTTTTGCAGTGCAAATAACTTTCTTGTTTTTGTTGCCTTATTTTAAAGTATAACCTTTTAATGCTTATCATTTGTTTTGAGAAAGTTTGAAGCATTTGTTTGATGGATCCCTGAATTCGGTACCTAGTCGGTATTTCACCCTATTTCTGAAAATCGGTTCGGTTTTGGTATACTCTCAGTGGTTTTGGTCGGTATCGGTTTGGTATTGGTTTCCAAAATTTCTAAAACTGACATCACTAGTGTGG
Organism: Amphibalanus amphitrite; assembly: GCF_019059575.1. Taxonomy (NCBI): domain Eukaryota; kingdom Metazoa; phylum Arthropoda; class Thecostraca; order Balanomorpha; family Balanidae; genus Amphibalanus; species Amphibalanus amphitrite. The sequence continues at coordinate 122,151 of NW_024882354.1, read as the reverse complement.
ACCGAGCGCCACGTGCCGCCGCTGCGCCGCCGCCGCCGCCGCTCACATCCCATCGGCATTCGGCGCGGCCCGCAGCGGCGCAGCAGCGCCATACATGGCGCGGCGCCCCGCCGACTGGGTAACAGGGTTACTCGGGACTCGGGAGGGCCACCTTCGTCCGTCACTGCCGCTACAGCCATACCGCGCCGCCGGCACTGTCACTGCTACAGCCCACAGCCTCATTGGCTGCCATCGTCAAGCTATCGGTGTTGCGACATCTAACTCGCCCTCCGCCGTCCGCTGTCGCTGTCACAGTCGCTGTCACAGCCGCTGTCGGCTGGACCTCAGCTGTCAGCAGGTGGATGCCGAAGCAGACCTACCTGTCCGAGAAGCAGGGCTGCCGACTGGCTCGGAATTTCAGTCGCTGGATGCCAGACTGTGCTGTTTTGTGACTGCTGTAACGGGAGGATGGCTTTGTTGGCAGTCGGGTATTGGTCGAGCTTGGGTCGAGGTTGACCAAGGGATAGGGTTAGTCAGCTAATTGGCACATTTCGTGAGCCTAAAGCAGCACACGTCTCTCACAAGATTCACGACTGTCAATCGTTCAGACGACAGTGGCTCCTATCGCAGCACGCGACCAAAGTCACAAAGCATCCATACCGAGTTGAAATAACACGCATGACCGACCGTGGCTGCTCGCTATAGAGCCGACTGAGGCCGGTCAGTGAAGCTGTCACAACGGCACGCGACTGAGAGGCCTCTCGGCCCGGAGAGCTCCCCCCCCCCCCCCGCTCCATGGCGGCTGCTGAGTGTCCGAGCTGAGTGAAGACTCGAGTCAGGAGCGCGTGGCATGACTGCCCGTCTGGCTCGTCCAGGAGCCGACTTCTGAACGGACCGGCCGCCGCAGCCATGACCAGCCGGTCTGTCAGGGGTCGGGGAGGGAGGGGGTGGTCCAGGGCCGACGGGCCGCTCCCCGCTGCCGCTGACTCATACGCCGCTGCCGGACCTATCGGACGGAGATCGGCGCCCGTCGACACCGGCCGTGTGTCGGCGCGTCCACCGTTCTGAGCATGTGACGGCGGCAGACGGACAGCGACGTCCAAAGACACTCTGTGGATCATTTGTTTCTGCGAACCAGTTGTTATTCCGTTCTTTCTCATTTACGTTGCAACCATCATTGTCATTGTTATGCCTTGGTGTTTGCTTGCTTCTCTTCATATTGATATGAGTATTTTTGCGTTCTACATGTGCACATTCAAGGCAGGTAGCTGCCTGATATATTCTGCACGATGGCAACGCCTGTACGCGCTTCTGCAAAGCTTCTCATCGTTACGTTGTAAATAATTCACTTTTCAATCCCAAATGCTGTGTCAGCTACCGCACACTTCAGCAGCATCCACCCCTTCCGTCTGCAGCATAAGGTCGCCTCGCCAGGCACCCGTTCCGTCCACACAAACCCCCTCTACGGAGGCGAATCGGGCTCTATGTGTGCGCCAAATGAACATCGCACTGTGTCCATTGTGAGCGTGGCGAGTCGCGTCGGAGCAGGAAGCGCCGTCCGTGACCGTGCTCTGCGTGTTCTATACAGGAGTGTGAGGGACAGGCGGGTACACACGCGGGCACACAGAGGGGCGCGGGGGGCGGGCCGGCGGGAGGAGCCGCGCCCCTCCCCTCCTATACATCCTCTGCTCGCTGCCATTTCCCGGCCGGTCTGTCAGCGGTGAACGCGTGACGGCCACAAATTAGATCCATTAGTGGGCGGTGTAGGCGATTGGTTAACTCGGTGCGCAACTGCTCACGGAGCGCAGAGCGATGCTGGCGTGAACACGTGTGACGTGACGACGAGCGTGGCGGGCCGGCAGCGGTAACGCAGTGGCACCCCGACAAACTGCAAATGGACTGTTGGGAACGGAGAGTGATCGCTGAGCGGGGATAAATTGGACGTGATTAAGGAACGGGCTGCGCCTGAAAGCGTTTCATTACGCGCTAGTGTTGTTTATTGGTGATATTTTGCAGGAGATTCTTAGATGTCATCGATTGCCTCCGTAAAATTCATCAAACGTGATGTCAAATGGAATCATCAGAGAGGGGGGAGAGAGAGAGAGAGAGAGAGAGAGAGAGAGAGAGAGAGAGAGAGAGAGAGAGAGAGAGAGAGAGAGAGAGAGAGAGAGAGAGAGAGAGAGAGAGAGAGAGGAAAGGAGGGAAAGAGTGAACGAGATGGTACCTATTACAGAAGAGGTTATCAGGACAAAAGAAAAGACGTGCGTAAAGCACACATCGGTCGAATAAAAACGAGCACAAAATCGGGTCAGTGAATGACTCCCGGTTTCGATATGCGTATCTGCTATTCTGCCCCAGGCGCTGGCCGTCCCGACTTCTTTGGTATCGACCGTCGTACAGATCCCTTCCAGTCGCACCAGGGGCTATTGATTTGCGTAATAGAGCGCGTACAAAACTGACGGCATACTGATGAGCCGTGAATATGAGCCATATCGCTCCCGTGTGATGAAATGAAACCATGTTTGGGGATTGGAAAAATTGGCGACAGGTAACTAACTTCGATGATGTTTTAAAACAATTACTTCTACAGGGCTCAACTATGCATAGTTAGAACAAAAGGACTGGTTCATCTACAGGTGTAGATACCCGATTTCTGGACTGAGTGGCCGTCTACCTGCCTTCTAGCTGTAGCTGTGCTATGTGGTTCATTGGACCAACTCGCCCTGTGCTGGCTGGCCGGTGGGCGGCTCCTGTCCGTGACTTAGTCTTCCCCGGCCCTTCACTGTTAGCCCGGCGCCCCACCAATCACACCGATCCTAAGCGACCTCCTCTGACCTGGAGTGACCTCTGCCGCCCCACTCAGCCCTCTACGGGTCACCGCGGGTCAACAGCATGGCTCCAGACGGAGGTTTGGCTCAGTTACAATTAGCACCCCATTTTGCCGGCCTTGATAGCTCCCATCAATAAGGCTGATCGCGGGGAGTCTGTACCAGCGGTGCTCAATTGCAATGTAATCTCGGGTGCCGTGTGTGCTTCATTGTCTGGGGGCTGAGAGCGGCCTGTGGTTATGCGATGTAGTGGTCTCATTCTGGCAATGGAAAAAGATGGCATCGATCGCGGCTGAAGTGATTACACGCTGTCAGGTCGTGCCGGCGGCCGCGGTGAGGGCACGGCGAACAGACCCGGGCTCACGGCCAGACGGTCGGCCGTCGAGGGGCGTAAGTGAAACGATCTTATGGTGACCATTAAACGAATGGGTGGACATGGATGGCTATCATTCAGCTGCAGCTAATAGGCGGACCCAGGCGGCGATGGGAGCTCATGATCATCTCTCCGCTGGCCGTTTTCATGCATGACGATCGAGGGAACACAATGGAAGTAATCTCTTCATAAATCTCTGGACTATGCCCAGAAATCGTCCGTATGGCTGAACACACGTTCGATGTGGATGCGCGTCTGATGTTGGTGGCTCACTGTTCGGTGGACTGCCATTCAGCTCAGCTCAGTTCAGCGCATCTCAGTTCGGCGGGCTCTGCCGGTGGTCTGCGCACCGGTCGGTGGTCCGTGACCAGTTGTCTGCTCCCCTCTATCCACCCTCTGTGTGCGCCGCCGCAGTGACTGGGTCCGTCTCCAGTCTGCACCGCTGTCCACTGTGTCTCCCTCCCGCGGCGGCCCCTCTGCACCGCTGTCCACTGTTCCCTCACCAGCCCTCCCTCTGAGCTGTCCCTCCCGCGGCGGTCCCTGTGTGCACCTGCGGGGATGGACGGCACGCGCGCCACCTCAGGTGTGCACCCTGCGTGTCCTCTCACACCGACTCACCAACTCACAGCTCAGCTCACACACTGCCGCCGAGCGGTCCGTCACATTAGCCGTGATTTACCGTCGCCGGTGGGACGCCCGACAGTCGGTCCGCTGCGGTCCCCGGCGGCCGCGCGGGGGGCCGACAGTCCCGACTCTGAGGTCCCGGTCCGACCCCCGCCTCTACGGACGCCCCGCCGAGCGGCGCAGAGTCGGAGGCGCGTCCAATCGGCGCGTCATCGCTGGCGTATCGCGCGTGCAGCCGCCGCCGCCGCGGGTGACGCCGGTGACGCCACAATGGGCGCGGATGACACGCGGGGGAGGGGAGGGACCGGCGGGGAGACAGGAGGATTTGTCACCGCGCAGGGTGGGCTGCGATCGGCTCCGATCACCGCGGTCTGTTTCATCCGCGCGCCGGGAGGGAATCGGACGGTGATTTGCGGCTCGCGGAGGTGACGGAAGCGGGATCATGAGAAGCCAGCCCGGTGGCGCGGGGTACTAATTGCCGCTAGAAAAACAAACGCTCACCTCCGGGCCCGCCCGCCGCACTGTGGGGTTTTTATCGATCCTAGCACGAATTTATTTATATCGCATCCTCCGCTACCTTAACTAATTTTATTTCACCTTCAAATGGTTAAGCTTAGGGTGTATGATCCCTGACAACATGGTTGGCTCTCCTGCTTGACCCCATCCCTCCCCTGCCCCCTCCCCACGGACTTAGCACTGAAGCGTTTTCGGCTAGCAATGCATCGTGGGCGTGGAAGCGTTAAAAAAGTAGAACGAAACTACAATCGTTTTAGAAGTAGATATTTGTTCATGTCTAGCCCAATCACCAAAAGGCATTTCGGGCTTAACCTTTGCACTTTGTTACTCCTTGCACTTAAAGGGGGAGGGGGTCGCACAGGGGCTCCGCCACAGGGGGGTACGCGGGGGTCCGGACCCCCTCAATAATTTACCTGGGGGGTACAGTACCCCCCAATATTCCGAATAATTATAAGCTTGTTTTCGCATAAGAATGACTAAATCATTCACAGAATGTGTTGAATAAGTTAGAATGTGTTGACAGTCGCAAAGCTAAGGAATTTAAGATCTAGAAATCTAGGAATCCCCTAAAATGTTGTGACACACGAAGTGCTCAACTCTCGCCGACCTATATTATGTACGGGAGTGCCATTATTCTACCATTTTGTTATTAAAATGAATGCGTTTAAAGGAAACAGTTCACTTTCCTGAAATTAGTATTCTGCTATTGATTTATTATTTTTTATGCTTAAAATGATCATGAAATAAAATTAAACCTTTTTGTAAAAACAATTTTTTTTTCTATATTTTAATATAGGACGAACTATATTCTATGTAAAATAATGTTTGACGCGGAAGCTTATTACGCGTTGACCAATCATATCGCGTAGTTCAAACCTACGCATACTGCATTGGCTGTAAGCAGCATGCTGATTGGCTGACGATGACGTGGCTGCATTCCTGTGCAAGGCACACATTCCTCTGCAAGGCACTCTTTTCGGAACGAGAAATGGAATATCTTCGTCTAGGGTGATCATTGAGCTGTAAAAGCTCCTGATTTGTGCTAGTCTCAGCTCAAGCTACGAAACTGCTATTCCAGTTCAAAACCCCATGTTAAAAGTGAACTATTTCCTTTAAGATTGCTATAGGATTAGCTAAGCATGCCATAATTCGGCTGTAATTTCGTGAGAGAGGTCCAGCTTGCAGGGCACCTCCTAGACACAATACCCGCCCTAAATGAGCTTCAAATCGATCTGAGAATCCTTTTTCCATGTAAGGTCAACCGATAGTGTTGGGGGAAGGGGGTTAAGCCGGTCTTTCGAGCATCGTACTAGTCTAAGCAGCCTCACACCGTTCTGAGGTAATCTGCAATCATCTGCACAGGACTCTGAATGCAGGTCGGTAGAGATACATCTACAAGTCACAACTCTTACAGGATCCCCTGCATAATCTGACCTGTGATTCAATTGCAGCATTTTGATATCCATTTTCAGGTCAAGCTAGGTCACTCTCTGATCACAGAGACTGAATGTCAGTCTCTAAGGACTCCATACTGCTATATGTATAAGGGCATGGCTTTCAAGTCCCTTCAACGACTCCTAAAGCCCTGCGCTTTCCTTTCACTACGGCCTTGGAGGACCCGGCACTGGCCTAAGAGCCTACATAGATATCTGAGCGCCTATGAAGGTCCCTGAATTCCCAAGCCCATGCCAGTCACTGAGAGCCTAATGCGCTGTCCGATGGCTAACACCGCCCTTGCAGCGCGCAACAGCGGCCTCCATTTCTCAAGAACGTTGATTTGAGAGGCCGCCATGTCGGTGTCAATGGGCTCCGCTTCTCGGTCTTCGATTCCTTGTGCAAATTAAACCTTGGTATTTCGGTTTAAAGCAGAATTCTCCCGATAAAATTACTAAGTTTTCTTTGAGCTCTAGATAAGCGAAAATTTGTCATCATCTTCGGGAGCTGCAGGGGAGAGGGGGAGGATGAATTCGCCCAAAATACCCACCCTGGAATCTGGATCCGCCAGCGAGGTTTTGTGTTTTGGGTCGGACCCCCCCAATCCCAAAACCGTGGCGGAGCCCCTGGGGTCGCACAGACTTCTGTCCTCGACTTTTCGCATACTAACTCAAGCAAAACGTGGCGGATCACGACGAAACTTTCTATACCTTCGATTCGATCAATGCTACTCACACACTTAAAATTTCATGACCTGGAACTTAATAAAAATTTGACCTGTGACCTGTTTCACCAGACCATGTCAGGCTGGTATCGATTTGGCGCTTATCAGCGCACATTATCGGCGCGTTTTCAGTCTTGTTGTGGTTGTTAACTCTCCAAGGTATGAAATGCTGTTTGTTCTTTGCATTTTAAGGTCACGTTAAGGTCAAATCAAGGTCATTTACCTTAGATGACCTTAGTTGACTTTTTCAAGTTATACGATTTTTCTAGATAAGTGCTTGGAGCTTATTTCGAACTTAACACCCATTTGAAGATTTAAGTAGTTTTGGTGCCTAACGGAACATGCAACGAAGCCGTCAAAGGTAATCGACGCCTACCTTCTATGGATAGCCGGCAAGACACCTACTGGTCGGGCCTGACCTGACCCGGCCTAGCATGAAAACATCATCCTTGATCAAAACTAGCTTGAAATTCGTGATAAGCACCCCAAAACCTCCAACCTCACTTTACAAAGTTACAGCATTTTTTCGATTTACCTATATCAAAGCTCTGTACTGAAGTTCAATAAGGTGAACATTGGCGGCGATAGCCAATAAAATGGATGCAGCGTTGCAAGGGTGTTGTTGTTTTGTTCAAAAAGAACATTTGGCGATAGAAAAATAATGTCAACATAGTATCACCCCCTTCCTCCCTCCTCCCAACTCCTATACTGACCGGAAACCCCAGGCGGTGTGCTGCGGTCGGGTAACCCGCCGCGGCGCGGCCCGGCGGGGCGTAAGAAACCACGCGGTACCGTCTGCTTTGACGTCTCATAGTGACTGGTTTAGGCAAATTTCGGCAAAAAATGAGAGCTGCCCCCGATGCAGAAATTATTGGAGAACATTTTGATATACATTTCCACGCGTAACACCGCGTATCAAACTTTGTAAGGCAATAGTTTGCTTGTCAACTCTCTGAATCAAGAAGCATTTTAACATTTTTAGCATTTCGGTCTAAAATTATACATTTGGATGAATTTTGGAAATTTTCGTGCATACCATCATCTTCCTTATAAGTCAAAGATAATGAAAACATGTCGCAACTATAACCTGCTGTTCAGGGAAACGAGTGAGAGGGCGTTTTATTGTAGTGTGCCTTTTCGCTGTATGCAGGTAGCATGACGCTGGTCAGGACGAAGCTACACTTTGAGAGGTTTTTTGAGGCATAAACAATCATTTTACAGACGATTTAAGGTGTGATTCGGATGCGCTGGACAATTCTACGTGGAATGAATAACAAAAAGGTGGAAATCGAAATACTGTAACTTGCCACTTAATGCGTGCTAGGATGGCATTAGTCCCCACGGTGCGCCGTGCCGGGCTGCAGATGTGGCCGCCACATGCACCTAACGTCGCCGCCGCCGACCGCGGGCCATTGTGATGCAGTGTCGCGGACGGATCGCGGGATCAAAAAGGCAGCCACATGCCACGGATCAAGGACGGCTGATCATACAGCTCCGTGCAGCGCTGAGCAGACGGTGGTGCAGTGTGTCGGTGTGCCAGTGTCGTGACCTCTATGACACAGCCGTGCCGTGTCCGCAGACAATAAAAGGCACGTGATCGGTGCGCACGGCGTTCCGGATAAAATATAGGGTGTCGCACCTGCGGGTCATGGACGGACGGGTCGACCGGGCCGGGAGGGAGGGTCCGGCCCAAAGGCGTCATTACGTGTGGCGACAACCTCACTGACAGCGCGGTATGAAATACGAATGTCATGATTGGCAGTGGTCGCATTGCCTCACGGGCGGAAAGGTATGTAATTTTATTCGCTCTCGGTCATTTCGTGATCCCAATCACGCGACTGTACAGCCTTCTCTTGAGAACAGCAACGCTATGCCGCTGCTGTTCTCAACTTGTTGCCGGACTTCTGACCTATGCTGGCTACTGGAGCAGTAGAGCAATAACTGCGCTGCTTTGGTAATGGTCAATCGACGGCCTTCGCTATACGTGACGTGACCCCTCATCACGTCACGTCCCTCGCACGCCACGTCACGTCGTCGGTACGTCACCGACCATCAGTGGGTAAAGAGAGCGGATGTTTTCGTATCGCTCTCTGCAGCCCAGAGTGGCCGTAAATACCGTCGCTTTAAGAGGAGGGTTCATTGAGTGCGGGACACTATAAAACTCCCAACAGCCATGGGTAGGGGGAGTGGGGTCGCAGGTTACCTAGGCAATCACTCGGAGCAGAGCATATAGTGGTCCACATTGGGCGTTATTTGGGTTCAGATAGATTTTTTTTTCGTAGCCAGATAACCTTCTCGTAGTCTCATAGCCGGCAGTACTGTTCAACCAATGCAATATTGATCCGTGGATGCACTGTAATGCCATTATCAAGGACTCGAAGTTTTGACAGCCGTGAGCATTTCCTTTCGCCGAAACATTCCGACGTGTTGTTGCATAAGGGGGTAGCCTTTAATACATCATACAGTTACCTTTAACCTTTAACCTTTAATACATCATACAGTTGCATGCCAGCGGGCAGTAGCCGAGTGGTAACTCTTCGGTAGCCACGTAGCTAAGTGACTAAGTAACCTAATCTCTCATTGGTAATTAGCTAGGTTCTTAGTAACCTGACCTCCCGTTCTTGCAGTAATCACCACATCATTAGGTACACGCGCACGCCGTACACGACCCGTTCGTACTAGGACCCACGGAATGTGATTGACCAGCCGGGCGCAGCTCAGTGGCGTTTCCAGAGTCCTCTGCTGACTGCTCCGACTATAGTCTAGTCTGGAGCCCCAGTCTGTCGGATGAGGTCTGTCAGAGACCTCTCACATGATCCATGCCTGAGACGGTTGGCCGCCCTGCCGCGGGTAGGACGCTGCTATGTGCCGACCTCGGACGGCGGCCCGGCCCGGTCTGCTCCGCGGCCCGGCGACCTGTGCTGGTGCAGGGCGCCCGTCCACTGCGGAATGTGGGCTGTGTGGGCGGACGGCCGGTCAGCGGGAGAGCAGTATCCCCTGACGGAGAGAGACGCCCTCCCACACTAGGCGGCAATCAGGGCAGTCCGAGCCGACAGCGGCGGGCGGCGGAGACGGTCCATACATGGCCCGACAGTCAACCGGTCTCAGCCGGTCCCTCAGTAGGTCTGTGATGTGTCATCCAGTCCAGACTCCAGTAACCGCTTCGTCTCATCGCATGACGTTTTGTTCCGTGTCGTCCTGTCTCCCCATCCCGTCCGGTCTTATCTGTTCCAGCTCGGCTAGAAGACTAGTATCGTCTTGCCTCCCATCCTATCCCATTCCTCATGCTCCACCTCGTGCTATCCTTTCCGCCCGCCTTAGTCATTGTCACCTGTCACCTGTAGACTGACAGCCCTGCAGCCGAGCTGTCACCGCTGACAGCTCCGTCACCCGGTCACCGCGTCACTCAGTCACCCATCACCGCGTGATGTCACGTCACATCGGCACGCGTCACGTGTCACAATGTCAATGTGTCACACCCAGTGAGCCCTGCGCGTCTTGTAGTGGCGCGCGCTCCGCGGGTTTATTTGCGCGGTCGGCCGGCGGTCCAACAGAGTGATGAACGCCCCATTCTGCGGTGACTGACGGCGGGGCTGACGCCGCTGTCTCGGTGCAGGGTCGGGCCTCTCCGTGACTCTCTGAGGACCTGTCTAGACGGGGTGCTGGGGCCCGCCTCACTGTGTACTCCGGGCTGGGAAGGCGGTGGCCCGGCTGCATTGTTGACCGCAGTGGGCGGCGGCGGGTTGTGACTGGGCCGGGGCTCTAACCAGGGACGGTGGTGGCGGGGTGGGCGGCGGGCCCGCTGAGAGGTGCGGCCGCGGCCGACCCTGGTGGTGGCCGAGGGTGCGCCCGGCTCCCGGTACCATCAGAGAGCCATCCGCTGACGAGGTGCCAATGGTCGCCCGGCACCCGAGCGGTAGCGGCGGCAATTCCAGAAAAGGTAACCCGAGTCGGGGGTCTTTGAAGTAACGCCGCCGCACAGAATCTAAAGAAGTTATGGCTCATGACACCCTCGTAGTATCCTTGGATCCCAGACACATTTATTAATTTCCAGGGTTATTGATTGTCAGCTAAAAGCTTCACGCTGCGCATATCTCAGCGAGAGCTTCTCAATGCTCAAACGATTTGACGTTTTATTGCATCAAGAGTCCGAATGGGCAATCCATAAATCATACTTCAGCGAGTCTTGAATGAATCCATTCATGGAAAGTTTATTTTTCTCCATGTGTGCTCTAATTGAAAGAATATGAAAGAGACCTCTGATGTGGGCTAAAGGTGCTGGCGAAAGCAATTTCGCTGTCATATAACGCCCCAGAACATGTTGAGTGACTGAATGACAGATTCCAGGAACTCTCACCGAAAATTTACCGCTCTTCTAACATCCATGAGCGCCAGGAATTTCAAGCTCCTCCGACATGAAACCCTTCGCGGAAACGCTGTAAAAGCAAACAGCTCGGGCGGCCGCTGGCTGGTGTCACTCACACCTGGTCCGCTCATCACGGCGGCGGGCTGTGCGCCGACAGACGAGCGCCGGTCACCGCGAGGGTCGCCCCTGCCTCCCCTGCCTCCCCTGCCGCCCAAGAGCCGCCCCTGAGCCGCTCCACTGACCTCCGCTTGACGTCACTGCCGGTCGAACAGCCCCCGTGTCCGAAATACGTCGCCGACCGCCGCGCGTGAGGGTCACGTACGTGTTTTGCCTTAATTTTCGTCGGCTGGGTCTGTAAATAAAACTCGCCGGTGCCGGCTCAAATAATATTCTCCGAGGCCGGCGGCGTATAGTCTTTCACCGTCCCGGCCTGGCACAATATACAGGGTTGTGCCGACTTTGGTTGAAAATAGCCCGACGATCTTCCGTCGCCGCCGACGGCTGGCATCCTCTCGATGTTGGCTGTCGACAGAGACGGCTCACGTGCTACTTACGATGTGAGACCCGCACGTGCGGAGCTGGAACCGATCAGGGATTATGAATTGCATCTGCCATTCCCTCAGTCATCGGAGCGATATGAAGCGGGCTTAATGAATGATTTCGGGGATGAGATTGGGTGGATCGGTGCAGGTGATGAAACAACTTTGTTACTTCCTGGTTAGCGGTGTATCTCTTCCCGGTTCTGGGTAGATTTGCTGAAGTGCGGTTAGTTCCAAGAGTAGGCTAAACTGACGCGTTTTTGGTTTGCCGGCCCACTTCGTTGTGTCCCAGATGTTCTTCCCCGGACGCAGACATTTGTTCTTCTCTGATCGCGTTCGTCTGTTCTCCGTTGATCACTGACGCCATCCCATCTGTACTGACGTCTGTTTCCGTTCGCTGACGTCTATTATCCTCCAATTGCTGACGTCTGTTCTCAGCTGTTCACTGACGTGTGTTCTCAGCTGTTCTCTGACGTCTGTTCTCCATTCGCAGGGCGCTGCCGGTGCTCGGGTCGCTGCTGGTGTTCCTCATCTGCGTGCACGGCAGGCGGAAATACCCAGAGAAGGTGAGAGCTGGCCTGTAAAGGCTGTAGGAGCTGCCCGGCAGTGGCTGCGGACCGCCCACCGGGTCGCCAGGTCAGCCGGTGTCGGTGACCTCAGCTCGGCGCATTGTCCTCCGGCCGCGCACGTGTTTATTTGACGGCAGTACGTATTTGTTTTGCAGCGTCACCGACTGAGTCAGCGTGATGACGGCTGCGTCATCGACAGCCTGATGACGCTGCCGTCATCGGTGGCGCTGAGGGATCGGCGTCATGGGCGGGCCGGCGCCGTCGGGCGCGGGGGTTCTCCGTGCTGGGCGATGGGTCGGGGATCCGTCTGAAATAGAACGAGTCTGTCTGCTACAGGGCAGGGAGTTATAGCCTGGAATAATTCGGTTATTGCATTCGACTTATCTTCACTGGCATAAAAAATTGTTCCCAACCAAGTACGGCTTAATAGTCTGCAACGCAACGTGAGCTGGGCTTCATTCGATTCGACATGTGAAATAAATGCGACCATTCGCTGTCTGCATGATTTATCAGACAAGTGCCAAACGAAAAGGAAAATGTGTCAACTTTTTAAGCCAGCGCTGCGTGAAATTGTTCTTTTTTTCGTAATGCCTGAATGTCTGTCTCGGGTTCCCGTCAAGCAGCTTAATAACGTCGTCTGCATCTGACAGAATCTGGCGGTCAATGACAGCTCTATCCTGAAAAATGGCCGGCTCGGTCCCGTGAGCGGCATTGCCGCCAGTTTTCCCGTGTCGATCGGTCGGCAGCGGACGTCTGCCGAGCCGTGTTGCGACATTCATTAGTCCGGTGTTTGGTGACGCTGCATCTGCGCGTCGCTTGTTCCCAGCGCGCTATAGCCTGTTGACAGGCGTCCAGTTGAAGGAGTTTTCCATCCCTCTAACGAGCCACTCACCGTCCCCCGATAAAAAAGGTCCGCCAAACAGTGGCGGTGTCCTCTAAAGGAGCCGACAGACACGCCGGCGTGAGGCGCGAGAACACTATTGGTAATGGATGGAGGGGCTAACGCAGTTTGAATATTGCCGCCCGTTCAGTGGCCAAGTGGCTTCATATTGATGATGTAGAACAACGCAGTTGCTAAAACAGCCATTCTGGTGGAAGTCTGTTTTGAGCTGCTGCTGAATGTCTTTTTGTCGTGAAACTCGACAGTAATCGTGATTAAATGATTTATTGTTTAGACTGGGTGAGTTTTTTTTAGATGTACCTGAGCTTCTACCGGCTTCCCTGACAATTCTGTTTCATGAGATGATTTAGAAGCGAAAGTCGCAATTGGCAATTGGGAGCATGGGACAGATACAGCCGAGTCCTTGTCCGTCGCGCTGAATTATTTAGGCAGCCTGCGCTATGTGGAGACTTCTGAATGGCGGGCAGCTGGCTGACGTAGTTCAGTGCCGGGGCATCACACCTACCCGCGCAGTGGAGCGCGGCCGGCCCGCTCCCGTATTCAGGACGGCTGCGCTCAGCTGATCAGCTCGCTTCCTTCCTGACCGGTCGCCGCCGGCCACCACAGGCGCCTCATCAAGGTCGACCTCGGCACCCGGCCCTCGGAAGTAACTGAGCATGACGCGCGCTACAGCCGCCAATCGCTCGATAGTGTGGGCTGCAGGATACTCCTGAACATCAACTCGAGCTGTTGTTTTTTTTTTTCGGAAGGAATGTGAGCTGCATTGCTAGCTCAAGACGTGGCGCATCGCCTCGCCAATGCTTCATTGGCGAGCCATTCTCGCGTTTGCAGTTTGTGCCGGGTCACGCGTCCGAGCTGCGCGGACCCTTTGATTATTTGAGTCCAATGCTGCAACATTCGTCAGAGCCGCTCGCTTGCATAAAACATGCGGTAGTGGCGACGATGATGTATTGATGGCCCAGCCACCCCATTTATGAACGGGCAGTGATATGCGAGTATTGGGTGTTATTTTATGGCATTATTTCGGCTCTGTGCAAACATTGTGGCACGCTGGCGTCAGCGGACCGTAGACATTCCGCCCGCTGATCCATGAGTGCTGTTGCAGCGCGTATTGCAATACGCCCGAGGGGGTCTCACCTGATGAACGATGTGATAGAGAGGCGCCTGGTCGTTAGGCTTTCAATTTGAACGACCGATTTCTGGGTATGGATGGCCAGCCAGGAATAAAAAGACGCGCGCAGGGATATCGATAATTTTGATATACGCCTTTTTATTTAAAACAATGCTTCAACGTCATTCAACAGCGCAGTCCGTGGCCCGTTGAACATCGAGCTGCATTTTTCTCCAGTCAAATAGTGCGATCGTAAACAGTGAGGTATCCAGTGGGCGGCATACCAATTAAAGGTGCCGATTGATTGTTGATGGCGGCGTCCGTCCCAACCGAACGCAAACAAGATACAATTAGGAGCGACTGTTGGCTCACACCACGATATGAACTCAGCTCAGCCGGTGATAAATGCACCACGTGGAGCTGATTTAGTGACGGGGATGGCTGGATGATAGGTGACTGATCAGTTCCAATCCAATATGCCGTCAACTACGAAAAGTTATTAAATTAGGGGAAGTTGGGGGAACGCCGAATACTTTTTTTCTGACGCCCGTAGCACGCAAGGTAGACAACATAAGCTATTCTTGTTGGCGTCATTCGAGAGGCCAGTCTTTTGCCTTTCAAACATACCAGGCGCATTTGATGAATTCGCATACCGTTAAGCGCACAAACTAAAAATATCAAAGAAGTGACTTTTTCGGCGTTGCCCCGGACTGCGGGGAAAGCCGAAAATGGGAGAAATGATCTACGGGGAATGCCGACATTGATGTTTTGCCACTTTATCTCAAACTTTATCCAGAATTTATCAAAGCTGACACGCGTTTTAAGAGCTTGAGGACGCTTGGTGCACACTGGAAGTTATAATTGTGTGATATAATAAGAAAATGCCAGGTAAATAATTCCTTATAGGTAACAGGCCGTTGTGTCGGTTGAAAGTGTAGTTTGTGTGACTAAAAATTCGTGTTGCTATTCTACAGCAGTAAAGTCCACGTAGCGTGCTTTAACGTGCGTAATTGCACGTTTTCGGCATTACCCCAGCCAGCCATACTTTCATTTGCAGGCCCATAACTTTTCAGCGTGCCGTATAAATTTCAAATAGGCAGCACACTTATGCAAAGACATGCTGAAGATTACTTGACCGAATTGGCCAGACAAACGGTAGCATAATGAGTAAGAAATGCAGCTTCAAAGGCGCATGTAGTACAAGGAACGCGTACCTTGAAAACGCTCTTGGCGCCCTCCCAGCCGAAGTATTCCGAATGACGACTCGTAACAAACATGCGATAATTGTAGTCACTTAAAGGAAATAGTTCACTTTTAACATGGGTTTTGAACTGGAATAGCAGTTCCGTAGCTTAGGCTGAGACGAGCATAAATCAGGAGCTTTTACAGCCCAACGATCACCCTAGGCAAAGATATTCTATTTCTCGTCCCGAAAAAGGTGTCTTGCGTTGAGGATGTGTGCCTTGCATATATTTCCATCCAGTATGAAAAGAGCATGGGTCCCGAAAATTCTTCAGAAACTAGAGAAATTATCTACGAGAACTCTAGAGAAATTCTCGTACTGATCAATTAGGACATTCAGGGGAACATTATCAGATCGAGCAGATCGCCCAAATGCCGGTGGCTGCGATAATTTCTCTGTTTCTGAAGAATTTTCGGGACCCATGCTCTTTTCATACTGGATCGCGTGTGCCTTACAGAAACTGAAAAGTTCTTCCTATATCAAAATATAGAAAAAAATCTTTTGTTATAAAAGGTTTTATTTTCTTTGCTGATTATTTTGAACATAAAAATCATAAATCGTTGCAAAAAAATAATTTCGTGAAAGTGAACTATTTCCTTTAAGCTTCAGAGCATCACTGACAGGTGGCATCCATGTCTTACGGTTTTCGAAATATCTCGAATTTCGGCTTTGCCCCAACTCCGGCATTGCCCCAACTTCCCCTACTGGTTGACCTAGTGAATAGGATAAGGTAGAGCTGAAATTTCAATAAAGAACGTTTTTTTTTTATTTGATGCGTAGATTACATTGCACATACTGCGCAGGTGCACATTATCTGCTGCTTCATCTCTCCATCCTCTGTGGTGTGTAAGCTCGTCGTTGCTGGGCAGTCGGTCCGGGCGCCCGTGCCTTCCTGACCGGTCAGTTGTCGGCACGTGCAGCCGACAGAGACGGCGGCGGCGGCTCGCCCGGTGCAGTGACTGACCAGCCAACCCGTTTTTACGGGCCGCCTTACTCCGTTACCTATCCGGCTAGGTTTACTGCGGGGCTGCCAGCTCCCCTGGATCGGTGGGGCAGGGTGACTGAGGCTCACTCCCTCACCTACACCCGTCAGAAACCGAGCATAGACCGTATCAGAGGCTTTGTGTAGGATTGGCTGATATTTCTTGAGTCATTACTTCCTGAGCTTCACGGCGGGATCACGAAGCGTTGCCGGTTAGACCATGAATATTCAGTTTAGAATCCATGCTTACTGCTTCGAGTATCGGTTGATTCATAAATTGGTGATGCATGCGCCATGAGCGCTGCTGGAAAAGTAAGCACGGTAGTAACACGCTGGAATGAGCCTGCCAAACACTGGCGCTCATTCCGCCCTGACTCTCGGGATCAATCCGTGTTTCTGATAGCTCAAATCGCAGTTATGCAGATACGACATGGATAAAACTGGAAAACATCGATAAATGCGTCTTAAATGTGTAATTGCAGCGATAGTTCTATGCTTAGACTTGAAACTGGCGCCTGCTGTACGGGTATATATGTGAAATTACTGACCTCATATCTGATTCGACGACATATGGGCAGGCGGGCGTAAATGCTGATGTATGCTTTAGATCAAATAGATAACAGAGATGCCAATCTGTCATTAGGAATGCTTCTGCTCCGTTTTGTTCAAAAATGACCCGGTCTTCCCGCTATTTTACACTAACTTCTAATTAAAACGCACATAACTAATTTATCATAAATAGCAACTCTATTTAAATTGAAGGAAGTGCATTTCGATTATTATCGAACCCAATCAAACTAGGTGCCATGCTGTATGGTTATTCAAATGTAATGTATTAAATCAACTGTTTCTATAAAGACTGGCTGCTGTATGTACTCCATCGCCATAACGCTATCACTCAGTCTATTCGTTAAAGCCAGCACTCGGCCATATCGTGGCGTCTTCATTAGCCACGGCCTGCAAAGGGCACCCGTCTGTGACGGTTAAAAATGCGACAAATTAATGACTGCCCACGTATGCCGGCTGTCAGCATCCGCGGCTAATCTGCCGTTTGACACGGGTGCCATCGGCTCGGCACGGGCCGGTCGTTTTTGGGCCGGCCCACAAGAGCATATCGCGATGAAAAGTGTATGTGTGGTGGCACCGTCAGCCCGCCATGGAACGAACACGGTACGGTTCCAGTGAGGGTATCGGTCTTGGACCCGTGTGAGGAACGCGGGGCAAACCAGCCACCATTTGTCGGCTTGTGGGGAGAGTAGTTGAGACTGCTTCTTTCTTCTTCCTTCTCTTCTCCCTTCCGTCCCGCCTCTTTCTCCCTTTCTCCTCCCCCACCAGACACCTATCCCTCTGCATTGATATCCCTCCTATCCATTCCACGATCATACCTGCCGTCTCCAAACCTCCCTCCCACGACTGGTCACCGCGCCGCCCGCCCTGGCTGATTAATATCACCGGAAGGCGCCTCCTCCTTCCCCAATGACACTGCGGTCACAGCGTGTCCATTGACGTGATTCATAGCCGGCGCGGTGACCGTTTTGGGAAGGGACAAATAGGTGCTCGGCTGGACACGAGACGCCAGCTTAGTTAGGGTACTTGCAGCGCTTCGTGATTAAAAGCTGGAACCAAATATGTTATGATTTGTTGGCTTTGTTGATGAGATTAATAGCGTTACAGGTGACAGCCATGTAACAGAGGTTGTCACATGTATCAAAGCGTGTGTAATGTGTGTGCCTCTCTTGCGACCACATCCATTTGGAAATCAAACATGAAACACATAGGGGAAGGTGGGGTAAGACGGACCAGCTGAGGTTTGAGGCCGCATATCTTGCTACACTGCTCTCTTAATTCATATTATTTATAGTCTTGGGAATGCTCAATCCTTCCTCTGTTGATATGTGTAAGGACTAAATTTCAAATTAAAGACATCTAGGTGGTGGATGTTCTTAAAGAGGGACATGTCAAAAACTCAGACAAGAAAAAATGTGGGGTAAGACGGACCACCCAGCAGTGCCTGCTAATCTATCCGTTCATGTGAGTTACACTTCTGCTCTGTACTCTTGTGAGAAAAAGTAACCAGAATGGTAAAATAACAAAATGAGCCTTTATTCTTTACTCATGTGTGATGGAAGTGCAGCTAAAAGCTGGGAACATGTGTGTTGATTGATTGTCGTTTGGCATGAATGCATGCTAACTGAGCACTTGCATGCATGGCTCACATGCAACAAAGACTCCTTCATGAAAAATTAGCTTACTGAAACTTGTGTCAATGTTTTGGAAAAGAACTTTCCATATGCAGGGTACAATGGACCACCACAGGGTAAGATGGACCACAGTGGTCCGTCTTGCCCCAAATCTAAATTCTGTCATTATCATGACGTATATGTCAAATAGCCCAACATTGCGAAACCTTGCCTTTCCTAAAGTGTGACTATAACTAAGTTTATAACTTTGATCTTCACAGTTAAGTGCAAAATAGAAACTAATCATGCAAGAAAGGCGCCGTAGTTGAATCACCCGTAGACCTCTTATGTTAGATCGGTTTGACGAAAAACTACATTTTTCTCAATAACTCAAAAGCTATGCATCCTAGCAGCATGAGCTCAAGGTGGCCATTGTTACGAAGGAAAACAAACATAATGAGTGCATAAAGCAGTAGATACCAGCAGCGGTTCAGCCGGGAGGGCTGGTGGTCCGTCTTACCCCACCTTCCCCTATCCAAGATAATTTTGAACCATTAAGAGTCAAGAGTGAACTAATGGGTAATACACCGACATACAAAGATACCATTTTGTTTGTTTGTTCGCCGACCTTTTGCATTTCTCCGTCAAGAGGAAAGAGTTGCACGCTTTGTGGGTGCATAGCTGCTGCTGAGTGCATACTGCATAGCACCTGCCAGCCGCGCCCTGGCTCTAAAACAGCTCTCTCTGCAGCTAAATCGTTTGGCCATGGAATTCACTGTTTACACTGGGACTATTTGCGAGCATTGCAACAGCACACACGGGCGCCTCCCACGTGTAACTGCAGCGGAACCGGCTCCCGACTGCCGCCCACAATAAAGAACATGCTGCAAGAAAGCAGGTCGACAGGCGTCCCGCCTAACTTATCATAACAAATATATCATGACCCGGGACTGTGACGCGCGCGTCTGAGCCCTGCATGCATTGAGCGTCGCTATTTCAATTATCTGCAGTGAATCGGCTGCGCGCGGCGCCTACAGCGGCTCGGCGGCCGCCCCACAGCGCGGCATTGTCCGTCCGCGCCGCACAGGACACCCATTCAGCCGGGCGGCGGCGGGCGACCATGAACCAGTCACCCACAATCCGCCCCCCCCCCCCCCCCCGCCCCCGCCCGGAGCCGGCAGCAGCGTCACGGCACGCCCGACCGCCGAGCCGCCGTGACGTGGAGACGAATCACGGCGCACGTCGACAGTCACGGCGCGTGACGCTATTTACAGAACTGCGGAAATTTGTGGGCAGGGCGGTGTGTCGCTTTGAACCAATCGATCTTCGGAGAGAATGTGAGAGTGTTGCTTGCTTTTGACGTCTCAGGGGCGTTGAAAGCCAGAGATGCAAAGTGATCAATGTGTTTCTAATGTAAGCTGGAGAAAGTAAGGCGAAGGTAGAGATTCGAGTCGGGAGGAGGAAGTTAAGCAAGAACTTAGAAGAATGTAGAAGGGGCCAGAACGATGAGCACACTCATGTGAAGTACGAGGACTGTAAAGAGGCGCCTGTGAACTCGTGAGCGGCGGTCTGTTGACTCTGGCGCTGTAAGAGGCGGGAGTAAACCAGTCGGTAATGCGCTCGTGACACCGGCCACCCTTTGAACGGCTGCCGGCGCGCTGTTTGGCCTCACGGTGAACTGCTGGGAATGCCGCACTCGACTCAGCAGCTCAGAGTGACTGGTGGCGCATTCGACAGGGAATGCTCGGTCTAAGCAGTTTGGAGGATGCGCCCCGCACAGCTGGGGAGAGGATCATGTTGCATAAAGGCGGCCTGTCGGTCTGATTCGCTGGCTCAGCGATTTGTACTGGCCCTCTGAGGAGGCGTTCTTCTGTGTCAGGGCAGTGGGTGCTGATGTGTCTCAGTTGCGACCCGCGTTCCTGTGCATTCTCTCTGAGCTATTAGCTGATAAATCGCTTACTGATGACTGCCCCCAACCACAGTGTCCGCATTTTTATTTCCATGTTGTCGCCAATGGGACATGTCCAAATAATAAATGGCTGAACCGTTTCGCTACCCAAAGTTTGTGATGTGTGTGTCCAAGCATTAACAGCTCAAACTATCAATGTTGTTGTTAATTTGTTAACTGTGTTCTGTGGTCTGTGACATGCCCCCATCCGTGGGATGTGCCCCATCTCGCCTCGTCACTGACCTAACTAACTATACTACCCCGTGTGCCGTCTCAGGTGCACCAGATGATTCAGGAGCGCCTGGCCCGCCACCGGTACGGGGCCGATGTCGGCGAGTGGTCCTCCTGGGGCGCCTGGTCAGCCTGCTCCCTGCCCTGTGGGGGTGGAGTGTCCACACAGACGCGCCACTGCACGCCGCACCCGGGCAGCCTCAAACAGTGAGTATCGGCTGGGTAGGTGCGCCAATACTCGTCACAACCAGCAGCTTGAAGATTTGTCCAAGATACATGCCCTAACAGTTCAATACATTGGCTCTCAAATTAGAACACACGAGCTGCCATTGAGGCTTGCATTACTATCATTGTTTTGGAGCAGGTGGGTTTTACGGAGCGTGACATTGCTTATATGTTCGTCGCATGTTCCTGTTTACACAAGTCATGTTTCAAAACACTGGCACGATTGTGTCCGCTGGCGGTCGGAGCATATTCTGAGCGCCGGGGCCATTTGGATCATCATCATCATCATTTATTTCGTTTGGAAGCTCCATGCACTCACGGCTTTTCAGTCCAAGTGTCATACAGTAAATAGGTAGGCACATATATAAAGCTAAAATAAACACTTAAGCTAAAAGTAAAAACCATGAAAAGCATGGGACTTAAAAAGTAAAATGCATATCGGTACAAATGACCGAAAGCTACGCGCACAGTGACTAGTCACCATTGAGTAATAGTCGACAACGCCTGCGACAAGTGGCCGACGTGCGTGACGACCGAATGTCTGCTGGCAGCGAGTTCCAAACGTCACAGGCGCGGTAATAAAAGAACTTGCGAGCATGTTCGGTGCGGACCCTCGGCAGTTCGAGCTGCATATTCTCAGTGGCTCGAGTCTGTCTGCTCGACACGTCGCTGCGTTGTACAAACCGCTCAGAGAGGCACTTCGGTGCATGAACATTATTCAACAAGTAATGCACAGTACTGCAGTCATTCTCCGCCACCATCCTGTCTATATGGGGCCAGCATAGCTCTGCCAACAGAGGCGTCACATGAGCCGAGCGTCGGACCCCCATGACGACCTGTGCACAGTGGTTTATCACCTTCTGAATACGGTGTCGCTGCACGACGCCACATCCCGACCACACAGACATACAGTATCGGATGTGGGGGAAAATTAACATCTCCACGATCATCTGCTTCACGTTATGTTTACGGTGCGGCATTGTCCATAGCCGGTGGTAATGTGTGCGGTCATGCAGCAGCGGTCTGTCTGTTGAGTGCGCCCCGTGACCCCCTACCTCCCTCCCCCCCCCCTCCCCTGCCCGCAGCCACACCCGGAAGCGGCTCAAAACGCGGCTCTCTAACACACAGTGTGTCGGCGTCTACAAGCGCTTCCACATGTGCAACGAGCAGGTCAGTCAGTCGCCCTGGCGCACACGCGTCTGATCACTCTCACCCGCACGCGCGCCGCGGTCTTCCGTGTTGATATTTTCTATCGGGCCCACTCAGGTGATAACTCACTCGGCCGAGTGGCGTCAGGAGCCGGGGGTCGGTGCGTTTTATCCGTGGCTAGCTCCCCTCCCTCAGTGCGTGAGGGCCGTCCGGCCGGCGAGTGACGGCCTGGCGCCGTGTGTGGGTCCGCCGACCACCCTCCCATCCCTCCCCGTGATCAGGGGGTGATGACGGACCGGAGACTGCCTCCCGGGCCGGCTTTTAGCCCCGGGCGACGGCGGACGGCCCCCTGACCTGGGGAGGTTAATGTGGCGGCCAGAGACGGTCCCCGGCGGGCGGCGCGCCGGCGCGGCATTTCAGCACCTCTAAAACACGCCGGCATGTTACAACAAACTGGCCACGAGGTGCCAAAGACGCCACCCCACCCTGGGCCGGGCCGCCCTGACGGCGGGCTGGGGAGGGGAGGGGAGGGTGGGGTAAAGTGGGTCACGCATGGGGTACCCACTCTCTGCTCCTGTGGTGAGAGAATACCATCGCCCATCGGGTTCATCGCATACCATCGAATACCATCGTATCTTCCGTTGGCGCCACTGAAGCTAAAAGTAAAACTATTGAAGACGGCAATCACCCTAAAATCAGTTTATTTTTAGCACACCTGTCTTTCACGGCGCACCTCGTCGGCCACATTAGCATCATAGATTGACGGCTGGGCGGTGTCATTCACAATTGTCATCATCAGTGTCATATTGAGCGGTCTGTCCACACTATAGAAGCCTAACGTCCCAGGCGGCGCGCCAGATTGAGGTGGCCGGGCCGCGTCAATCACACGTCCATGTCCAGTGTCATCGTGGGGCGCTACACCGTGTTGTTTTATCGAAATGTGATGGATGTATTCACCACAGAGGCTCATAGGCAGTGGACAGAGAGCGCGTGCTGACAGCCAATTCATTGACAGATAACAACAGAGCGCTGCAGTTCCGATAAAGAACACTGGCCGACAGACAGGACAAACAGCGCTGGCCGCTTCAAATTGCCAAATGACGTTATGCAAATAACCATCGCCAGGAAACGTTTCTTGCTTGAGCTAATGGCTTAGATAAGATAAACTGCCTGGACATGAAATGAATGCGTTATTGTCAAAACGGTACCAAACGGTACCATTATCTCTGCTAATGAGCAATGAACTGGCTGACATTTCAATGTTTCAGCAAACACTAGGTTGTAAATATTTGACAAAAATGTCGAGAAGGTCAAATTCGCCATTACGATCAAAATTGGCCGACTATCCCGCTGCTTACCTGTTTTGTGTATCTAAAACAGCTAAATACCTGGTATTCGGAGCTATAAACATGACACAATCTTTAGATAATCGCAAACGCACTTATGCAGTTTACGTTAAACCATTAATGTGTAAATTATAACGACATGTTAGACACCTCAATCGCAGTCATCTTCCCGGCGCGCACAACACCATAGTGCGTCCCAGTCTGACCCACTGGGCAGTATACTGTGTGATGACAGTTCGTCACGTGTGTGTGTGTGTGACAGATGTGTCTGGCGTTGACAGGCGTGTCCCGAGCCGACCGACCTCAGGGCAGAACAATGCACGGCGTTCGACTCCAAACCGTACATGGGCAAGCTGTACCAGTGGCGGCCGCACTACAGCAGTGAGTAGAAAACAATCGATGAAATGTGTGATATTTATACCATTGCATATTTATTTGTAGGTACAGATCTAATCGAGCGTTTTCGCGGCAATATTTATTTTTATTGCCTAAATCTACGTTTGTCGTTAGGTGTTGCGTATGTGAACGCTATTCTCGAATTACTTGGGTAGTAACTACTATGTATACAACAGTACCATAGCCAGTAGCTTTTAGAAACTGCAAACAACACTAGGTCGCTGTATAGATGATAACTAGATTGCAGGCCCCTGCCACCCACGGCGCCCTACCTTCCGCTCACCTTCGCACAGCAGAATCAGCACCGGATACATGCTTTAGGCAGACTTTTTGCACAAACAATGGGTCGTAAATTAAACCCCTGTTGTCTGTGGTGTCTCGCCAAAAAACATACCGCGATGAGGTTCGGATAAGTACATGGAAACACGGGTATACGGCCGTGTATTTCAGATTGTGGTTTTTGATCGGCACTACTTCACTGCTGGCCTGGAAACCTGTTTAGGGAAGGTTACAAGGGCGAATACTGGGAGAAGTGTTACGTCTCATGAGCCGGTTCCACGTAATGGGTCCTGCTGATCTCTGCTCTGGGAATTGAAGCCGAACTCACTTCCAGCAATTGAACGTTTTTTTCTTCTTCTCTGGGTGCTAGAAATGCGCAAAATTGAAGGGAATCAACCTACATATACCCATGGTTTTACGCTGTCTATTTTTTTACGATAGAGTTGAGTTGTGTTTAAAAAACCTTTTTCGTCAACTACCGTAATCACTAATCTGTCAAATAAATTACGCGTATTTACCTCGAAATTTTGTTATTGTTTTTGTTTTCCGCCAGGTACTTGTAAAAAATATTTTGACTGTTATCTTTAAAACTGTAACAGTAGGGTGAATTTGAGTCCCACTCCCAGGTACCATATCTATCACTAATTGCTTCTCGTGCCTATCCGTCCTCAGTGTATATGCATTAGGCGCTGTTTGTTGTGTTCTGCAGGCGAATGGCAGACGGCGCTTGCCATCCCAAGTCTCCCTCCCTCCCTCCCTCTCCCGCCGCCGACAACTCTGTTATTAATGTTGTCCTGTCACGGGTACAGCAACGACACACAATTGCCCTCAACTTGACCGCGACTGATACATGGAGAGGGCCGCCGAGTGCTGACCCGTCTGCTGAGCCTCCCAACTCTGCCGTGCTGGGGTGCCACAAAAGGAACACCGCTGGCACCATGCTACTAAGCATAGGGGTTTGGTGATATCGTGAGAGGTCGCCGAGACTCTGTTGTGACTTGGCATGTGTTTTCTCGGATCAGAAAAATAAAGATGTCACCAGCTGAGCCTCGGACAGGTTTGGCTGCAACTTTACATGGGGTGAGATCACCGATTTGCTGGGGACAGACAGGGTGGCGTTTTTCCTTCGCTAGTGGATGATGTGATACGTCAGTTTTATCGGCGATCTCGGTCGTGCTATGGAAGTTGTTTTACAACCAATTAATTGGCCACGAAGCTCAGTCAAATGCACAGATAATGAACTCATCTGGTGGATCTCATTCCTTTGCTTTGATGTTTTCAGCTATGGTTCCTACCTGTGGGGTACCTTTTCATTTTGAAAACTGACGACAGCATTTTGTAATCAACGCATTGCCAGTTTTTACAACGTATTGTTCTAAGTGCAATACAAATGAGTGCATATCATCCTCGTCCTCAGTTATTCCTCGTGATAGCCCGCGCTCCCTTCCTATCGCGTAGGGAACCGGGCGGGTAGGGTCGGGGCGGCCGGCCCGCCGGAGCTGCGGACGCGTGACGTCCGACGCCGGGCCGCCAGCTGATTGGCCGGCTGAGTGGACCGCCGCCCGGGGCGGTCGGGTCACCGCGCCCAGCCAGACGGCACAGTCTCGAAAATGTATCACCCTTGAGGCAGGAAAAGCAGCGTGGGGGCATTCCACGTCAAATCGAACAAAAATCGGCTGTTTTGCACCTTACCATCAGCGATTTCATTATAAATTTGTGAGCGAGTTCCTGTGTCGCCCCGAACATTACATTGATGTTTTTTGCACATTCTGACCACAGGTCTTCTAAATATAGGGCATCGAATTTTTACAAAATGTTGCATCTTTATATTTTTGAACGACCATAACTTTGGTTGTGCTTGTTTGATTTGAATGAAATAAACCTTACTGTTTAGGTAATTTCTTAAGCATTTGTTTAGAATTGCACCTACTTAAATATATGACCTTGAAATTTGCTTAACTCTGTTCTTAAGCACAAAAATTGAAATAGCAAAAAACACGTCACCTTCGATTTGGCTAATTTTCATATATTTTATTGCCTACCATATTCTTAACAACCTGTTAAAAAATTAGAGTGGGCAATTCATAAGTTTTGAAGAAAATGGCACATATGCAAACGTATGTTAGCAAGCGCAGTGGAGGGGGAAGAGTGAATTTCGCCCCACCCCTCCTGTTTTTCGCCAATTTCTCATAGTATTAATGCGAAATTAATTATAGCTACCTGTTCAAAATTGAGTTGCACATCTCATCGTGCAAGCAAGAAGAAAATCGGTTCACAACTGGTCTAGTAATAGCGGTGTAAAGTGAACATCCTGTCGCCGCGGCGACGCGGCGACTCGGCAGCCGGCGCCGACCGCTAGCCGCCGCCTGAATTGTAGACTGTGCCGGGACGGAACGGAACGGTTCCGTCTTTACATCGCGCTCTTTACCGCTGATTACGTTCGATTCGCGTCAAATTTTGTGAGAAGACTAAAAAATGTACAGGCAATCTTATGGTGTAAGAATTTTGAAAATCGGTTGGTAAACAATTGAAATATGAACGTGTAAACACAAAATTGTGATTGCTGCGTTTCCCGCGTCGGCCGATCCCGCCCCAGCCGGCGACATGTTACTCTTAGCAGGTCTCGACTCTAACTGCCATATTTATTACTGGATTAACTAGGAATTCCCCATACATACTCAAAAATGTATATTCTTTCGTATAGTGAAGGTAAAAGGACGTGAAGATATCGTTGCGTGATAATGTTTTCGTTGAATTTTTGGCTTCATGATGCATTTCCACACGGCTCAAAATTCACCGCAAAATATCGTTTGCCTGAGACACTTTTACTATGGAACTTGAATGCTTGACTACGATGACTATGTATTTACATTCTCGCGGAGTTTGGGATATCACTAATCAGCAATCATTCATTTCAGAAAGTGTACACAAGCAAGCATGTCTTGACTCTGTCTTTCAAGGTCACGCGCGGTTGCGTGATGTTGATGCATGAAAACGGCGTTTGCCGCGAGAGTTATGAATGGCCCACTCCAATTTTTTCACAGATAGTTAGGAACATTGTGACGGACATAATATGTAAAAATTACCCGAATCGAAGGTGACGTGTTTTTTGCTATTTAAATTTTTCTGTTTTAGTTCAAGGTCAAATGCATTTCAATGTCACTTCAATTAAATTTTATAATTAAAAATCAAAGCCTTATCAATTGCCTACGAGACTCTGTTAATATCATTTTGATACCAGAAAAGGAACCAGAGTTATAGACATTTAAAAAATTGATGTGTGGCATTTTTGGCTATATTCGATGACCTATATCTCAGCGATACTTTATCAAATTTCGAAAATATTATACGTAACTCAGTTTTGAACCATGCCCAGTCTGCCTACAAATTTTCAGAAAAATCGAAGGGGATGACGGATTTCGGTGTTTGATTTGACGTGGAATGCCCCCGTGGCAAAGCTTTCAGTTATAAACTAAACTGTGATTGATAATATCTCTCAGAGCTTCAATCAAAGATCTTTGTAATTTGTAAACCGTTCATGC
The DNA here is from genome assembly GCF_019059575.1 of Amphibalanus amphitrite. NCBI lineage: Eukaryota > Metazoa > Arthropoda > Thecostraca > Balanomorpha > Balanidae > Amphibalanus > Amphibalanus amphitrite. Next base: position 94,666 of record NW_024882354.1, on the reverse strand, counting down.
CAATAGCGAGTAGCGTCAAATAAAACAGAACTTGATAGAAATAGAGCTAATAACTGATGCTGCAGAGAAGTGATAATCCACAGACGCCGAACTACCATCGATCATGGTAAGCCCGACCTCTCGGGTGCATCATTTTTCCTTTTCGTTATTTTCATGGATTCGCGCTCTAGTCCCTACTTTTGAGCTTGTCAGAATGGTACTTTGCAGCCTACACGATATGCTCCCAGAATTGTTGAGCAGCTGAGGCCGCTTTTGTTTGAGGGTATTTGGTTTGTATTGCTCACAAGCGATAATTTTACGGACGAATGGATGTCACAGACACTGGTATTTCGTAAAATATATGTACGCAGTATGAGAATGAGTAAAGTCGCTTTGAATACCTGGATGTATCCAAATACAGAGTAGGTATACCTACCATATATGTGTTTTGTAATGTGCCGACCGTTTTCCATGGCCAGGCCGTTCTGTCGTAACGCACAACACTAATCCCTCGTTTCGTTTCACCTATTCTTCTGTGGCCGCTTTCCCTTTCAACAGAGATCCCATTCAGAATACCTATCAGGCCCTACCCGGCCTGATCTGACTCCTGACAGGTCAGCTCGACCCCTCCCCCTCTCTCGACTCTGCCCAGCGTGCCCGTGTGGGGAGTAGGACAGCCCCCCCCCCATTCCGTATCGTTCCTATCCTAGAGTTGAGTCGACCGGTCGAGGCCCACGGCCCAGTGACAGCTCACACTTCCTGCGGCGGTGCGTCTCAGACTCGCTGGCTGGTGTCGTCGTGGCTGGTCCGTAAAAGTAGCGGTGGCATATGTTTAGGGCGTATATGGCAGCGGCCGAGGCCGATGGCCAAGGGTGTGTATATGGGGGGGGGGGGCTGAGGAGGTTAGGGAGGGGTGCTGGGTGCGTGGACAGCTGACGTTCGGCTGATTTGATGTGACGCCAGTAAAAAAGTGCAACTGTGTTTTTTTTTTTGGTGATATTTTCGCTCTACGTTTAACCCTATTAGTGGCAGGGGGGGGGGGGGTTGTTTTTATCCACCCCTCAGGTTTTTCGAGAATATCTCCGAAACCGCTGAAGCTACGATGCTGAAATTTTCTGACTTTTCCTAAAACTAAATTGGGCACATTCCCTGAAAATTTCAAGTTCATAACTTTACCAGGGGCGGCTCCAGAGCACTGAGAATTGGGGGGTCCTATTCGTGAAGCGAGTCATTTGGGCGAAGATCACGACGCTGCACCAGTTTTACGAACAGTGAATGAAAGGTATCATGTGATAACATATACAGTTATTGTGCATCCTCTTTTGACACGTTTTTGCTATAATAGGCGGATCCAGGCGTCCAAAAAGGGGGGTTATGTTTTACCTCCCAACATAGGTGCCCTGACACCGCCTATGCATGACCAATACAATTGTAGTCGTTATCTCATAAGAAAATTGTAACATAACAAGACCATTACCACCCTTTTTAGAAACAGTACCAACAAAAACCTTATTTACTATACTTTTTGTGTACCCCCAATCTCAATGATCTGTATCCGCCTATGATTTTTGAAAATGCATATTTTTAGGATCCATGTGAATTCCTGGTTCATTCTCTATCGATCGGCAAAAGTTGCGTTAAGATTGGTTCAGAAACCTGGCCGTGAGAAACAGTCTAAAATGTATCTGCAATTTGCCCGTTTTTACCCCCCTCTACCCCCCCCCCCCCTATTGACATTTTTTAATTTTTATTTTTTAGAAATGTAGATCACGTTGAGCGAAATCGAATGCCGTTTGAATTTTGAAAATCGGCCCGTTAGATCTCGAGATATCAAGGGGGGGTCGTAAACAGCCCCCCCCCCCTGCCACTAATAGGGGTAGCCAGGAGCCTGCCACTAATAGGGTTAAAAGTCACCGTGTCGACAATACCGCCAACAAATAATGTGTTGCGCTGCATTTACTATATGACCAAATGCATTTTGTAGGCCTTAACGCGCTAAGTGTAATTCTTGTTTTTTTCATATGTCGTGACAACACGGAAGGAGTGCATCGTTTCTTACAATCCTCCAATGGCGTGCTGTGCCTATTTTTAGATTTGTTACACCGGCTTATTCGCTGTGCAGTTACTGTAATGTTATCAATTGATGGCAATCCCGGATGCTACTGTTCCGGGGCCGGGCTAAGTCTTCCAAAAATCCCGGCTGATCGTCTTTTTGACAGCATCATAAGCACCTGAAACGGCTCTTAGGAGATCAAAATTGCCGCCTTCAGCTTATTAATTAAGCTCTTTCAGTTTGATCGGATTTTATTTGTATCATAACCAAACACTTCTCATATTACGATATTTTTGTCGGTAATATAAGCCTGTCAAGTCTGGAAGCCGGTGCTGGTAGCTCCGCACGGCGGCACTTTGACGAACTGCTGGAGGCGTGTGAGTCGGATCAGCGGGCATTAGGCGTCTGATTGAGGCTGATAACCATGCAGCAAGACGTCTAGACCCGGTGTCTCCGCTCTCTCCACCCTCCCCGGCAGTCAGGAGGGACTGTCCACCGCGCCGCGGTCACTCGTCTCCCTCGTCAGAGCTGTCAGGGAGCTGACCGGGACCGCTAACCGCGCCACCACCCGTCCCCGGTCCGCCGCCGCCGGCTGGAAGCGTGCCGTGTGACGCTCCCGTCTCGGCGGCGATCGCGGCGCGCTGATGTCACTGTTTGTCACGCCGCCGGCCGTACACGGGCCGATTAATCAGTGGCTGCGCCGCGCTACGGACACTTATCGCCGACGTTCGATGCCGAGGAGGCCCCGCTCGCGCCGCACACGCCGTGTGTGATCTCATGCCGCGGCCCTGACTCAGATGCCGCAGAGAGGTATGCCGCTGTTTGTGTTTATTTGAAGGCCCATTGAAGACTGTGGTATGGACTGTGTAGTCAAAAATGGTGGGCGGTGGTCCTGTGCTAGCTCATGAAACGGGGATTTTCCCGTTGTTGCCGTTTGGGCAACGAAGCATTGTGTTGATTGGAATGATCGTTGATAGATTAGTGATTGAAATATTTTTAACTGCAAGGCACAATTGAATATAATGGCTTGATGTTGACCGTAGCTCCAGTTTTGAGAAGCGATTTGCAGGCGTTATACGAGAGGCGACGCTGTTAAACAAAGTCCGCTCTCGATGTGCGTGCATGCGAGTTTCTGCCGATAGATGTCACTAGTGACGAACGCCTGCAGCTATACTGTGCCGCACGGCAGGAGGCTCAACGCCGCGGCTCCCGTGAACTCTGTTACGCGGAAATCGGAGAATCAACGTATGCTGATGGTGTGGGAGTGTTATACATGAGCCGTGCCGTCACCAGCCACCACATCCTGTCCACTGTCCAGCTCTTGTAGTATTAGATGTAATGTGACAGCGTTCCGCCGTCCGCAGAATCGCGGCCGTGCGCTCTCAGCTGCCAGCCGGTGGGGTACGCCTTCTACGTGACGCTGGCCCGCGCCGTGCGGGACGGCACGCGCTGCTCCCCCGACGGAGGACCGGACCGGGAGGACCACGTCTGCGCCGCCGGCATGTGCAAGGTAGGTCCCGACACTCACCGAGACGAGACGCAGCTTCCGGGTACGAATGACGGTTCTAGCGCTTATGCTGCATAGTTACGGCGAGGTGTTAATTAAAGGGTGCTGTATATTATTCTTTGGAGCGCTCTTGCGAGGAACATTATGAATATTAGAGAGAGAAAATATATGAAAAAATGACCTCTCCTCGACATTTAAATTTTTTTTTTTTTTGAAAACCGAATTTTTAATTCAAAAATCTAATTTTTGAATTTGAAAACCGCGGGAATAAGTCTGCTGCATCAATTATTGTATTCTCGTTCTCGTACAATTGTGTACATTGTCTTATTCTGAAGAAGACCTGTTGGTCGAAATATCAATACAAAAATATTTGGCCATTCAAATAATTTTAAATGTCGAGGAGAGGTCATTTTTTCATATATTTTCTCTCTCTAATGTGCTGTATATTAGTTTATCTGTTTGAATTCGTATTTCAGGAAGGCTGCAAGTAATTATTTTGTAAACTTTTCAATCAGGACCAACCGTCTAACCCTGCCTTCTAACCGATTTTAGACGAGACCAAGCCAGTCACCGGTGTCTGGTAGCCTGCATTCGGAGTACGGCATTTCTAGTGGAGGACCACGGGTGCTGATGTGGGAAAGTTCCCAGCTCTGCTGAGGTGTGGCACATGTACCAAAACATCGATCTGAGAATTTCTGGCGACCTCATCCTTATCCATGTTGCTCTAGTGTCCACAACAGCTCTGGAATGTTTGCTGAGGCAACTGGGAGCAGATGAAATGCTGATGCTTGTGCGCTCTACCCATTACAGCGTATATGGTAGTGCTTCTTCTGACATATGTGATAGTATCTAGAAGATTATGGCGCGAGGAAATCCCAAAGGCAAGCGAATGAATTTGTATTGTGACACTCGCCACACGCAGCCGGCTTTCAAAATATCCATCACTTGGCTTGGAAGTCTGTCGTCTATGTTTGGAGAGTGGCTTGGCTGTCGCCAACTCGAGGGGAAAATGCAGAGAGGCTTTTACGGAGCCCAGTCGATTATTTTTCATAACCATTTGGATTAGCGTGAAAACGTAATTTCAATCGCCAGTCTGGAGTGCATCATGATATGTGAATCGACTGAAAAGTAGCAGAAGCATCTGTAAAACATGCCGTACCCGTAAACTGCCCCATAAATATCAACCCATGTGTAACTGTAGCAGTGCATCTGTATCTTCTCCTGAACCGATCCCTGGGACCCGAAATCGAGTAAATATCTCCTGTGAAAGTGACTGGATTTCTTCACCTGCATAATTCATCCGACCGGCGCGTTTCAATCACACGCCCGGCCGGAGCCGAAAAGACGCGCTGTGTCGCCTCCTGGCCATCTCTCTCATCCTCGCCGCCTCGCTCCGCCTCTCTGGGCCGCCTCAGCCGCTCGCCCGCTCCCCTGGCGGCCCCGCTGAGGTGTTTACGGAGCGCCCGGCGGGCTGTCGCAGCGCCGTGCAGCGTCCCGTGCCTGCGCAGCTGCCGTATCTGCCGGCTGACGTAGCCCGGCCGGCCTCAGACGGACAGGCTCCCCTGGAGGGCAGCGGTGACCCGGCCACGTCATGGCCCCATCGCTCCGGCCGTGGCCGCGTCTGGACGTCCCTGATAGCTGTGACACGTGTCACCCGAGACGGATGGATGTGACGCTGTTGCTAACCTAACCCTTCCCAGCCTGACTCTGCCACCGCCCCAGCCAGTCTCCCCTCCCTCCCTCTCCTCTCCTTCTCCCTCTGTATCTCCCGCTCTCCTCCCCGTGTGATCGGTCACACCATGACAAATCGCCAGTTACCGGCCGATGCGCCGGCTGGGGCGGGCCACTGCGGCTCTCTGAGGACAATGCCGACGGCTGGCGGCGCCGGGCCTGGGTCAGCGTCTGTCCTTGTCCCCTGGGTGACCCCGCCGGGCCGGCCCGCCAGCTGAAGGCCCCGCCGGTGATCGGTCAGTAGGAGTGTCACCGGGGAGGGATAATCGACCGCTATCCATCAGAGCCACGCGGCACCCATCAGCGGCCAATTGAGCCCGCTCTGCCGCCCTGCAGCAGGGTCCTACTATGAACGTCAAACCCCTTGAGACCCCACTTTTTTGCGATAATTTTTAAATGCGTCAACTTTCGTTGACAATATTCTGGCAATGTATGTTTCAGAACCTGCCGAAACTTTTATTACTAAGGTATTTTGACGCCAAACGATTATGGAAGGTACTTCTCATTCACTCGTAATGCTAAGGTCAATTCAGGCCCGGGCAGAGGCTTGCGCTAGGCCACACTCGAGCCCCGCCACCAGCGCCATCTGCTCTAAATGCCATCTACCAGCGCCCGCTACCGCTACCAGCTACCACCCACCATCAAGCCTGAATGGAGCGAGAGACGCGAGTGACCGGTCGCCGGGCAAGGGGCGCCGGAGGGGTAGGGCGGAGCTTAGCGCTGACGTCATTGCGTGGCTCCGCCCCATGAGCGCGTAGCCTCTACCCAAACAGCAGATTCGTTCCGTGAAATTTAACATTACGAGTGAATGAGAAGTACCTTTCATAATCGTTTGGCGTCAAAATACCTTAGTAATAAAAGTTTCGGCAGGTTCTAAAACACACATAGCCAGAATATTGTCAACGAGAGTTGACGCATTTAAAAATTATCGCAAAAAAGTGGGGTCTCAAGGGGTTTGACGTCCATAGTAGACTGCTCCGATCAGCACCTAACCCTACCCTGGTCTTATCCGCTCCTTGTCTTATCGGCTCCTGGCCTGACCAGCTCCTCATAGTTGGTGATCAACTCTGGCTGACAAAACTAAAGTGTCTTTTGGCTTATTTCACTGCGTGGAGTGTGGATTGTCACATGTACATAGTTGCGGGATCCAGCTGTGCTTCTCTAAATGACTTAAATATCTATTTTTTAATGGCATCATGCTAGTTTTTTACACACAGCGCGTCGTCGATGTGTGTGGTCGGCCGTAAATGGCATCGATAGTACCAAAGCTGCGCTGCATTTGGCATTACTCCGCCAGTATCGTCGAATCATCTGGCAATTAGGGTGATTATTGCAGGAATGTGGCGCACACGTCTCCTGACGTCATCCAGCAGGGTCGTCTGCAACTGGCCGGGCGCGCTTCAGGCCATACGCGGCGAACTAGGCACAAGAATGCTCCGATCGCAGCCGGGTTTCGTTGAAAATAATAGACCGGCCACTGGATGAAGGAATGCTCAACGGTTCCTGAAGGCGGCATAATTATGGTGTCGCATATCTCGGTTTTAGTGAGCATTATGAAATCCTGAAGTAGCGGTAGTATTATTGTTTTCTACGAAGGGTTTTCCGGACTGAGTTGTGTGAGCTGCACTTTAAGCAATCCGCTTTCAACTGGTAGCCGTAAAAAGGTGGCGAGTAATGATAGCCATTACCCATAAGGCCATATTTGATTGGAAAAAATGCTTGCGGTTAGATCGACAAAGAGACTCACTGAATCGGATTTCTCAGGTATCACCGTGTTAATCGCTCATGAGCTAACATGCAGCGTCATTTGCTGCTGTGATGACATTTTTGGTAGGGCATGTATGCAGCATTGCTGAATTTGAAATACTTGCCTGCTCATTGAATTCAGTAGATTTTAGGTGTTAGATGTCTCACAAAAACTGAACTGGTGAAAATCAGTGGATTACACAAAAACACTGTTTGATGCTTAGGACGCTTTTTTCAATGCTCACTTTTATTTTCAGTACCTTCCGCATGACACATTCATTTACACACTTCCCACACCTTTCATTGGTGGTACCCGTACCTTAATTCCTTCCTGCCCGCCCCGCATCGCCCCGCGAATTGCACACATGCCTGTCCTCGCTGGGGCGATGCCCCAGGCCATGCTTAGGACGCTTGCCAGCTAAGGCATCTCGTATGCTAACTCAAAAAATTTCGGACTTGCGCAAAATACTGATACTTCTAGTGTTTCTCCTTTCCGTCATCAGCGTATTCTCTTCTCTATACATTCTTTCGCCACTGTCGCTCCAACGCCCAGTCTGAGTCGCAGGGGGACCGGGTGGGGGCACCGAGCCTCCTCTGTGCCCCTGCATACCGCCGGCGGCGGCCCGGAGCTCCGCGGAGGTCGGCCGCCCCCGCCCCCGCCCCCGCCCGGTGACCTTGGCTGAGGCGGCTGCATCCCGACGATGGCAGCGGCAGCAGCTTGCCGACATGAGACGGTGACGTCCGAGCAATGCGAGCAATGTAGACTGCGGGACAACAGGGACCATGTGCTCTCTGGAAATGACTGTCTGGTAGGGAGAACTCGCCCACTTTGGTTTGCTACATCTCATGTAGCTGGCCCTCGGCTAGAATTAGTTTGTAAAGATTCTCATTGTTAAATGTTTCCATCTACACTCGTTATGTGTAGGTCTTCCAGCATTGGTAATACGGCAATCCACCGACAAATTTGCATCGAAATTTGTATCTGTTTTGGTAACCGTTTCATTCCAGCTACCGACTATGATGTTTGTAAAAGAGTCGTCAGCAATCCGCATCCTTCCCCTCAGCCCACCGCGCCCTGTCCAATGAGCGCCAGCTGTGTTCCCAATGCCGCCGGTGTCTGCGCCTCTGTCAGTGGCCGACAATTTGTCAGCCTGTCGTTACTCGAGCGGCCCAATCAGTACCTATAGACGGCGGCGGGCGGCCGAGCGTCCGAGCGGTGAGGGCGGCGCTCGACGACCTCACAGCTCAGCCGCCCGCCGACCCCGCCCGGCCAACCTTCATGCAGTCTCAGCGCGGCGGGCGATTTGCATGCGACCGATCTGGCGTTTGATTTGGTCCATTCAGAGGTCGTATGGCGGTCTGCCGAGACGAGGCGCCGGCTCACGGACTGTGGCGGGGCATGGTTGCCAAAATGGGAAATCTTTGAGGTGGCGACTGGGCTGCGGATTTGAGGACTGAGCTTCGGGATGTTAGGATTGAAGGCATATTGTGAGTCAAGGAGGTCGTTAGGATTACGGGCCAACGGGACGGGAGTGAACGGGTAGAATGGACGGTACTAGTGGCGGATGCTTTCAGGTGGTATTGCAGCATGCTATTGCGCATTTACTCTTCTAGCGGCCCTTCGGGGTGAGTGGCATGCTGGTGGTTGGCGTTACGTATGGAGGCCTTTGAAAGTTGGACCTCAGAACTCCGATGTCATGTGTGGACTATGGCGCCCATACCGTTAGAAGACTCTCGCAGGCTGTTCGGTAACTCAATTACCGTGAATGATTGCAAATTTCCGCGTCTGTCTGACTGTTAATTAATCATATCGGCATGCATGTATAATAGTGTTACCCCGTTAATCAGCGCTCTCGGGTTGGTTTCAGTCGATGACGGCTCTACTAGCGGGCTGTCAGTGCCGCGCACGACTGTCTGGCCAGGCTGGTAGTAATGGCTGACTGAGACGCCCGCCGGTCTGCCTCCTATTTACTCGCCGGCGCCGATCCGAACGCTGCCACCTAATGCAAACTAATGACTTCTCCCATCCCACCTCATCCCGCCCGCCGCCCGCCCGACTCACCGCCGCGCCCGCCTCCCAAACCACACACGGGCTAGCTCATGGAAGACTGCTGCACCGAGAGAGTCGGAGGGGAATGAAGATCTCACACTACCCATCGCGATTTCACCTGACTGGATCCCGCCCGGAGTTGACCTAACCAGGCTGGATGCTGCTGAGTCTATAGATGCTTCAACTGACGATGCTGAGTGAACCAGCGATCCTTTCGTTCCCCTGATTCGAATGCTGAACAGTCTCAATATCAGGAGGGAGGGAACAGGAGCAGAGAGAAGGGCAGAGTTCCCGCCGGCCTTGCGCGGCCGCTGACGGGGCGCGTGCCGGTCCTTTGACGGCTGACATCAGCAGGAGGCCGCTGACGGCGTCCCGGTCCCGGTCACGACCTCTGACTCACCGACCGGCCGTCAGCGCCGATAGAGTCACTGCAGAGTCACTGCAGAGTCGAGCGGCCGAGTCACGGCCGGTAACGGAGAGATGTGATGCAAAGGGAGAGTCAGAGGACGGCGATGTAGATTGGGACATCGGAGCTGATTCGATATACCGAGATGACATGACTGATGTGTCCTGCACGCTTCATAACCTAGATGGAGTCCCCCTCATCTCATTGATAGAAGTGAGACGCAGGACGCACTGTTGGAGAATTGACATGATTGGCTTTCCTTGTCCGCGGCATGTGTGTTGATGACCGTAAGGTGCAAATTCTCTCTCGTATCAAGGTCGCCGTCGACAGATATGAAAATGAGTGCCTGGACTACGCTAGCTGATCATTCGAAGCCACGTTAGTGGACAGACGGCATTCAGTGCCATTGTAACTCGTGCATGAAACATCTCTCCGTTGTGAGTTACATACATATGTTGAACGGTGGCGGACAGTGGACGGGGCGCCACTGACATTGGACGGTGTAACATCAGGTCGACTGACGGGTCACGGTGTCGGCGGCCGGCTCCCCCCGTCTCTCCGTCTCCAGTCACCCCTCTCCACCGGCCGAGAGGCGCCCGCTGTGCACTGGCGCCATTGTGCTGTCCGCCGGCTGTCCCGGACCGGCGGAAGGCATTGTCGGACCACCTGCTCCCCAGCTGGACCCGCTGTGACGGGACGCCGTGTCACGGCAGTCACGGAATGTGACGGCGCAGCTCGTGCCGCCGTGACGAGGCTGCGGTGTGTGGTGGTCCTACTCTGGGAGCTGGAGAGTCGGGGGCAGGAGGGACAAGAACTCCAGACGGGATTCAATGGCCGCATTTTGGTACGGAAAGCACCTGAGTGGCTTTGAGCACTTACGGCAAATCTTTCTAAAAGGAGCCATAACGTGTTCTGAAAGCGAGGCGTGGTTTTAGATCGTTCCTGAGCGCGAGCTCCTTCATCACCAAAATGCCTCCCTTCTCCACTGCTAATGATTGTCGGGAAGCGATTAATCAGACGCGAGGCTGCCTTGGCCGGCGCTAATGACGATTCCCAGGTCGCGACCAGCTCTGTAAACCTCACGTTAAATAAGACGGACGATGTCTCAGCCGCGGCGGGCCAGGCAGGTTATCTGGGGAGGGCCTACTGTCGATGATGTCCCGACTCCGTACCACATGACATATTTGGGAGTGTCGGAACAATGCAGCGACTTCAGCCCATGAGTCAGACACTCCTTATCTGGAGACCATTCGGTGGGATTTAGCCATAAAAATCGACGGCAACGACAGGCTCTGGGCGCCTCCTGAAGTTGCGGCCACCTATCCCGCGACATTTATATTGACGCTTATATTGCATCGAGCCTTTGTTGGCACGCGTAAGTTTGGTTATGGGGAGTAGAAAAAACGCTTGTAATGCTGATGCATTTGGTGGTGATTGAACGTTGCAATGCTCTGTGGGATGCCTTTGTTGAATGCATGCATTTTATAATAACTGTATACCTATAACCGATGCGGCGTTACGTATCCAGTCCCTCAGGCCAGGTGCATGGACCATATCCATGGCTCAGACCTGACACCTAGTGGTCAGAGCGAGAAGCTCCAGTCCATCGCCGCGCCGTCGGAGCACGGGCCGTCCCAAAAATAGTCCGTCCACACCCCTTCACGATCTCACTAAACGTGCGCGTAAACTGGAGCCCTCCTGATCTGACTGCAGTTTATGAGCGTCGCCCTGTTAGCAGCTCGGTGTGCCGGTGATGGCCCGCACGTCAACACCGCGCAGCTGACCCCGCGTGACCCGCGCCGTAAAAACTCGACCGGTAACTCTACGCCAGTTGCCTGATTGGGTGCGGGTTGACCGAGCGCGTATAACCTCAATGACAGGCCATCGTTTCCGACGGCATTATGCAGGAGCCATCAACCTTCTCCTCAATCAGGAGATGTTTCCCGGAGCTTCGCTGACCTGATCAGCGCCGCTGACCCCGGGACGTTGACCTCAGTGACCTGTGGCATAGGGCGCCGGCCCGGCAGGAATATGCAGATTGCAGAGTCGTTTAGTTTCAAAATAAATGATCTGGGATGGATGTACGACTAGTAATGTATTGCTGATATACTCAGCTAGGGCACGCACATGGGACGGAGCTTTTGATATCGGCTGCGTTCAATATCGAGTGCATCTGTCGATAAGTAGATTGTGGCTTTGTTACTGTGCCTGTAGATTGTGGCTTTGTTATTGTGCATTACTACGTCAGCTCAGAGGCCAATGACCTCTCACTCAGCTCTCGTATCTCGCGAGTGCTGACTGACCGACCACAGTGACCAGCGGACTTTTTGCCGTGGATATTGGAGCCCGCGGTCAGTTATAGGAGAGCTATGTTTCACCCCTTACGTCTCGTGTTTCTTTCACAATAACCAGCCTTTAAAAACGGCACTGCCTGCCTGACCCTTTCTGTGGGTCCTTGCTGGTGAGATAATAAATCACTCAATTTAGGTGGCGGGACCTAGACATCTCATTTACGCCTAGCAGAAACAGATTCGTAACCTGTTTACTCGGACAATGCTTTTCGTCTGCTTTTTAGTTTGTTTAACGCTTCTGAGAGCGACTCCCAGGTTCGTTACATTATTTGAAGTTTACATGAACTTTCCATCTCAGAGATATTAAATGTTCCGCTCTCCTCACTTTACCGGGAAGCGGTGAATCCAGTCCTGACGGCCCATCTCTTCACAACTTGTCTCATAACGCTCCAACATGATTGATGAGCGTCTTCATCATATTGCGCTGCGCTGACGAGCCGCTCTATCACAGCCAACTTACAGCGCCTGGTTACTGAGCAGAGCCGCGGGGCTGACCTGGTGCCTCAGTGGGTCATCGCCGCCAATCGGGTCACTGGGAGAGAGAGAGCACCCGATGCCAGATGAACAGACGAAGGATGGTTTTGGCAAATAACTGAGCTCACGTGTGGAGGTGAACCCGACTGGTGTGTTGCTAAGGGGAGAAGTGGGTTTTCTGACGTCATACCACTGATCGGCTTGCCAATACCGCCAGCGGCACGTAACACGCGTGTTTGGGATGTTTTGAACATGACGGAGTCGTGGTCGATAGCAGTGGGACGGTTCTGGGCCCGAAATGTGCGCATTTTCGTGATTACCGTCTTACTGTGATCAAGTTTTGCTTTTGATTCAAGTTTAGTTTTGAACACTGAACTATTTAACCATGAAATGCATACATAATGCTTAGCTTGACTGTCCCGACCAATGTCATCCTAATCATCAGCTACTTTGGCAGTTGGCATGCATACCTTAGATGCCAGCGGTAATCGGTATGCTTATTTAAATTTTATCTGCAAAAACTTCACTCATAAAAGATGCATCCGCCTATTTGAGTCTCAATATCGCATACCTCATTCTCCAAATTAAAGCTTTGTGGTTGATATGGGGTTGGATCTTATGTATACGGCCGGGCAGGAAGACCACCTTCCACGGAACCGCACGCCTTATCCAGCAGATCGGCCCGATCATTTGAATATCATTTTGAGTTGGCAGTCGCCACGAATGCACATGGCTGCACTCTATCATACGCGTTTTATGCGTTTCCATACACATGTGCCGGACGGGTTTTGAGCTCATCAGCATGCGAAATGGAATATTGCACGCGCTGATTTCCATCCACTTTTCCCGAAGCTCTGAAGTTGGCGCACTTCTTTGACAAGTGACCTCTCCGAAGCTGTGTCTGGCCTGTTCTGCGTGTGTTTACAAGCGGACTGCATTTTCCAATAAGGTCACGTTTCAGCTCGCGGGCGTGTACCCTGGCTCCGGAACCAATCGGCGACCTTTTCTTCCGTCACGATCTGGGAGACTGCAACGCCGTCTCGGGCAGTAGCACGGTAACCGGTGGTAGTTCGGCGTTCGTCCGCCAGGGGCGCCCGGGTCGCCGTCGGCGGCCGGTTCGGTCGGTCGGCCGCGGCGCGCTCAGGTACAGGTCGGTCGGTCGGACAGTCGGCGGTGGTGGTGGCACATGGGAAGGTCGTGCCCGGGGCATGGTGTGAGGTGCGACAGGACAGCGCGCACTCAGAAGATGACGCCCCGCTGGCTGCTGCTGCTGGCGCTTCTGGTAGGTACAAACCCCTGAGGTGCAACCCACTCGATCGGCTTCGCTATCGTCTATTCTGCGTTTGACGATGATCGCCCAACTATCACAGCTGCACTATGAGCTTAACCCTCGCGGGCCCGGGGGGGGGGGCGTTTTTCGCCCCCCTGGCGAATATTTGCGATAGCTCCCGAACGCTTAGGGATAGGAAAGCGAAACTTTCAGTACCTTTTCTCTCATCAATTTGACATCTTCTGAAGTAAAATTTTTTGACCTAGCCCCCTTGATGACGTCACAAGGTCGATTTTTCTAGACCCCTGCAAGGCAAACTTCGGCGTCACAGACGCGAACTTCAAATAGCTGCTAAAAATAGAGTTTTAGAGATAAAGACAAATTACGAGCACGGTTGTGTAGCGTTTGACCTAGAGAAAAATAGAAAAATAGTTTTGGTGACCTGAGGTCAGAGGTCAGGTCAACGACCCCGAAATGTGGTTTTAGTTTTTCGCAAATAACTTCGACAAAAATGGTCCTAGAGCTACGGCAGTGGTACCATCGCATTCGCCGTGTCAAGCCGCGTCGAATGATATATATATTGTTTGGAAAAGGTCAAATTTTATGTTGACCTCATGTGACCTCGAATGACCTTTGGTTGACCTTGACACATGAAAGGTCGTTTATGATGGATTTATACCCGCTGATCACGAATCTGGCATCCATTTTCCTCTAAGCCTTCATTTAGAGCTTCCGGATGGCAAAATTGTCTTATTTATTATTACTAACTTGAATTAGTGAAATAGCCTCTAGCAAGGATACTCTTCTGTGACCTTGACCTTTGAGCAGCCTTGTATCGTAAGATGAACCACAAATAGGGAACTGATAAGCCTCTAAACATTTCAAAACGTCTTGGAAGTTAGCACGCAAGATGTACGAAAAAGTGCAAAGTTTGAGGTCAATTGTGAGCGTGACCTTGACCTTGACCTTTGATTTTGAGCACATATTCGGAATCCTCAGATTCTCTTCTTTTGTTTGATACCCAATTTTGCCGGTTTGATGCATCCTGCCATCCTCTAGAAGGCTTACTTTGAGATCACTACACATGTGCCGGTTTTTGCCTTTGACCTTGACCTCTGACCTTGAAAATTGACCTGAGGTCAAAAATTTTAGGTGCTTTAGAATCGTCTCGTAAGGACCTTTCGTTTGGTATCGCTTTTGTTTCCGTAGCTCCCTTATTTACTGAGTTAGACAGGGGGGGGCGAAAAACGCCCCCCCCGGGCTGCGGTGGTTGGGATTACCCCCCGGGCCCGGCCGGGTTAACCCTTTGGGTATCATGAGTGGTTTGAGTGTATCGAAGGTTCAGACTGGCCTCAATCATATTTAAGATGCAGACCTTAATTTCCAGTATGTTCGCCATAAATGAAACAGAAAATGGTCATTTAGGTACAATGGTTCAAGTATCCACTAAGTAAATTAACGAGTTATCGCAGCAGACGCAATATACCTCGAATACTTCGAATGTACATATTCACTGAAGACTTCTGGCCCCGGCAACCATTTGCCTAGGTTTTTTTGTTTAAATTTCTTTAGAAACGATTTTGCTCATATTTTACGCGTTTAGTAGTTCTCCATTCTCCCCGCTTGCTCAATATCGTGCTAGCCCTTACGAGTTTAACACTATCAAACACAGAAGACCGGCTTAGTCACACGTTCTTTCGGCTTTAATCGGCCTTATCAGCGTCCATTTTCGTTCTCGCACCGTTCCCTATCTGTCTCCTGCACGGTCCAGTGAGCTCTCTGTCGCGTGCCGATCAGATGGGCTCGTATAATTCCTCCCGCAGACGAGTTTCTGCCGTCTCATTGTGGTCGACGATTGGCGATTACTGCTGGATCTATAGATGAGTGGTTTGTACTTCGGTGACATCAGATGATTGCCGCTCTGAGATCGTGTCAGCAATTAATGATCCTTTGTCGGGTGTATTTGTTTTCCGCGACTGCGTAGGTATCAAACCGGTCGGTGGATTGTTTTTCCAATTGTGTGGTCTCTCGATCAATCTCGTAAATCGGTCCTCTAATCAGATTATTGATTAACAGAACGCACACACGCGCATTTGTCTCTGCTCCTGTATCGTTTTCGACATTTATAAATGTCAAATAGTTTTGTGGTGCATCCTAATATTTCTGCAACGAGGGAGATGCAGTAATGTAATAGCTTTCTTCTACCGGGTGGTTACGTTACGGCAGAAACCTACGACTCAATTGAACCTCTATGACTCGTTCCAATCAATTCGCGCTGTTTGTTTCTACTCACGATCAGTGCAGGCGTCTGGTGCTGTAGGAGGCGGCTCCCCATCCCGACCCGGGGTAACGGGACCGCTGCCGGTGATCAGACGAACGCCACACTGCACGGGTGACATCGCTCACGACCGATCTCTGGCAGTCGGAGGGAGGGGGCGGAACGGCCGTCTGCGGCCAAATGTTTCCAGATAAATAGCGGAGACGTGCCATCGCGCGCACGGAGTTGGCAGCTGGAAAGGTGTGATGACGTGATCGATACCGGTTCCTGGAGGTCGGGCTGCCAGGCGCCTTCGCCGATAAATGATTTCCTACTTTTATTCTGCGGATTTTTAAGTGCCGGACTGGCCTGAAACGGATCTCATTTGCGGGTCGTTTGCTGCCAGTTCGGGTGGCCTTCAGTGCCGGGGCTGGTCCTTATCTCTGTGAGACCAGGCGATCATTGCTATTGGTTCGGCTGTGCGGCAGGCTGGCCAGCGTTGTCCGGTGTGGTGAGGTCACTGCGCCAATACTGCAGAGTTGCCCGGTCACGGCGCGAACATTACCGACATCTCACAGCTGACTGAGCCGTCACTGGGTGTCATCGAGCCGCCTTGACCGCCCCTCTTCTCTCGTCTCCCTCTCCCTCTCCCTCCCTCTCTCCTCCCCTGCGAACTCCCGCTCCGCCCCCGCTTCGTTCACGGCACGTGCGGTGGCATTGTCACAGCGGCATGCTGTGCACTGTGCACTGCTCTCTGTGCACTGTGCACTGTTCTCTGTGCACTGTGCACTGTGCAGTCACCGTGGGCCGGTATGGCACTGCTCTCCGTTCCCCGCGCCAGGTCACAGCGGTGGTATCGGCTGATGGATTCGTGACGCGCCGGCTGAAAACGGCGGCACATGTCTTTGCACGTCCGTCGGGATATAAGGTCTGGCACTCCATGTTTATATAGGTATGTTGAGTTAGCTACTATAAATGGGCTCAGTAAGCCATTTAAGCACTGCTACGAGGATGGAAATGCTGTTGTTCCTCCAAACAGCTTATTTCATTCAGGAAACATGGTTCTCCCCACTTCAAAACATCATGCATGTTTGATTTGTCATTCGTGGCGTGGCAATCACGACTTGTTTATGTCGTTTTTAAACATACCATTGGCGGCTCACATTTGTATCAATTAGGCATAGAGCAATCATTCATCACTCTAATTGTCTTGATATCGCTACCACCCTATTTTACAATCATTTACCATCCATACCCAAACTCTTCCGGGTTTGGATAGCGGTTGAAATCAATTATCGCATTATTCATGCTGGGTCTATCGCAGGTCGAAACAGCCTGGCAAAGTCCTATCGTCAGCTGCGGGGCCCATAATTTCAGCTCCATTGCCTGCCTTACGTTGACGGGAAGGAAATTGCTGACGTCCCCTAACTTACACGTTCGTAATGCAGTGTGCGATGTCACCCGCCCCGCTAACACGGGTTATCCGTGTCCGTTCCCTCGGCTGACGGAATGGTCGCCGGCTGGATGCCGATGTCAGTACACGGCCAGACACGCCCGTCAACATCGTGTATCGTGTCGGCCCGACACAGACCGATGACAGGTCGGCGGGGCAGCAGCGCGCGCCGCCGGGCCGCTGAGCGGCTCTAATTTACCTGGTCAGCGCGGCGGTGACACTCATTTTACAACACTTTCGGTGATTGTGTGGCGTTTGCCGAAAAATGTCAAGCTCGTTCTGACCCAGTGCCCTGGTGGTGGTCGGGTCAGCTGATCGCCGGCCGGCTGACCTGCGGGTCACGTGTAACGAGGCTGGATGCCGGGGAGTTGTGTTACGCTCGGCGGCGGTGCAGGCGGTGCTGTGGGCCGGGTGTGGACGGGACCGGATCGGACTGATCCGTGCAGGGCCGACCTGGGTCGAGAGGCGAGACCGTGCTCGGTCCGCGGCCAAGAGCGAAGAGTGGGGGGGGGGGAGGTGAGATCTGGTGCCTCGCTGTAAGGTTCAGACAGGACATCACCGAAGGTGTGAGAAAACGTAGCCGCATTGATGAACTTCACCTGAGAGATGTCCAGATGATGCAGCACCCAGCGGTAGCTAATACGACACTGGTGTCTGAGGTCTCCGGACAGCAGGAGATCGAGGCTTTGTCTGCAGGGGGAGGTGACTGTTGGACGGTGAACCCCGCTAGCCGTCTGCTCAATGCTCCTCCCACCGGTCATTGATGCCGTTTCTGGAGAGTTAAGTGACTTGGTTGACAGTTTCCGTCACCTCTTTACCCAGTCCCGCCGGCCACTGAGGTCTTATCATAGGAGAGTGAGGTGACAATTTGACAGTCAGTCGTCTTACGTACACCTCCCATCGGCCAACCTGGTCTTTTTTTTGCAGAGAGGGAGGCGACTAGGGCCCTGTCTGCGCAGTGAGGTGACCTATCCGACAGTCGGCCGTCAGCCCCGTCCCTCCCCCGCTCCGGCGGCTGAGTAACCGTCCCGGCCCGGCCGGTCCGCGCCTTACCGGGCCGTCATTAGTAATTCATCGGCCCCCAATCGTGCCGAGAATCGTGTCTCGCCATTACGGTCTCCCCGTATGGCCAATGTGGGCATCAGTGGCGTGAACGGCACGGGACGGCTGCACGGCGCACGTCCCCCCGTCACCACCCCCGCAGGGCCCCCTCGGCCCGTGCTGGGGGCGGCTAGGTGGCGGGCGCTGAGCCTGAGGTGTGAGAGACCGGCGAGTGGCAGGCGGCGGAGGCGTTCATGAGGAATGGATGAGGCTCCATCCGCCGATGATCTGACTCACCACCTTCTCCTGGCTACCATGGCCGGCCGGCGGCGCATTCGGCGTGTTTGAGTTTGGGGCGGGCCGTCGGCTCGAATTCGGCACTGCTGCTGACTGCTGAGTCAGGGAGGGGGCCGCCGACTCGGAGTGGCACCCCGTCCCGTCTCGGCCCACTGAGTCACGGTCGGACCGAGACGCGCGCCTAACCAGCGCCATGTGCCGGGCGAGGATTGGGTGTTTTATTGTCCCCGCCGCCGGTCCGTATTGTGCCGTGGCCCTGACGTGCGCGCCGGCCGGCTGACTGCCGACAAGCAATGGCTTTTTCAGTTGTAGATATGGTGAGCTGCTGGCGGAGGCCTGAGGGGCTCAGCGGTCCGCTCAGTGACGGGTGTTTTAGCGGGATGACGGCGAGGTATCTGGTGGGTGCGCGATGTGTTTGGAGGCAGGGAGTGATTTTCGGGGTGGTGTACCGCCACACCGCGAGACGGATTCAGTTCTGTCGGAGCTGGAGAGTCGGGCTTTTACACTCGGTGCCAACTGATCGCCAGTCTCCCCATGTCAGCTGCTGGCTGACGAAGGTGCTGTTCTACAAACCATAGATAACCTTCCATGGAATGGGAACACGCCTGGCTTTGTGTCTTCGGCCGCCCGGTGTGATGGATGATACACGTGATGCTATCAGTAGTCGTTTTAACAGCCGACGTCTTGTAAATGGCCGTGTCGACCGGGGCCTTATTGTCGCCGGACGTAGCCGTAGCCGCTGCCGAGGAACCTTCGACGTGGCCCGTCGCTATGAATCCTGTCATGAGCGTCTTACGGCGCCGTCGAACATCGCTCACTGCAGCGGCTATTATGTCAGTACGGCACGCGATACTGTCAGAGGGAGTTATGATGGAAACTCGGGACAGAAAATAAGACGGCGAGATCGGCCGAGCGGTATCAGCCGCTGCACAATGCACATTGCACAGTTAGGGTGCAACAGGGGACATAAAGTTGGCCGTGCGGCGTGCACCTCCCCGGGTGACATGAGCGACCTTGACTCGCAGGAAGTCACCCAAACAACTTTTACTCCATGGTCTTCCAAGGCTGGTGACTAGGTCGCCGAGGCGACTCGCGACTCTGGAGTTATCGGGACTCTGTTTTGAGATGTGCGCCCTAATCGAGATATCAGCGGATTCTCGGGATTATGGGGCACGCATTCTGCATTATAGATGCGCTAGTTGCGTCCATTTCTATTCTGAGAGATCGTCAGCGTCATTTTGGAGATGGGCATCGAGGTGATAAAAACACGTCAACGGCTGAGACGAGACCAGGGTATAGGGTCTGATATTGGTCGTGGTTCATCCTCAGGGTAACAGAGATCAATGCATCGCCAACTCTGGCGAGCAGCCAGCCGATATGTGACGAACCATTACACATCAGACAAACGAGCAGCTCTTGGCAGCTTTTAGGGTTCCCCGGCGACGTGCCTTAAAAGCATGGAAGTCAGTAGGCGAACTTTCGGTAAATTATCACCAGACTTCCTGGCTCAACTCACGGCCGGGCCCGTCCCTCCGTTAC
Source organism: Amphibalanus amphitrite (assembly GCF_019059575.1). Lineage (NCBI taxonomy): Eukaryota > Metazoa > Arthropoda > Thecostraca > Balanomorpha > Balanidae > Amphibalanus > Amphibalanus amphitrite. The sequence continues at coordinate 74,512 of NW_024882354.1, read as the reverse complement.
CCTGGGCTGCCCTTCTCTGTCCCAGTCCGGTTGACACCATACCACCCAGCCGAGCGTCGCTACAGCCTCTGCCAGCTATCTGACTGTGACGCATCCGCTTTCCATCTGCTGTATGAAGTATGGACTCATTGACGCACTCTCCCCATATGGGCAACAATGGACGGCGGCGGGGCGGCGCGCTGGTCATAACGGATGATTGGCCCGGAGACCGGCCGACTGACCGGCGGGCGCTGAGAAATGGACGGAAACCCGCGCAATGAATACAGACGCACACTCACCGCTGACCGACGCCAGAAACTCCGACAGCGGAACTGGGGTATCTGTGACACGCACATTTGTGACCTACTGGGGATATTTTTGTGGGTGAACAGTCCACGGCATCCTCTAGCTCATAAGCTCATTGATGATCGTTTGTTTAGTGTTCTCCCTTGCCAATTCCTCGTATTATTTCTCCGGCAGCGTTGTAAAAGGTGCACCACTCCCCACCGCTGTCCGTTGCGCAGCACAGAGGCGGTGTACCTCACCTGTGTGACGTCCATCCTCACCACCCATATGTCGGTGATAAATCCACGGCTGACGGCGGAGGGCCCGCGGCAGTGTCGGCTCCCTTTATAGCGGCGGTCGGCCGGCAGGGGTCGGGTCACCGGGCCAGACCCCCGCTGGGTCAGACACGGCAGGAGCGGCACCGGGAGACACAGAAGACAAGAGGAATGTGGGAGGGGACACCGCTGGTATGTGGGGGTGATACGCTGCTTGCTAACTTGTCGGCATGTAAAAAGACGCTCCTGCCAGGTGGCTGAAATTAGACACCACCGACGACGGTAATGACAAAAGGTGGCCTCAGCATTTAAACGCGCTGTTGAAGTGAAGTATATTTACCTGGGCAAATGTTGATATCATTTTGCTACTGACGCTGATTCTACAAATTGTGTGATTTTATTCAAAAAGGTTTATTCTCAATACCGTTGTCGTGCCTGCGCTCTATGAGATGATTTATTTATTGCTTTAGGAAATGTGCTATTTCTTACGAGGATCGACTGCGCGACTGAGTCTCGGTCAGTTTCAATTGACTTTCCTATTATTCCCTCACCTTCTGTTTGTTTTCCCTCCGACCGGCGCGGGTGGCGGCCCGCATGAGGGATGGTGCCGCCCGCCCTGGCAGCAGAGGTGGCTGAGGGAGAGGGAAAGGTGGCAGAGGGGCGGAGGACAGGAGGGGGTCACGGCGGGTGGTGTCCTCCTTACGTCATGAGCACACCTGCCCGGACACAGTGTCCTGAGCATGTGTCCGGTACTTCGTATACGGTCCCATACGGACCGCAGCTATATCTATCGCATCTCCTGCCCGCCCTGTGTGCCCCGTGCCGACCACCGTCTGTGACCCAGTGGTGATCGCAGCCCGCCTGTGCGGTGTTGTTATCGCGCTGCGCTCCGAAGCGAAAACGGAATCCGATGAGATGAGGTGGTCGGCTTGTGGCGGCTTTGTGGCCGCCGCTCCGCCGCCGCTGTCCTGAGGCGAGCTGCCAGAAACGAGCAACAACAAGCCGCTTTTCTAATCAGAGCGGAGTATGCGCGGCAGCGGGATCTGGTTCTTCCATAGTATTTGGGGGAATGTTTGTCCGTGCTTTGATCTGTTCTCAGCTGCCTCTCTCGGGTAAAAGTCAGCCATCACCACCTCCCTCCGGTCGGCTGCAGGCCGTCAGATCTGTTCAGCCGCCCACGATCCGTGGAACTCCCTCCGATATAACCCGTCTGTGTCCAATTCGGGAGGCTGACACACCGCGCGCTGACATCTGACACACCGCCGCGTCACTGCCCGTTACCATTCAGCGCCCGGTGCGGCCTAACTGACCGATCCATCTCAGAGGAGGTTGACCATATGCAGCGGGTACGACCCGCCGACCGGCCGACCCCGTCCGGTCACACCGGGACTGACTGATGTCACCCGTTATCAGCTGTCAGTGACGTCACACGCCGGGCTGATGGCGCGTCATTATCAGCCGTCATCAGGCCAAGTGACGGCCGCGGGTTGTCGGGGTCGGACCCGATTTGCGTCTATGATGTGTAATGTGGCCGTTTACTGAAACGAGACATGACCTTCTCCGGACAATGCATAATTTTACGCAATTGTAATCGTGTTCTCTTCCGGTTTCGCTTTGAATGTCAAATCATGCCAAATTCGATGCCAAAAGGTGACCAATAACTATCTCATCTCCCCTTCTCTCCTCTCCTCTCCTCTCCTCTCCTCTCCTCTCCTCTCCTCTCCTCTCCTCTCCTCTCCTCCCCTCCTCCCCTCTCACCGTTACTCTCCGCCCGCTGACGCCGATCCGAGTGTGACAGTAATCGGACCGGCCCGCTGCCATGCCACCCGGTCCGACCGGCCGCCGTACGGCAGCTCAGTTTCAGCGGTTGCAGCGCACGTCGACACTGTGGACCGCGGCCGCTGACGGGCGCAGCACATGGGGTGGGTGCCTGTCGGGCGGCAGATTCATCACGGCAACGCCTCTGGCTTCCATTCTCTCTACCCTGATGGTCTCTGTCCTCTCCGTCCCCGTCTTCCGCTCCCTACAGTCCTTCGGCCTCTGTCGCCCTTTCTACCCCTATACGGAAGGCCATTGTAATCGAAGAGAGTCTATATACGGTCTCCACCTCTTTCACTCTTCCTCTCTCCATTCTTCGTTTCTGTGCTCGCCTCTGCACCTTGCACGCACACCGGTGCCCGTCAGCTCCCCTGGGCCGCTTACTGCCCGGCAGCCGGCCCGCTGTGATTTGTGGCGACAATTAGTGGGCGTCGGTAGGCGTTACGCACTCGGCCGCCGCCGCCCCCGGGGTGTGATGGACGGCGTGCCGGGGCCGCCGTGATGTCTGTGTTCACCAGAGGTGCTGCAGGACAGGCTGGTGACGGGAACGGTGACGGAGGCGGCGCGAGGGGTGGTACGGTATTGGAGAGGTGGTGACCGTGAATGGACGGTGGTGATGGATAGTCCGTCATACTGCAACGACTCGAGTAGCGGCGATGTGGCTGACGATGGACGGCTTCGGGAAAGGCTACAACCAAAGTGAGAGATATGAGTGTCAGAGAAGCTTGTACAATTATGCTAGAAGCGGTTTTGATAATCGTTTGGCGTGACAGCTCATAATCATTAAATATTGCATGGTGATATTCGTCGTGGGTTCAAGAGGACCCGTCTCAATCAAATACATCATTCATAATTGTTTTCTTTGATTGGTTTTGCATGCAACAACGACTAATAACTCTGCTACCGGACAAGTATATAATGGAGATCGATCGTTTTTCGTTTGCTCACCGCCGCCGGCCGGACTGGCTGGCGGGCCGCCAGACGACCTCGCCTTGTTCCGGTCACCGCTGCTCGGCTCCCGACCGACTGACCCTCTGTCACTGCTGCTAATTTAGCGGCCCATTACCCCGAGCGGCGGCCCTGGCAATCGGCGCGGTCGGTCGGTAGAGGCGGAAAGGCCCACGGTAGATCAGCCGTGTCATGCGCCTTGTTTACGATAGCCGAAAGTTTAGTGGTGCGCTCACTGCTCAGTAAAGCTCTCCTTATTGGACCCCGATCATCTGTTTGTCATTGGGTTTATTTCGCAGAGATACGATCACGGAACTGGCCACGTTACAGTCCTGTCGGAGTTCCCGACAGACCCGTGCAGCCACACCTGTCTGAGCTGGTCTCCCGTCAGTCCGGCTCTCCTTCCATGAACCCGCTACCCTCCGCTGACCGAATCCAGCACCGACCAGACAGCGGCTACTCCTCCTTGACCCTGACACGAGCCACAGCCGAGACACAAAACAAATTTACTCTAATCTGCCGTGAGACCGCCGGCGGTTGTGTGTGGCGAGTGCGGCGGCCGAGAGCGGAGCGTGGCGCCGAGCAGTCGAGTTACCTTGTGCCACAAACGGCGCTGCCGAAATTAGATGCACCCGGGCCGGGTTCCGTTTCCGGGCTGGTCGGCGATTTCGACGACCTTTTCCAGTGTCTGACTGCAATCATCGGCGCATTAATATCAGCAATCAGGACACATTAATCAGGCGGTAATCTACTGAGATCGGAACTGGCTAAGCTATTGCGGCGTGCATTGCATTGCTGGTATAACAGACAGTGCCGCTTGTCACCATATTTTGTCGCGATAGCCACAAACAGGTATTCAGGCCTTCACTACAGAAATTTGACTCTTCAAACTTATTTAAGTTCTCTGGATTGAAATGACACCATATGTGGTCAAGCTGAAAGGAATGTTTGCAATGGTCATCCAATCTCGGCTCGCAGATTACTTGTATTTGGATTCCGCAGATTAGCGGAACGTCGGATCATCACATGCGTCGTATGGATGATCGCGGAAATGCCAGGGGCGGCGCTCCGCTCGGACGGGACTGCAGCCGACCGCGCCAACACGCCACTGGCTGCCGATCTTGATTGGAAATAGAGTATCGTTTGCTCTGTGCTGATACACATCAGTGATATATTACTGGTAGGTGATGTGATCACCCGATGGTCCAGCGATAGGGATGCTTTAATTGTTGTTCTGAGTGGGCAGTACAAGTAAGGTTATCTTTACGTCTTCAAAAGCTTCCGCAGGATCGCGACAAAAATAGCGGCAGATGTATTCGCCCCAATACTCTTAAGCCCTGTTGAATTTTATCACCAACAGACTTTAAACAGACCGGTTCTGTCTAGCTGAAGTGTCCGCCTATGTCCGCCCGTGACCACCCGTGTCCGTGTATCCGCCCACCGTTTGCTGTCCGCTGTCCGTCCGTGCCTGCCGTTAGCTTAGCGGCGTAACCCGTGAGCTGCGCGACTGCACTGCCATGTGAAGGTCGTCTTTGACGGCACTTTGGGCACTCAGTTTAACCAGCTCACCGAGTGGCTTACAGCGGCTGAGCGCCTCATTTCAGCGGCACTTAGCTTGCAATAACAACTTCGAACTTAATGGGTCTGTGTTAACGGGAGCGGTAACATGGACCGAAACACGAGTGTCCACCGCTCTCGTGATCACATCGCTGGATTGTGTTAACAGTCTGGTTCGTCACGGGAGGAGTTTTGGTGGAGAGGGTGAAGAGAGAGGTAGGAGAGAGGAAGAGAGAAGAGGAGAGAGCGCGAGAGATAGGGTGGACGAGCAGGTGCACTGTGCAGTCCTGCACAACACGCGATATTTACATATTTCCATAGATTACGGTCGGCAGGGTCGGTCTGCACGTCATGTCGTCTGGGCACGCTGCTCTCGTGTTCGTGCTCCGTGACGCGGACCGAGTGTCTGGGAGCGGGCACCGCCGAGCGGTATCAGCGACCATTCAACAAATCTGGCCGGCGTGCAGGGACGGGTCGGGTCCGCGTATGGTCAGGCGGACACGGCAGGGCCCAGACGGACGGCCCGGTACCCCAGACGGACGTACCGGTACCCAGGGGACCGGAGCGGCGCCTCTGACGGCGCGTGGTGACGTGAGGCGCCGCCAGGGCCGCGTTTTTACTCAGAGTGACTCACAGAAACGGTCTGGGTCAGCCGTTTGTGGAATGTATATCAGGGGGCAATTCAGGGACGTAACATATAGGGGAAGCCGGGGGAAGCCCGGCATAGTAAGCTCTTTTTCATTTTTATTACATACCATACGTGCTGTATAAAATGTTGATATCCTGCTAGCTAGCTTAGTTCATTGGCCGTGTTTTCCCAAAAATTCGGTTTCGTGGAATAAGTATAAGGTTGAGAAAATCGAGTTTTAAAAAAGTGTTGATTTTTCTGGGGTAAGCCCGGCATAGGGGTAACGCCGGCCACCTCCCCAGCGCTTTACAACGAGTTGATGAAACCATTATGTGTTTTTTAAATATTCACGGAAAGTGAAATATTAAGGTACTGATTAGCTCTGGACATCTTAGAGTTTATGTCACTACTGGTATTTTAGCTAGCGTCTACTACACATACAGTACAGGTCGATGAAAATCGTGATGCAAAATTGACAAAAAATGTGTATTTCAAAATACCTTAAAATTTATTTTTCTTTTTACCTTAATGCATCATATTGCATATCATTCGACTCGGCTGATGAAGAAGAACACAACGATACCATTTTTGAAGCTCTAGCTTCATTGTCTGTCGCGTTATCTGCAAAAACGTAGTTTGACCCTAGTTGACTTTAAGTGACATGACTGGCTTTGTCTATGATAACATGTTTATTTTCGAAATTTATCTTCGATCTAGGTGTAAACCAAACCTGCTCAGTACCTATTATCTCATGGAAAACAGTGGTTTAGTTGCATTGCTCTCGGTTGGGGGTAAGCTTGGCCACTCGCCCGGGGTTACCCCAATGTGCTAATTTTTATTTTAGAGCAGCGATATTCGAAAAAAATGTCATACTTAAGCCAGCCTGCCTCGTCACCCCTCACTACAAACACTTAAACGGTCCTTACATAGCATTCGTATAAGTATTAGTACTGTATGGTATAACATTAACAGTGCAAGATATCTCACTTTTTAGCTAAAAACCCTTAAAATGTCATTTTTGCGCTATAACTTTAACAATATGCAATTTTTGTCAGCCTTAACTTTTTTGCTGGCGTTACCTTAGCTGCCACGCTGAAAGGACAAACAGTTGAGCATTTTATTGTGAATAATTTAGCCGGAAACGGGGTGGCCGGGCTTCCCCCGCGCCCGGGCTTCCCCCGGCTTCCCCTATGGTCAGCTTTTACGTCTGAACTAACTGCGAACTCAGTCAAAGCCCACGGACGAGATTAGTTCTACGATCACTCCGTGATTTATAAATCATTGTGTCGCGCTGAGTGTCGTTCAGGTCAGTCTATAGTGTCGGGGTTTCGGCGGGACCTCTGATCTGCCTGCCCATCTGGATACCTCTCCGGTTCCCCTGTCCATTGATATTGCGTCACGGCGCGTGTTGTGACCCATTGCCTTATATGGAGTTGTCTCTCGAGGTGACCCGGGCTAAGAATACCGATAGAGACGGGCGATCCGCAACCGATCGCATCTCTATCCGTGAATAATCGAGTCAGTGTCCATGACCGATCGGATTTTGATCCAAATCTAAGGTCATCTTGACATTTCTTGTTGGCACACGAATTAGTATAAATGTCAGTTCAATGCTAAAAACGGTTCTTACTTGTACTTTATATAACCTGCAACTAAGCATAAAAATAAGGGTAGGTTGTGTGTGATCGTTTAACACCAATTTAAACTTTAGACCGGAAAGTGATTGCAATTTCCGAACAATTACTCAAACCGAGATGAGATCAGCTAACAGCGCCTGCCTCACAATGAATTGGGTATTAATTGGCCGAATTATGTAAACTGTGTACCCTGTCTGTATACGCTGGGTGGTGTGCGGTGGTCTGGACCCAGTGCGCGGTCCCTTGTGCTGCACGCGGTAAGTGACAGCCGGAAGGCGATGTCTGGTCCAATGTCTGTCTTTGTCGACCATTCAGCCACCGGAAACGCTGCTGACCACAGCCGTAGGTGCGCCCAGGGGGGGGGGGGCGGATGATCCGACTTACCCCCCGTGTCGCCCGGGCCAAGTGTCGTCCGCCGGACCGTGTTGTGTCCTCCGTCTTACACCGCTCGGTCCGTGTGCGGCCCGCTGTCCCCGACTGTCGGACCCGCTGTCCCCGACTGTCCGCCCCATTGTCCCCGCACTGTGGCCGTATACGCAGGTCGGTTTAGAAAGCGGGAGCAGAGCTGGGGATTAGTGCTGCGTCTGTGGAGTGACCTGACCGCCCGGTGGCGGAGCTGAGAGGCAGATGGGAGGCGGGAGGTCAGAGCGGCGCTGGGGGTCCACAGTAGGGAGGGATTTCACTGTCCGTCTGGTCAATCAGGGCGAGTCTCATCAGTCCCGGATGTTCACTGTCCTATAGTCTGCTTACCGACTATGGTGGGTCCGCTCAGCTAGGTAAGGCTCACCGTCTTTGATTCTCCACAGCCTCTTGTATGCGCAATTGATATAAATGTTAGCGTTAAATGATTTTTGCATGGCTTTCTGATTCCTTTTTAAGTGGACTTTTTCACTTCTTTACATTTTTGACTTAACACTTCTTTACATTTCTTTGTATTTTTGACCTTTCCCGTTCGCCAAGCTAATCACGTTTTTGTCAAACGCTGCGCCAGCTGCCAAGCCGGTAGTTAGCGAACAGTGAGGAACGGTAAACAGTTGAGCTATTTTACAGCTCAGCAGCCGATATCTAATGTTGCTTTAATCAGGTGAAAGAACCTGGATAGGGCACAGGAATCCGGCACATGCCTCTCGGAATATTTATTATTCAAGACGCACAGAACAGGGTTTTGATCTTCTTGGCTAGCTGTATATCATGAAAGCCTTCTTGCAAATTTGTGCTATACGCTGTCGCCAGGACTTGTGGACTCATCTCTTCCATTTTCAATCATGGAATCCGTTTATCCAGACTTACCTCGTAGTAGGTCCGGTCTAACATCGCATCTCTCCGCGAAATACGCCGTCTCATTTCCGGCTTTGAATCAGCTCCTTTCTGAGCTCCTTTCCAAGTCAGCCCTGGACTGCACGCGCAGCTTATCCAGATCACAGAGGTCCTGGAAGGGTCCCTGGAACGGCGCTCGTTCCTGGATCGTTCCAGCTCATCTGGAGGATCTCTGAGAGGCTCTGAATTTACCTCATCTGACCCGCCCCCGTCGCCACGTCAGTCCGAGTCTGAGGCGATGATTGCACCGTTCAGACTGGATGGGTCAGCGCAGCCGGGACTCACCGCCGACCCGCGACCTTTGCTATCGGTTCGATCACTCTCTGGCAGTGATGCATCTCCTCCGCGGCGCGCCAAAAGTCGTGCTGGCGCCAAAGACCCGGCCGAGGCGCGTCCGGCCCGTATTGAGCGGTCAGAACTGGGCCCCGAGGCAATCATTCCACGCCATCTTTGGGATCGCGTTGTTAGATGATGTGCTGAGGACTGCGGGAGGAAGCCGAGCGGGTGCGTGAGTGACGTGGGACGGGTGATGATGGAGAGAGGGAGAGAGAGAGAGGGGGAAGAGGGAGCGGGTGGTGAGTGATCGCCCAAATGAGTCACCGATGGCGCCCAAGGTGACCGGGTTAATGTATCGGGTCACATATACCGATATGGGGTCTCTCTGCTGCCCTGACGTGAGTTCATATTGCACAAATATGCATGGTGACTCAGTGTGATGGTTGAGAGCTATTTGAAGATACTGGCTGAAATTTCAAACAATAGTTACTTTCGTTATTAAACAACTTGAAAATAATAGGCTGTGAATTAGAAATATCACTTCACAGAAATCCCAAATAAGATTTCTTTGTATTTGCCCAGCAAAACATTAAAAGATCCAAACTGTAAGTCAGATGTCTTGTTACGGATTTACGTCTACTGAAGCTGTCTTTTGTGAAGTGTGAAGGACAGAACAATGCCCAGGACGGTTTGTAGCGCCAATAAATTTTAATATCCCACAAAAATGACCATTAACACACAACACAGAGGTTGTAACAAGCACTAAACATATCAGGCACGCATAGCCGTGTCATGTCGCTACTATTTTTCCGCGCCGAGGAAGAGAGGCTCACATATATTTCAATCCTCTGTCTTATATTTTGCGGGGACGGTGCCAGCACTTGTTGAATTTTTATCATAAGCCGCCTACTTACAACCAGATTCTGTCACTGTTGCGGTTGATATATCTATTACCTCCACCTAAGCTGCGTCTATCGGCGTTAAAAAGTGTCGGCTAATCCACTACCGTCGGTCGGTTCATTACCGATATCTTCATCCACCCGGTGTATAATGTATGGCTGTCTCCGCCACTCGCCGGCGGTGGGTGCTGAAAAATACGGCTGAGCCGCCGCTGCAGCCCCGTCGGCGGCTGTCGGAGCTGCTTCCCGGGTCGGGCTGGCGATGGGAGCTGCTCCTGCGGTCGGGGGTGTACCGGTCCCTCTGTCAGCTCCGCCGACAGCGGTGATTAATCCCGTGTCGGTGGGACTGGGACACACCCGGGCCCGACACGGACGGTGAGAGACCCTCCACCTGCACTGTCCGCCCTCCTCCCAGTGTGACCCGAGTCCCCACAACTCCAGCGGCCGCCCGTGGGCCGGACGGCCCGTGTCAGGGCCTGGGTGTCAATGCCGCCGCTGAAGGGGTGTGAGGTGCCGCCCTGTGATTGACATATCACTCAGCAGCCGGGGTCGGGGCCGGCACCAGTGACTGAGGCCACAGGGGACGGCATTGTGTCGTCAGAAAACTGCCGGAGAGATCAGAGGGCGAGGCGACACGGCGGATGGTGCGATCGAGGGGAGCGAACGTGCCGTGAAGAGGCGTATTGCGGGAGGTGATGTGACTGACAGCCCAGTAGGTGGAACTATGGTCATGAGTACCCAAATATAGGAACGTTCCCATTTTTGGGAACGGAGTTCCCAAATATGGGAACGGGCGTTCCCATTTATGAGAACGGTAGGTAATTTTTCGGCCGTTCGCCCACTAAAACTCATTAGTGCATCACGTCTCAAAAAAGTGCACGCTAATTTAAGTATCTAATAAATCTCTATAAAATTATCTTTAATCTGACCGTTGAACAAGGAAATTGACCGTCGAATGATATTTTTAATGATTTTTTTGAAATGACGGAATGGTGAAAACATGGGTTATACTACATTTAACATGCAATTTAAAGGAAAATGAAGCGTTTTTTACATTTTGAGGTCACTGTATAATAATTTTCGCCTGGTTATGAAGTTTCATACTAGCGACACCAGATGCTGACATATGCAAGCGAACACGCGGACAGTCCCGAGGTAATATTGTTGACTTTTGGTCTCGGGGCGCACGACCGCGTGGAACGTCAGTGATTTTACCGAACTACTGTTGTAAACTCAGTTTCAGTGGTTTAAAATTATTCAGCTGTATTTCATCAGCCCGGAAAGACATATTTTATTTGGATGCTAGCTGTTTAGCATTGTTTTATAAGGAGCGTCATGAGCGTGGTTTTTGTCTTCCGTGTTTCTAAGCATGATCGTTTTGGGGGAATTTCTCTTATATAGGTCGCTCTGTGTGGCTTATTTATAATTTTTATGCTGATTTCGATCATTCCTCGTGCCCATCCTACCAGGCCTTTTGCCACTTACACTCATTAAGAAAGGAAAAAACTAGATTTTCCATGGGACTAGGTGTTTTGAGGGTGTAACATATTCAGCGTTCCCATTTTTGGATACTTCCTTGTGCTCGTCAACTATCGGTGATAAACAGACAGGTGCTTGACATGTCTCCACCCTCGGCGCGGACGGTGGATATAGGTATGGAAGACCTTGTTGAACATCGCTGAGCGTTGTGAATTACGTAATCCTGCAGAGGGGGGCGTGCCCGCTGCGAGATCGACGGGAATAAAAGCGCAGAAGACCGGGCGAAACATGCGACGGTCTTGCCGGAAAGGTCATCTGATGATTGTTGCTTAACAATAATTTGCGGCGTTGGACATGATGCTTGTTAATGAAAAGAGCCCCTGAAAGGCGTCGGTGAAATCGTTCCCAATTTTGGGTACGCCGTTCCCATAATAAGGAACGCTTGCAGCGCCAGTGTACGAGAGCGTTCCCAAATTTGGGTTCGCGGCCCGGATGATGGACTGCTTTAGAAATAGGGGAACGATTTGAAACTACGATGGGTCTTACAATATCAAACTCTTTCCCAACAATATTGAGCAAATATCAGGCGGTTCACGATCGTTTTATATTTTTTGGACGTCATTTAACGGTTCTTTTTCTTGTTTTAAATAATTCCTACATGGCGTTCCCATATTTGGGTTTATCGTTCCCAAACATGGGAACGAAAATGCGTTCCCGAAAATGGGTACGCTTGACCATAGTTCCGCCTACTGAGCCGGAACAGACGCTCCGCCGCCGCCCACCGCCCGGCGGACCGCCCGGGGCGCGGCGGAGGGCGGTGGAGTCCGCCACCGCCCTGAACACCGCCCCGACCACCGGCCGCGGCACAGCGCGGAGGCGGGACCGGGAGCGGCACACGCCGGCATACAACCCGACCGGAATCCTGTGACGGAACTGGTCGTGTAGCCGGCAGCGGGAGCTGAGAGGACCATTCAGAGTCGCGCGGCAGATCGAACGACGAGAGACGCCCACACGCGGTGTGTCTGTCGGTTCTGACGGCCGATGCGCGGTGCGGTTGGCCATGTGCGTTCTGCGGTGGCGGTAACGGAGATGTTGGGAGCGTTTGAAGATACCGTGGAGGGAGGTTTGGAGCTGAGAGGCAGACGGACGGGTTGGGAGGAGGCCCGGTTGACGTTCTCCGTCTCTCTGGACTGCAGGGCGTTTACGGCGACTGTCAGTCGGCTGTCGCCTGGCTATTCATGAGATGCATCACCGACGCTTGTCATGCCTCAGCCTGTCGTGTTGATATTGGCTGATTTGACATTGAGTACTGCAGTACTGACTGGGACGGTTTATTGCCGTTGACAACCGAATATCCGTGTAAATAGCCGCCCACACGACGGGCACCGTGATCGTGCAAAAGGCGAATAATCAGATCCTCTGTTGGTCAATCGAGACTGTCATGATTTACAATCAAAACATGGTGCCATTTTCCGATAGTGACGCGCAAAAGCGCACGGAATGTCATTCCAAGTTACGTTGCTGACAGGGGCGAAAAGTCTGAGCCTCAGGAGGACATGATATCGGTATTTTCAGAATGCTGGGTTTGCATAGGAAGACAATACCTTTGGCAAACAATGGACATGCACTGGAAAAATTAAATTCCTGCAGCATGTTCCTCGAATGCCGTATCCGATATTGATCGGCTTCGCTGTCACCGATTCCTAGACTGTTTTAAAGTCCGATAATCGTGGGCTCACCACATTTCTTCCACTGTTGTAATGGACACCGATATTTGTCCGCACTGTTTTTCACCTGTTATCACAATATTATCCTGTCAGCATGCCACCCATTCCTTGACGATCAGGCAGCTGGATAATACATGTGACAGATTACATTGGTCGTAGCGCCAATCTATTCTGAGCTGTTTACAAGATCAATATTTTCACCTTCGGGTCGAATATGAGCCGTCCATCAAAAGATGATTCTAAAACGATCCACGCACGCCCACCATCGATGTAAAACGAGCTCTAAAATTCATGTTCCGCGAGCGGTATAAACCCACCTAAGTTTACCCCACCCGCCATTAGGCGGTGTTTAGCCACCCTAAAACCGCGGCGGCCGATGGGCCTCCCACGGGCTATGGGATGATGGATTCCGGCCTGAATTCCGACCTGTGTGCTGTGACTCTGCCCCGGGGCAGACAGCCGCGGAGAGGAGTGCGGTTTCCGGGGTCGGCGGGCGGCGACGCGCGTCTGACGTCTGGGGACACCGGATACGGCGTCCCTTTCAACATTTATGACACATTTTAGCATAACTGCATAGACGTTGGATGTTGGGACAGTTCAAAGGGCCTTTTCACAAAGTTGAATCCACGGAAACTACTAACGTCTAAAGTTTGTCTTATTTCGCTGGCGCGATGTTATTTTTTAATACATGACCGTTCATCTATATTTCTTATATTTTTAAGTTTTAACCATGCATTGCTAGAAATGGACGTTCGGCTCATGCGCGAATACGCTACACCGGTATGTTATTGCTCATACACGGACTGAAACGGTATACATTTACACCCGATCGAATCTCCGGCGGAGATTCTGCGCCACAAACACACGCGATTCCAGTAGCGCGACCCGGCAGCCGCCGGCGGCAGTGCCTGCAGGGCGGCGCCGGGGGCGGTGCACGGGAGCCATGTGCCGCTCGTCACCTCCCTCCCCGCCCCGACTCCCCACCCCAGCTCTGGCGGCGGCCGCGATTTGCGCGGAATGCGGCGAACACGCCACCAGAATGCGTCAGGAATGTCTCCGGGGAGTGACTGAGGCGGCGCACCCGTCCCTAGGCTGTGACGACGTCAGTTCGAACATGTGTCGTCAGCAGGGGCGTGTGGGTGGTGAGGATGTTCCTGTCTTGTTCGTGGCTCAGAGATCTGGCTGTTTTGGTCGTCTCTGAACCGCAGACGGTCTGCTAGCAGGTGTTTCATTATCCGGGCCGCGTGTTTTGATGTTCTAGTTATGAAACGCGTCGCCCAGACAGGAGCCATTTAATACTCGTCCGAGTGACGGCCAACACAAGGTGCCGAGTCTGCCGGCTGAGGAATTAATTCGACATGATGGAGTGAGCTGGTAGTGACGCTATCAGAAGCATTATTGATGAACGTCGTGCTGATCTATTCACCAGACGACATGAGCTCATGATCCCGCCGCGGCTCCGATCTCAATTTAACACGGTGATCCATCATAATTTCTACACATTGGCTGTCTGGCACGCCGCGGACCACCTCGGCGCTCCTTTCATCAGTTTCTGTCCGACTACTTGGCGTGTGAGATGTGGATCAAAGACATCACTATCATCGTGATAATCGGGTCTCCGGTGGGTGTCTGTGTTAGTCCGTTCGTGTTTGGCTGTTCTCTTACTCAGGGAGCGATTTGGTGATTCAGTTCGGACCCAACGCTAGCTCGTCGTGTTTATATTTTTAGCGGGGTCCATGGAGTGTTGCACTTATCAAGCTGGTGATAGGCTGTGTCGCGATTCATGTTGTTGCTTCATAGCTAGACACGGCATGACTGTTACGATGTTCTGCCCTTCCGTGACCGGCAGTTTGTCAGACGGCAGAGCCAGTTGTGCTCTCATGTCGTGTGAGTTGTGACCGCCGGCCCCACCCCCGCCACAGACAGCCGGGCGCCTCCGGCCACCCGCCCGCGGTCGTCCGTCCCTATGACCTCCAGCTCAGGGTCAGGGTCAGCTGTAGCTGCCAGATCAGACCCTCTGAGGCCAGCGACGAACCTATCGGCACCGATCGCCACTCGGCTAGCTCGACATATATGGCGCATCAGCAGTCGGCCGCGGCGCAGAGGGCTCGATCCAGTGCAGGGCTAGACACCCACGTGGTCTGGACCGCTCACTGGAGGTCACCGGGCTGAGCAGTGACGAGTGACGCCGACCCGGGTCAGCTCAGGTCACTGGGGCACCATAGAGCGTCGAACCCGCAAACGGCCGCGGTGTCACGTCATGAGCAGACCTCGCACACACTGCCTGTCAGCCCCGGAAGCTGCTGAGCCATACAGACGTCAGCAGACTCCCCAGCAATCGAACTCTCATTGGTGGCAATTTCGGTTGAGTCTGACTCATCCCGGGACTTGTCGCCATTCCAGGTGTGCCCGTTATACGCCGGTGCCGGTCACTTCCCAATACAGCTCACTCGAGCAGCTCCCCTGGACGGCTGAGTCGCGCGCCACCCAGGTCTGGAACGCGCCGCTTCCGCCGCGCGGGCGCCAGCCATCGGACCATCTCCAATCTCCGTTCCTCGGCGACCGTCGCCGCCAAATAGGACCACCCGGCTCCTCCTCTCCCTGTCCGGCCACGCTCCGCTAACGACAACGGCGGCGGCGGCGACTTCTAAACAATCCGATTTACATACCGACCGGGCGGCGAGTTTTACCGTAATGGATCACCGAATGATGGCGTCCCAGAAGTGTCCGTTCCCGGCCTCACTGCCACTAGTGAGCGCTGAGGGTCTCCCGGCGGCGACGGCGCGGCGGGAGGCAGCGCGTGCCCGCCGCCTCCGGAGGGCCGCTCGTTTTGTCTGCGTCGTTTTTGTCTCTCCGTGCTGTCTCGACTTGGTTCTGACGTCGTCCCGCCTGTCGGGTAGTGTGTCGGAAAGTTGTGGCACGGCGAGCGGTGCGATGAGACAGCCGGAATGCAAACAATAGCCGAGCGCGCACGGCAGCGGTCTCTTTAGATCGGGTCTGACAGCTCGGTCTCTCTCTCTCTCTCTCTCTCTCTCTCTCTCTCTCTCTCTCTCTCTCTCTCTCTCTCTCTCTCTCTCTCTCTCTCTCTCTCTCTCTCTCTCTCTCTCTCTCTCTCGCTCTTTCTCTCGCGGCCACCGGTGTAGTTTCGCTGATCGATGCTGGTTTAATCCACAAACACGATGAGTTCACGATGACGCGCCGGCGGCGGCCGTGTTGTCTGACAAATCAGGACGGCTCGGCGGCGCCTCTGTAGCGGTGTTCGTGTCACCGTCGTCACCGGGTGGTCCTGTCCCTCTCGCCCAGGGAGAGGGAGGAGCCTGGAGAGAGGGCGGGAGGCCGACACCACGCCCTCAGTCTCTGTATGTTTGCTCTGTGTGTTGGGCAGAACACGGCGACTCAGTGAGACGGACACGGGACATGGTTACCGGTGTTTGTCCATGACGAGGACGTGTTTGATGGGGAACAGAGGCAGCTCGGAAAAAAACGCCAGAGGGGCGTGTGGCGCCCCGTACTCCTTTTGACTCACCTGTGACTCAACTTCTACCGATAGCGCTGACCGTATCCAGATTCAGAGCAATGGGGCCCCGAGAATCTTCAGAACGGCGCAGTGGTATGTGACTACTTGTCGAGAAATCACGTCACGGATGAATCACCGATTGGGTTCATAGAACCGTGGCGGATTTGGTGACGTTTGCCGACATGTTTGGCGAGACACGGGCGACAAATATACACATTGGGAGGCCCGCCACCCCCCTAACGGCTGTGCGACGCTGCCATTTCTGGCATTACAGCCGTCTGTCCGAGGCCCATAGTTGGGCCTGATCCATCATCCCTCTCCCGTGCCTGTCGGGTCGCTCTGAGAATCCCCCACGCCAGCCGACACGCAGTTCCCAGCATCACTCGACAGGGGATTCGGTCAGATCCTCGCTGTACCTTCAGTTCCGAAGAGGGCTCAGTCACTTCTCCATAGTATCGGTAGTGACAGATATGTAGTTTCCCGTCACATATCGCCCTGCATTTATGTATCAGTCATTGCAGTATCAGAGATGACCCGAGTCAGTTTCTCGTAGCGTGTCGTTCGAGAGGCCACACAGAAGCCGGCACTGGGCCTCAGTCGTCGCTCGGGCTCCGATTACCAGTGATGCAGTCAGAAGTCCGGTCCGACACGTAAACATTGGATATCCGCGAGCGGTGCCGTACCGTCCATCTACCACCGCCCACCGCGACCCTCCCAATCCGGGGGAGATGGTCCGGCGGCACGGGCCGGGGTGCGTCAGAGGTGTGGGAGCCAGCAGAGGAGGCAGGGTACCTCTCCCTCATGGATAGAGAGCTGCTCGTGTGTTGATCGTTCGGTGAACTCACGGGGCTCGGCTCCTTCACACAGGTTATGGTTCGTTATGAAGGGCAAGTTGGGCTGAATTTATGCTCAACACCCACGTTTTAATGAATTAACCGAAAGTTTAAGCGATTCCAAGATTCAATTTGCTTTGTATGACTTTTAGTGGATCGTGCACATGGTTGGGGGAGCTCAATGACCCTTACTTACCTTTGTCCGGGTGGTGGTAGGTATTTTAGGGACCCACCCTTCTAGGCCCTCCCAGAGTTCTCTTCAAATGCATCTCATAACCTCCGCTTGTACGCTTGTATCCCTAATTACCAAGTAACCACAGCTGATGTTTTATTCATCCACGTTTGTAATTGACAAATCAAGCCTGACGTGCTCTCACGCGTGGCTGTGCGCCCCGCCCCGCCGCGCCTGCCATCTGTCGGCGGCTGTGTAACCCAAAGTGTGTGTATTGTCCGCAGCACGTCGGCTGTGACGGTGTGGTCGGCTCGGGCCGGGTACGGGACGCCTGCGGCGAGTGCGGTGGTAACAACAGCACGTGCCAGATCATCTCTGGTCTGTTCACCGAGCCGTACATGAAGGTCGGCTACCGGCAGGTGGTGCAGATTCCGGCCGGCGCCTGCTCCGTGCGCATCGAGGAGATGGGCGCCACCAAAAACTACCTCGGTACGTCAGCAGCGGAGGGGGGGGGGGGCACGGGAGGGAAGGAGTCATACAGCACAGGGGATGTGGTGCCACCAAAAACTACCTCAGTGCAATACGTCAGACAGAGTAACGAAAGCGAGGGAGCATAGAGCAGAGCGTGGCGCCACTCAGAAAGTACCCCGGTACGTCAGACAGGAGTGTCTGGAGTTCTCGATCGGTTGCCAGGTCGACTCATCTCACATGGCCCACCCGTCAGTCACCCAGACACTTACACTCAAACATCCGCTGCCACTCTCTGCCGTTTGTTATATTAGCACCTCACCGGCCCTGTACCCCTGAGACACTGGATGTGTTCTCTGGTGAGGAGCCCTGGTGAGGAGCGCTCCCTGGAGGGAACGGACGGACAAACACCAACAAACGGGCTCACCTGGCTACCGTCTATCCGGTGATGATGTCAGGGGGGTCAGAGAGAGGGGGCTGGGGGTCAGAGGTCAGTGAGGTCGTCTGGAGGGCAGACAGGTCCGGTCTGAGACAGTGACGTCGTCCAGCCCATATAGCCAGGATTGCTTTAAGTGCTGATTAGTGCTTGTTGTTGGATCACAGTGAACTGGTAAAATGGTCTGGGATAGGTCTGAACTTGTGAAGTGTTTATGAAGGGCTGTTGACGGGCGAGATCTTCTGAACGGCTGCCAGCTCTGTGGGTCACCGCCGGTTTTTGGGGACGGCTAGAGGGCTGAGAGGGGCACACTTTCACCTCCGTCTGGGAACGATGTCCGATGTCTGGTGTCTAATGGTGTCCGTATCTCGACAAAGCGTCATGTCTGATGTTTGTACTTAACTGACGCATGCTTCTAACACCGTTCCGTCTCAGCGCTGGGCGACACGCGGGGCAAGTTCATCATTAACGGGAACTGGAACATCGACCTGTCGGGCAACTACGCCGGCGCCGGAACCACCTTCAAATACCAGCGGCAGCACCACAAGCGCAAGGTCGGCGAGATCATATCGGCCAAAGGACCCACCACAGAGCCCGTCGATATATTCGTAAGTGGTTGGTCGCATAAGAGTGGAATTTCACTAATGTGTTTTAACGTTGCTTTATTTACTGGCATTTGTCGTTGCTTTGTTTTAACCTTGAGTTGTACGTGCACAAGTCTATTGGTTGTGCTCGTATTCTCTCGTTTGACGTAAGCAGTCGCTTCTGCTATTTGACCATCAACTGGTCCTGTGATCTGACCGCTGATCTGACCTGCTCCCTGACCTGACCTGACCTCCCCCCGCAGCTATTATACCGCCAGGTGAACCGCGGTATCAAGTACGAGTACGCCATCAAGCGCAACTCGTCCCTGACGTCGGTGCTGCCGCGGCTGCTGACGGGCCCGGACGCCGGCAAGGTGGCCGCCATGCCGGACAGCCTGGTGCCCCTGCGCCGGCCGGCCGACCCGCCGCCGGCGCACGACGCGCCCGCGCTGCCCTCTCGCGGTCAGTCGCAGGAACTAATCGCGGACGAGGGGTCATGGAGTTTGTCTTCGGACGATAATGTATAATGTATAATGTATATTGTATTAGCGAAGCATTCCAATGATGGATTAGTGTCAGCTTCTAGTCAATGACAATAGTAAAAACATAGGTTGGGTCGTGATGGAGGTAGTGTTTTATTTACCGGCATTGGTGATATATTGTCTGTCTTGCTTTCATTTGTATCCGTATACGGGCTCAAGCCGAATGAAGTTTGATATGCTAGCGTCGCCATCTGAAAGTCGCAGCAAACGTCGCAGCCTGGCTGCCTTAATCTCGTCTGTCGTCGGCCGCCCCCTCTCCACCCTCTCTAACGCCTGCCCCCCCCCCCCCCCAGGCGGTTTCGTCTCGCCGCTGTACCAGTCCCCCGCTGCGGGCGGCACAGCGCCGTTCCGGCGGCCCGACTCGGCCGCACCGTTCCAGCGGCCGGGCGCCTCCGTTACTCCCGGCGGACACAAGAGGCGCCGACGGCGGCGGCGGCGACGCTCCCGCTTCCAGTGGGTCGTCACCGGCTTCAGCGAGTGTACCAAGACCTGCGGAGGAGGTGAGAGGGCGGGAGGGGAGGGGAGTAATCTGGTTACAGCCGGAGAAGGGAAGTATTGGTGCTTGTTGGTTCTGACACGCCTGCTGGCTGCTGCCTTCTGACCGCTATCCCGATATCTCAGGTACAAAGACGACGGAAGTGGTGTGTATGAAGAGGAAGCGGAAGCAGCTGGCGCCGGACCGCGACTGTAAGGAGCTCAGTAGGCCGGAGCCGACCACCCTCAGCTGCAACCCGCAGCCCTGCCCGGCCATGTAAGATAATCACACAACCCTGTTCAGTTAGGTACTAGTTATAACCCGCAGCTCTGCCCGGCCATGTAAGACCATCGTGCAGTCGTGTTCAGTCAGCCAAGATTTCACAATGCCGCAGTGACATTCCGTCCTGACACGTTATGTCCAGCGATCGTTTGGTGTCTCGTGAGTTTTCGTTAACAGAAAATGATGTTCGACAACGTATAAAACCATTCGAGCTTCTCTTGCCGCTGATCTACCCCACCACTCCTCACGTGTGTACCTACCGTTCGTGTTTGTGCAGGTGACAGCCTCCGTCTCGCTGCTGTACCTCCCCAGTCCTGACGTATATCCCGTTGTATCTCCCACAGGTGGCAGCCGGGCGCCTGGTCTGCGTGCAGCGTCTCGTGCGGCTCGGGCCAGCAGAGCCGCCCCATGGTGTGTGTGAGGGACGGCCGGATGGAGCCGCCGGAGCGGTGTCCGGGCGGCCAGCCGGCCGACCAGAGCCGGCCCTGTCAGCAGCCGGCCTGCGGCGCCGGCGGCCTCTGGCGCATCGGACGATGGTCGCCGGTCAGTAGAGGGGATGGGGGCTGCGTGGGAGGGTTGCGTGGGTAGTAGTGGCTGGCGTGATATCAGTGGATGTCTGGATAAAAGGCTTCGATGTTAGAAATCATGTGTTCCGCGCAAGCAACGTTAATCGCTTACAGTACATACACCTGGACCCGTTCATGTGACCTCCCAGTGACCTGACCTGTGACCTGATGTGCCCCGACCAGTGCTGGAAGACCTGCGGCTGGGGCCAGAGAAATCGCGAGGTGACCTATCCTGACCTAACCTGACCTCTGACCTGTCCCGCAGTGTTCGGTGACCTGCGGCTGGGGTCAGCGGACCCGCGAGGTCACCTGACCCGACCCCTGACCTGACCTGACCTCTGACCTGTCCCGCAGTGTTCGGTGACCTCCGGCTGGGGTCAGCGGACCCGCGAGGTGACCTGTGACCTGACCTCTGGCCTCTGACCAGTGGCGGCGCCACGAATTTTCGCCAGTGGGGGCAAGCTTGAGACTGACCCGACTGTTGTCTGATAACGCCGATCTGCAAAATCCATTAGCACCTTGTCCCTAGATGTTGTCATTCAAAATTATTTTGGTTTCAGGTTTCATGCATAGGCGTATTGAGTTTAACCATTAAAGGGACCCTCCCACCTTCAAAAAAGTTTATGAATTGGCATGAAAGTGATGTCGCTCGATTCAGAAAGAGCGAAAACGAATATCTACCAAATTTCATCGAAAAATATTCACCGGTTTTCAAGATATTAGACTTTTACTTTTGTTTACTTTTTGGGATCTCCGCTGTTCCTAGCGACTTTATTTAAAAGTGCGGCATTTGTTGCGCGCAACGCAGCATATACCACCGCGTGCTACAAAACGTTTTAGTCAAACATTTAAAAATCGTTAGATATCGGCGCTGACGTCACACATTCAGAGGGGTATTCCTATGCATTAGCCCCTCTGAATCAAAATGCTGCAATTTTGAAATTCAATATTTCCGATTTAAGGCATTTCTCGATGTTGTGAGTGCCGAAACCGGTAATTGTGAGCCAGGGACCCCATTTTGGCTATCTCAACTCAAATCTAATGTTAAGGTGGGAGGGTCCCTTTAACCCTCGCGGGCCCGGAAGGGGGGCGTTTTTCGCCTCCCCCTGGCGAATATTTGCGATACCTCACGAACGCTTAGGGATAGAAAGACGAAACTTGCTGTACCTTATCCCCCATTAATTTGACATCTTTTAAAGCAAAAAATTTGGACCTAACCTCCTTGATAACGTCTCAGGGCCGATTTTTCTAGACTCCTGCACGGCAAACTTCGGCGTCACAGACGTGAACTTCAACCAGCTGCCAAAAATTGAGTTTTAGAGATAAAGACAAATTACGAACACGGTTGTGTAGCATTTAACCCGGCAGTTGCTGGGGTATTTCGCCACCCACCGTTTGCTGGGGGGGGGGGGGGGGGGCGTTAAACGCCCCCAGCCGATAACTCGAGAACCAATAGGCGCAGCGAAACGCACGAGGCGGCAAACGAAAGAGCGCGACGAGACGCTTCAGATGAGTACTTTAAAGTTGAGTTTTGAGGTCACAGGTCGGGTCAAGGTCAGGTCAACCACCTGAAATCGGCCTTTCAGTAGCATGGACTTCAGGACTTCGCAATGGGCGCCTCTCGTCATAAAATCTGTCAAAAAGGTGCACAATCCATCGTATAAGACCTACAAGAGTGTCAGCTCCATGTAGGGGTCAGTCAAGCATAGGTCAGGGTCAAGGTCAGGTCAACCGGGTAGGCACATATCCCCGAAAATCAAAACTGATATTCGCAGCCCGTGACACATGTTTTATGGGTAATTTGGGGCGTAGAACACGATGGTGACATTCATTTTATCATATGTGTACGTGTTTGGCTAAAAAAGTTTAATTTAAGAAATGCATGTATCATAGTCGTGAAGTAGTCACGAGAAATTGTCAAGATTCAGTTCAAGATTTTGGAAAATGCGGAACGATAATCAATAATCGAAGATAGCCATTTGATTGTTCATGGTATTGGCAGTCTAATGGCGTTTACGGCATGTCTGTATGTCTATTCTGTGATTTTATATGATTTTTTGAACATACGCCGTTTTCGGTTGAAAATTCAAAAATCATGACGTCACTAAAACCTCGATATCTCAAAAATTTTCCGACCGATTTTTTTGAAACTTTGTCACAATAAACTTCAATCAATTCCCTACAGGTACCCAAAATTTGGCGCGCCTGCGGCGCGCCGTTTTTATGCTATGGCCCGGCGAAAAAAGTGGGGGCGTTTAACGCCCCCCCCCCAGCAACTCGCGGGTTAACTTAGAAAAAAACTTAAGTGACTTTGGTGACCTGAGGTCGGAGGTCAGGGCAACGACCCCGAGCTGGGGCTTTAGTTTCTTTTTTCGCAAATAACTTCAACAAAAATGGTCCTGGAGCTACGGCAGTGGTACCTTCGCATTAGTCTTGTCGAGACGCGTCGAATGACATATATATTGTTTGGAAAAGGTCAAGTTTTATGTTGACCTCATGTGACCTCGAATGACATTTGGTTGATTTTTTACACATGGAAGGTCATTTGTGATGATTTCGTAGCCGCTGATCACGATTCTGGGCCTCTGGCATCCATTTTGCTGTAAGCATTCATTTAGAGCCTCAGTATGGCAAAACATGTCTTAATTATCATGCCTGACTTGAATAGTGAAATAGCATCTAGCAAGGATACTATCTTGTGACTTTGACCTTGTAGCAGCCTTGTATCGTAAGCTAAAGCACAAATAGGGGTCCGCTAAGCTTGAAAACATATCAAAACATCTCGGAATTTAGTATACAAGATATAAGAAAAAGTGCAAAGTTTGTGGTCAATTTTGAGCATGATCGTGACCTTGAATTTGAATGTTATGCACATCATCGGAATCCACGGATTCTTTTCTTTTGTTCAACATCCCTTTTAGCCGATTTTATGCACCATGCCGTCCTCTGGAACACGTACTTTGAGACCACTACATAAATGCCGGTTTTTGCCTTTGGCCTTGAATTCTGACCTTGAAAACTGACCTGAGGTCAATAAGTTTAGGTGCTTTAAAATCTTCTCATAGATATTTTTCGTTTGGTACCATTTTTGTTTCCGTAGCTGCCTTATTAACGGAGTTAAACAGGGGGGAGGGCTACCCCGGGCTGCGGTGGTTAGGATTACCCCCGGGCCCGGCCGAAATAAAACTATAAAACTAGATTGCGAGACACAAACCTGTGAAAACGTTATGTTGTTCGTTGAGATGTAAAATGGTGTGTTCCTCAAAACTATAGTCAGTATCTATTTCTCCTTTTCCCAGTAGTACGTATATATGTGCGATTCTCTCACATACGATTGATATAGGTACGAGAATAAGCTCCATTAGGGCGACCCACATACAATTCCAGATAACCCGGGATATACATACCTATCACATTTTGTCATACCTCTCTGATCTCAGTCTCAGTCTAAGGGTTCCCAAAAGAGGGTGATCTCTTCTCTGACCGACTTTTGATAAACTGCTTCTCAACCTCCTCGAGATCAAGCTCGAGGGCAGCCTTTTGGTGAATGAAAATGAGTAGGAGAATGAGTGGGAGTAGGAGATATGCGACAGACGGTCCGAGAACGAACGTTCTGCTGACGCACTTGATACGAGGACCGTCAAAAACAGGCGTACTATTATAACCGCCTATAATGAATGTTGCACCGTTCTTCTGTTCCCATACATCAGCCAAATATTGTGGGGGCAAAAACATAGTCTTGCCCCCACGGCCTCCTGCCAGTGGGGGCAGTCTGCCCCCACTGCCCCCACGGTGGCGCCGCCCTTGCCTCTGACCTGTACCGCAGTGTTCGGTGACGTGCGGCTGGGGTCAGCGGACCCGCGAGGTCACCTGCCACCCGGCCGAGGGCCTGTGTTCGGACGCGGACCGGCCGCGCGACACCCAGCAGTGCCGCCGGAGGATGTGTCGCAGCGGCTCGGCTGAGGACACCGACACCGGTACTGACTCTGACGACTCGGAGTCGGAGTCGGAGTCGGAGTCGCTGACCGACTCGTGGATGGTTAGCGAGTGGAGCGAACAGGTCAGTGGACGACTGAGGTGGCTGGTGGACGGGGATAATAGAGCACAATAGGGAGCTGCCCTTATCGCATGACTGCAAAGTTCGAAGGGTTTCCACCTCAAAAGACTGGAAAATACAGTTGGTATGTTTTTTAATATGAAGCTTGAACAAGGTCTGAGAAACTACCAAGCCCGTCGTGCTGAGTTGTCCGAGCTGATCCTGTATGACCTCTCTTAGATCGTCCGTCTGACAACTGACTCCCTTCCCCCCCCCCCCCCCCCCAGTGCTCTGTGGAGTGCGGCCAGGGCGTCCAGTGGCGCCAGGTGGTCTGCTCCGGATCCTGTGAGAACCAGCGCCGGCCCGAGGACACCCGGCCCTGCAAGACGGACAGAGGCTGCGCGGGAGTCTGGTTCACAGGACCATGGAGTAGGGTGAGTCGGCGAGAGGTGGTGGTACTAACTGATTTGGAGCATGGGACAGATGAGGTCACCGGTTGATAGTGCTAGCTGTTTGTCCTTTTGCCGTCAGACACGTGTTATTTATTTATCTCAAGACGTTTTATCCTCACTTTGAAGAAGCATTTTGATGCAGCTGCCCGGTCTTTATACGGAACTCTTATTGATGACCGTACAGACTTCTAATCCGTTCCCTTGCTCGTCCCACAGTGTTCTCACGCCTGCGGCGCGGGCGCCCAGACCCGCCCCGTGACCTGTGTGCGGCTGGACGCCGGCCGGGCCGCCGTCGTGTCCGAGTCGGCGTGCTCGGCGCCGCGGCCGGCTGAGCGGCAGCCGTGTTCTGGCGGGGCGTGCGCGGCCCGCTGGCACGGCTCCGACTGGGGGGTGTGTTCAGCGAGCTGCGGCGCCGGCCGCCAGAGCCGGGCCGTGGCCTGTCTGACGGCGGCGGGAGCGGCGGCCCAGAGCTGCCCGGCCGACGGACGGCCGCAGGACAGCCGGGCCTGCCTGCTGGCAGACTGTCCCAGGAGAGGTACGTACAGGGGACGGGGGGTACAGTAGGGTACAGGACAGGGGTACAGGACAGCCGGGCCTGCCTGCTGGCAGACTGTCCCAGGAGAGGTACGTGTGGGCGAGTATTGGCGCAGGGAGGTACAGGAATTTGTACGGATGATCAGGGAAAGTAGAACTGGGTAGTTAAGGCTTGTAGAGGTAGGTAGGGGTGACTTCTGTTTACTGCTTACAGATTCCTGATTTACGCATCTGCTTTTGTGATTGTTCAACTGCACACATTTTGCATAAATAGCTTCAGCATCTTTTGCAACTGAGCACACGCTTATTCGTTGTCAGGCCTAAGCACAAGCCCTCGGCTTATGTCTGTCTCGCTGCGCCATGTATGTGTGTGCCGTTCGCCACGACTGTCTGCTTTTCGCCACGGATGTCCGCGTGTCCGCCCTGCTTTGTGTACCGTCCGCACCGCTTTCCGCGTGTCTCTCGGGCCGCGCTAGCCGCCGGCTTCAGAGGCTGACCGCACCGCTTCTCTGTTCCCCTGCAGCGCTGTTCGACTGGGCCTCTCCAAACGGCACCAGCACCGCCGCCCAGCCGGCCGACTCCGGCAGCCCAGCGCCGCCCGGCGCCAGCGGCGCACACTCGTCATTGGCCGCGCCGCCGGTAGATGGCAGTGATCGCGCCGGCGGCTCGCTGGAGCCGTTCCGGGCCAGTCCCACGGAGACGTATGACGCCGTGGTCAATACCATAGTGAACGACCCTCCGTCAGAGAGGGATAACTCTCTGGAGCCGACCGGGGAGCCGTGGGAGGGCGCGGCGCCCCCTCTGACCCCCGCCCCCGCCCCCGCCACAGAGGCGGCCGCCTCGGCGGCGCCGGCGGCCGTGGAGCGGCCGGCTCAGCACCGCGCCGGTCACCGCGGCCGGCCGCGGAAACACCACAAACACAGACAGAGGCCGGCCGGCGACCAGCAGCACAGTGACCAGAGCAACAGCCTCGCGGCCGGTGAGACAGGACCGGGCGAAACTTAGGGCTGGGAAAGGGCGTGACTTTGCTTGGTCATCATTTATGGTATGGGAAAAGGCAACAATATGCCTTGGTCACCTTTGGCTTTCCTTGCATAATAAGCTCTTCTCGTTTGCGATGGACCATTGTTCGCTTGAGCCTGTGACGTTTGTGACCGATGAGAGCGTTGCTCAGTGCCGCCATTGAAGGCGTTCTGTTGCCGTGCCAGCGCAAGTCGGGTCCCAGGTCCCTCCCTGTATCTGACGCCCCGTGTATTTCTCCCCGCAGACTGCGTGGACCGATTCAACAACTGCCGGCTGGTGCAGCAGGCGCGGCTCTGCAGATATAAATACTACAAGACGCACTGCTGTGAGACCTGCAGTCGCGTCTGAGCCGGGCCAACCGGCTGAGGTATCACACAACACAGCACTGCCATCTGGCGGCGCGCCGACACTGCCACCTAGTGAGCCAGCGGCGAACCGGCAGTGAGCGGCCGGCCCAGTAGAGGACTCTGTATGAGAGCCAGGCCGGGCCGGTACGTGAGGCGCAGTGATCGCCGAAGGTGGGACGCCCTGTTTCAGTCAGGGGCGGACCCCACCCACTAGTGCAGAGTCACAGGGAGATCGACCCTGTGCAGGGTTCCAGCGAGATGGACCCTGTCAGACGGACACATGAGCTTCCCCGGAGGCGGCCCCAGTCCGGCGGACCCCGCGGGCGGCCTGTCCCGCCAGCAGCGTGTATTGGCGGCAGCCGGCCTGCAGCAGCGCCGGCCGGCCGCCCGACTCAGCTTCCAGTGACGCTTTTAACACAGTACTGTATTTAAGCGCGCGCGTCACGACTCGTGCCGGTCTAGGTCATTGCCGTAGTGGTGAGCGCCGCGCGGCGGCCCGACGGGCGGTAGGCGGCGAGCGGGGGCGTCTGAGCCCCCCTCTGTGTGTGTCTCGGGCCGCGAGCGGGCCCCGGGACGGCTCTCGAATGTTCGCTTCCACGCACTCATCGTCGGTAATATATATGATCATCGCTGTCGAGTGGCGGGCGTGTAAACGTGATAGTGTCTGTGGAAATGTGGCACAACAGGAGGCTTATTAGTGTGCACGCTGTCTTACTCGCCATGTCTTTTACAGGACGGAGTGCCTGACTGTTACACCCGTGGTTCCTTAGGTCGGCTTCATCGGGGATTTGAACTCTGGTCTGCTGAGCCGAAGGCAGGGATCCCGCTCCTGCGCCAGGACGCCCCAGTACACAATTGGACATGTTCTTCAGCCATGTAAGTTTCACAGCTTGCCGCCAGCAAGTCAATTATATTGATCTCTGGGAGACGTTGGACATCCCTCAGTTGACCGTATGCAATGTTAGAGAGCGGGCGTTCACACCACTCTCCACAACACATCGGGACGGACCCAACACAGCCCGACCGGGCGTAACAACACAACAAACGCAACAACTGAGGCGGCCCGCCGCCACAACAACACGTCAGGACCCGGGGTACACCCTGCCTAGGGAGAGGTGCGATACACAGACGGGATGGGACTGACTGGGTGGACGCGGCGGGGAGCAGATTGAGACGGTGTGTAGGGAACGGCGACTATAGGGTGCTTCCAAGGGTTAGCGAACATTGATTACGCCAAAGTGAGATTTACCATTCATTCATTGAGAGTTGTGTAACGCACGGCCGACAACGTGTTAAACTCTGATAGTCATAACAAATAACACTACAAGTCCAGTAACTGTCCAGTGCGAGGCATAGTTAGGTTCAATGGCAGTGTTACTATCTACATGGCATGACCAGCATGCGTCACTGAAAATATAGTTATATCATTAACAGTCCAACATAAACATCATATTTTGTCAACACATACAATTATAGTCCACACTGTTAAACACTTGCATACAGATGCCGCTTCGTGTGCTAAGGCGCATGAGTCTAACCCGCCCACTAAGGTGAGAGCATTAATTTGCTACCGATGTGATATTACAGATGTTTTGGAATGCTCCGATCGCATATTATACGTGGGAAAGCACTTGGTGTTCGTCCTGCGGAGCTGGCAGGGGGCCATGACCCCGTGACCTGGTGACCGGTCACGTGACCCGGTGACCGGTCACTCCATGGCTCGGCGAATGGTGTCACAGGCACACACAGCACAGCACACAGTCACACTGGTAGCACACAATGAGATGGTGGCGCACATAGGTAACACAGAGGACCCATAGTGGCACAAAAGACCCTCAGAGGACCCATAGTGGCACACAGGACCTACAGAAGACCCACAATGGCACATAAAGGAAACCCCGAGGACCCTTAGTGCCACCCAGGAAACCCAGAGGACCCATAGTGGCACACAGGACCCCCAGTGGTGGCACACAATACTCAAAGAGGCCCCCGTGTGACACGCAGAATCCCCTGAGGGTCCTCTGTGTCACGCTCCTGCATGACACAGAGGACCCATAGTGACACACAGGACTCTCAGAGGGCCCACAGTGGCACGCAGAATCCTCAGAAGACCCATAGCGGCAGACAGGACCCTCATGTGACCCACAGTGGCACACAAGATCCTCAGAGGACCCATTGTGGTACACAGGATCCTCATGACACAGGATCCTCAGAGGACCCAAAGTGGCACACAGGACCCTCAGAGGGCCCACAATGGCACGCACAGGACCCTTCAGAGGACCCATAGCGGCACACAGTACCCTCATGTGACCCATAATGGCACGCAGGATCCATAAAAGACCAATAGTGGCACACAGAAACCCAAGGGGCTCACAATGGCACACGCAGGACCCTCGAAGGGCCCATAGTGACAAACATGACCCTCAGAGGATCCATAGTGTCACACAGGGCCCTCAGAAGACACATTGCGGCACAAAGGACCCCCAGAGAACTCATAGTGGAACACAGGAACCCAGAAGGCCCATAGTGGCCCACAGGACCCTCAAGAGGACCCATAGTGGCACACAGGGCCCTCAGAGGACCCATAGTGGCACACAGGACCATCAGAGGGCCATTATGTCACACACAGGGGCCTCAGAGGACCCAGGACGGATAGGAAGCTCTGGGTTATGGCTGTTAAAACAGGAGAGACGGAGAGCAGTGTCACCGACACCGGATCGTCAAATCTACGATGCCAAAAACACTATATAGCAATGCCGTTACATGATAAAATTTGGCGCAGAGCAGCTCCTGAATCTCTGTGCAGTTAGTTATTGGTAGACCCGCGTAGATTCGTCTCCTGAGCTCTGTGACGCTGCCCCCAAGCAGTGTCTGTACACATCAAAACAAACTGCCAGAACTCCGATTACCCTCCCCCCCCCCCCAATCCTCCGTCGTAAAGACCCCATCAGACGGCGGGCTCTACTGCTGCAGTGACGTCGTCGCTTCATCAGCGCAGTGACGTCACGGTGCTGGAGGTGACGTCATCCGTGTCGTCATCGGACTCGGTCATGTCTGAGTTTGTGGCGGAGCTGAGCGCGAACTCTCGCTCAAACTCATCCTGCGGCCGCCACCTGCCGGTCACACGAACACGGAGAGACACGGGGTCATATGGGGCGGGGAAGAGGCGAGAGGTGGGGGGGGGGGTGTTGGGGAAAACAGCAAGGAAAACAATCATCGAATATTCGAGAGTGAAATGTTCTATTATTTTTACATTAGATAAACCTGGGTAAATTTGAAGCGACTGCAGTGACCGGGACAGCAATCTTTTAGTGAGACTTGGCATACGTTTACGAGTTTAGCCGGGGACAAGAGACAGGCAGCGTTACAGCCGTGCAAGTTATAAGCGCAAAAGATCCACACAAAACAGTTACAAAGCGTGCAACAAAGGTGTTGGCGGTGGGTAAAGAACGGCATTGCGGTGTGGTGATAAATAATAATAAATAGACTCATCGTGTAATTTAGCTCTTAACCCTCGCCCCGTTGGGGGGGGGGCCATTTTGGCCCCCCCCTGTGGTTTTTCCTGAATAGCAAGAAAACGGCGGCGCGCAGCGCCGCCAAATTTTCAGTACCTTCCCGGGCATCAATTTGACACCTTCACACCAAATTTCAAGTCTTAGGTCACCTTAGGTCAGGAGTTATTGAGGTCAAACTGAGGTCATGTTCGAGCAAAAATGAGCAAAAAACATGCAATCTTGAAACGCTCACCAAATCTACAGTTATCAAGCAATTTCAAAGTTCTTTATATGGTCTAGTACACAAAAGGCGGCGCTACAAAACTGCTATCTCGGATTTTCAAAATTTTTGGTTTTTGACCCAAAAAAAATCAAAAAATTGATTTTTTTTGAAAAACTTTGAAAAAATCCAAAATTTTTCCGAATTTCGAAAAAACCGGAATATATGTGATAGTCCCAGCGCTCTTCTATATACATACCAAATTTCAGATCGATATCTCGTTTTTTGGCCAAGTTATAGCGAAAAAACTGTTCAAAAATGATGACGTCAAATTTTTGAACTCAATTTTTAGCAATTCTAGACATCGTACGGCAAAACAAAGACCACCATTGAACTCCCCGTGACGAGCTGCATCGATTCGATACCCGTTTTATGCAAAAATATTAACTTTGAAATTTGACCTAATTTGACCTGACCTTGACCTGACCTTGACCTGACCTACACCAAAACGTGACATAAGCTGGCCCCAAAGGCTGCCTGACCCACATAATCGCATTTGTCATGTAAAATGGACCATAAAACATGTATCACACGACACTTTCATATTGTGACCCCCCCGTGACCTGACCTCTGTGACCTGACCTGGTATCAGTGACCTCAAATAGCAAAATATGTGTTTGAAGAACATTTTCCCATCGATGATTTTCAATGAAATGCATTTTACTCGATTTTACAACGCATTTCTTGAAGTGCCTGTAAACGGTGAAAATTGGACCTTTGACCTGACCTGTGACGTCATCGGTTTGACCTAGGTCAATAAAATTGGGTCACAAGGTAGTTCCCCGTTAGGGCTATCCAACGCCGTTTACCGCTTGTCGCTATGTTGCGTGGTTCTCGAGATCTTAGGGGGGGGCCAAAATGGCCCCCCCCCCCCCAACCGGGCGCGTTGCTCGGCAGAGCCCAACGGGGCGCGGGTTAAAAAGGTTGATTAAACCAGGTTAATTTGATGTGAAAAGTGTGTCGCATCCGACGAAAGTTAACGCCAGCAAATAAAAACTTAATGTTTAGCTTATCAACAGGTTAAAAAATGCACGAAAACGAAAGTGAAAACTGGAACACTGGAGCGTAGCCGGCACTGTTACGTCCAGTAGGTCCGCCCCGGTGTCTGGTGGCCGGCTCATCTATGGTCCGCCCCTCTACCCCTCCCCCACCCAGTACCCCTCCCTATGCCGCCTGAGTGACCGACCAGTAGGCGGCGCGCGCGCGCTCCAGGCTGGCCAGGTCGCCGGGCACGGAGATCAGGTGGAGCGCCACGGCCAGTCGGGCGCCCGTCTCCTCCAGCTGCTGGGTGGACAGGTGGGAGCCCTGGCGCGCCCAGCCGCGGCAGAGGGGTCAGACAGGCTCCGGGAGTTTCGTCGGGGGATTAGAATCAGACAGACGGGAGGGTAGGACGAGCGAGGAGAAGAAAAGGAAATGGAGGGATTGAGAAAATATATAGAATACGGGGTTCGCCCAGCCGAGGCGGAGCGGTGACGGACACATGAACGAGACATGCGTTAGTCGTTACATACAGAGGGTGGTTCAGTTCTGCGGCAGGGAGACAGCCGGGGCACAGTCGACAGATTACAAAGGTGGCGGTATCGGCGCGGCTATAGACGCATGGTGACACGTTTAGGGTGCGTACGGTGAATATTCGCCGTTTACGTATGAAGTTATAACCACTAGCGTTAATAAAGGTTCCAGAGCGAGTTACCACAACTCAAAGCAAAGGTCGCCACTTTCGTATCTTCCAAGGCGCACTCCAATAATCATCAAATGCAACGACCAGTTGTCAACAACGTACACCAGACCAGGCCAGACCAGACCAGGAGTACCCTGCCAGGCCGCCCCCTCCCCGGCCCCGTTCCCGCCATCTCCCCCGGCGCCGGTACCTGGTAGGGTCCCTGATCGCAGCCGCAGTAGCTGCTCTCCAGTGTGTAGCTGCGCTGCACGCCCAGCTCCCTCCAGACCACCACCCGGGCCGTGGTCTCGCGGGAGCGCTCCACCGACAGATGGCAGCACCGCAGACTGAACGCCGGCGCCACACGGTACAGCGCCTGCACGACACACGGATACAGACTGAACGGATGTACAATACACAGATACACGCTGAACACCAGCGCCACTCGGTACAGCGCCTGTACGACACACGGATAATTACTAGCCTGTCGCACATACGATTTGTCCCCCGCCATACACACGAGCGCCACGCAATCAGGAAAACATACCCCTGTCGCAGTTATTAATAACTGGAAACCAGCAGCCGGCCGTAAGAGACGTGGCTCAGGTTCCACTCGTCATCAGCACAGGCAAATGATGCAAACCATTCGATATGTACCCGCTCAGGCCGCGCCTGGCGACGAAGAAGTCAATGATCGACTCGCTCTTGTCTTACCTGAGGCAGACAGGCGGCCCGCTGTCTCACCTGAGGCAGGCAGCTGACCAGTGGCTCTTTGTCTCACCTGAGGCAGGCAGACGGCTCTTTGTCTCAACTGCGGAAGGCAGACGGCTCTTTGTCTCAACTGCGGAAGGCAGCTGACCAGTGGCTCTTTGTCTCACCTGAGGCAGGCAGGCGGCTCTTTACCTCACCTGGGGTAGGCAGTCGCGTCATTGTCTTGCCTAAGGAACACAGGCGGCTCGTTGTCTCACCTGCGGCAGGCAGCTGACCAGCGGCTCGTTGTCTCACCTGCGGCAGACAGCTGACCAGCGGCTCGTTGTCAGCCGTCTCACGGTCGGTGGCCAGCCAGGAGCGCCGGGTGCTGCAGCCGTACAGGAAGATGTTCTTACGGCACGAGTGTCCGTGGTAGTCGCAGAACAGGTAGGGCGGGCCGTTTCAGCACGAACGTCGAGTACTCCAGCATCGCCTGGACGGACAGTGGCGGCGGGACGGCTTTGAGAATGCCGCATTTTCGGAAAGACTGAACGTGAACGACCGTATTGAGAACAATTTAGCATGTAAAAATAATGCATCGGATAACACTCTGAACCCTCGCCGCATTGCAAGAGGTTCTTGGAGAAAAACGGAGCTGCATTATGCTATCGCACTGAGAAGGCAGGGAGGGGTGGGATCACTCTATCGCGACCGGCGCTCCCACTGGGAACTGACCGCACTGAGTCTCCCCCAGACCTACTGACCTTGGTGCGGTATACGACAGGGTGTAGGGGAGTCGTTCTGTCCCCTGACTACACTGACCTTGGTGCGACATAACACACTGACCTTGGTCCGGTATATGACCGGGTGCAGGTGGGGGTCGGGCGTCTTCCAGCGCCGGTTCAGGTCCTCGTCCGTCAGACCGCACCGGTGACTGTCGGTATTACAGAAACATAGAGTGAGCCATTAGTCACCCCTCCTGTCACCTGATTACTTATCAAAACTGCACCTGTTCCTGAAGAATATCAATGATTCAGCAAGTTCAATGATTCACTCATCTCGGCGCTACCTGGAGCCGGACCTTATCCCCTTTATCCACAGACGGTAGATGCTCATCGCGGTAGCCGCCTCCCCACCTTCATCCCCTCTCATTCAGTCCTCATTCCTCCCACCCGGCATTCCCCCCCCCCTCACCTGTCCCCCCTCTCACTCACCATCCGTTGACGACTCCGGCCACGTTCAGCATGGGCACCAGTTTGAAGATGAACCGGTCGCGGAGCGCGGCCGCCTCTGGCGCGTCACTGAGCAGGAAGCGCAGCGTGCCCTCCAGCGACCACGAGGCGCCGCTCTCCCCCGGGTGGATCCGGGCAGTGAGGAACACCATCTCCTTCTGAGGGAAGAGTGGGGAAGGTCAGAAACACCATCTTCTTCTGAGAGGAGAGAGGGGGAGGGGTGGATCTGCGCAGTGAGGAACACCATCTGCTTCTGGGGGGAGAGGAGAGTGGGGAAGGTCAGAAACACTATCTCCTTCTGAGGGGCAGAGGTCAAAGGGGTAATCAGCGCTGTCAGAAACATCATCTCCTTCTGAAGGGGCAGAGGGGAGAGATGGTGGGATAAAGCGAGAGAGAGAGAGAGAGAGAGAGAGAGAGAGAGAGAGAGAGAGAGAGAGAGAGAGAGAGAGAGAGAGAGAGAGAAAGAGAGAGAGAGAGAGAGAGAGAGAGAGAGAGAGAGAGAGAGAGAGAGAGAGAGAGAGAGAGAGAGAGAGAGAGAGAGAGAGAGAGAGAGAGAGAGAGAGAGAGAGAGAGAGAGAGAGAGAGAGAGAGAGAGAGAGAGAGTGAGAAGAGGAGGTGGTCCAAAAACACCATCTCCTACGGGGAGAGAGAGGGAGAAGGTTAAGACGAGAGATTCAAGAAATAAAACGCGGAGACAATCAAATCAATAAGGCATGGAAGAATAGGCGGAATAATTAAGCAAAGTGATCCGTAGTATCGTTGAGCCCGTTCATTCTTTAGGCCAATCAGTGACTGTCTCAATGACTACAGAAGAAACGATATACCTACGTCATTACTACACATGTTGACGCTACAACAGGGCGCCCACTCTGGCTCCCTCAATTATCAGCGCACGTCTTCGTAGCGTCTCGAGCTGACCTTGTGCTGGGGTCCGTGGCCGGTGACGGTGACCAGAGACGCCGTGTTTCTGATTACTGACCTTGTGCTGGGGTCCGTGGCCGGTGACGGTGACCAGAGACGCCGTGTTTCTGAACTGACCTTGTGCTGGGGTCCGTGCCCTGTGACGGTGACCAGGGACGCCGTGTTTCTGATTACTGACCTTGTGCTGGGGTCCGTGCTCTGTGACGGTGACCAGGGACGCCGTGTTTCTGAGCTGACCTTGTGCTGGGGTCCGTGCCCTGTGACGGTGACCAGGGACGCCGTGTTTCTGATTACTGACCTTGTGCTGGGGTCCGTGCTCTGTGACGGTGACCAGGGACGCCGTGTTTCTGATTACTGACCTTGTGCTGGGGTCCGTGCCCTGTGACGGTGACCAGGGACGCCGTGTTTCTGAACTGACCTTGTGCTGGGGTCCGTGCTCTGTGACGGTGACCAGGGACGCCGTGTTTCTGATTACTGACCTTGTGCTGGGGTCCGTGCCCTGTGACGGTGACCAGGGACGCCGTGTTTCTGAACTGACCTTGTGCTGGGGTCCGTGGCCGGTGACGGTGATCAGGGGCGCCGTGTTTCTGAACTGACCTTGTGCTGGGGTCCGTGGCCGGTGACGGTGACCAGGGACGCCGTGTTCCCGTCCAGGTCCGCCGCCAGGGTCTCAGTACCCCACCAGATGTCCGGTGACACGGCGCAGCTCCCCAGCAGCTCCAGCACCGTCTGAGAGGGAGACGGAGGGACCGGTGTTACGCTACAGGAGTAACAGTTCCTACAGCGCCTGAGAACTCACTGACTCATGGCCGGACACAGGTGTTACATCCGAATGGTGTATCGAATAGCTCCAAGAAAACCAGGAACGCTTATCTCCAACAGATCGCCTGCGGCTGTAGCCTGCGCAACCGCAGGCGTAGGGTAGGGTAGGGTAGGGTAGGGTAGGGTAGGGTAGGGTAGGGTAGGGTAGGGTAGGGTAGTGTAGGGGTAGGGTAGGGTAGGGTAGGGTAGGGTAGGGTAGGGTAGGTAGGGTAGGGTAGGGTTGCATTGAGTAACATCCTAACTTACAAAGGGCTCGAAAAACTCGCATGCATCACCATCATACTTTACAGTTTTTTTCTATTTTTTTCTTTTTTTCTCTCTTTACAGTTCAATTAAAAGCAGTTACCCAATCTACACAAATAATACCAATAAAAATGCAAGTTTCTACACCCAAACTGGAGTGATTACGTTCACCGTTCCGTGCTTCTATCCTCAGGATACTGAAATCCTTTTCCTCCACGCCGCAACCCCCTCCGGGCTGGACAGGCACCTTTATCTCATGCGGGCTGCTCCCTTGGAGCGGCACCGCTGCTCCCGAAGAAGTGCACCCCGTAGCCGGGTGCAGTGAGTACCTTGGGGCTGGGTGGCCTGTCCTCTGGACGGGCTCGGCCCCGGTGACTCACTAGGGTGCCTGCCCAGACCAATGTCTCCCCCTATTTTCTGTCATCCTTCCGGCTCTGAAATGGTCTCGTCAGACCGAAAGGGCCTAACCCAACAAAACAAAAACAAAGAGATTACGTTACTACAACAGCAGAGTTGTGGCTATTCCGAGAGCGTTAGCCAGCACCTACCCTCATCCTGGTGTAGGTGTACCCCCTATTTTCTGTCATCCTTCCGGCTCTGAAATGGTCTCGTCAGACCGAAAGGGCCTAACCCAACAAAACAAAAACAAAGAGATTACGTTACTACAACAGCAGAGTTGTGGCTATTCCGAGAGCGTTAGCCAGCACCTACCCTCATCCTGGTGTAGGTGTACGGGTAGTGGTAGGCATCTATCTCACCCTCATCCTGGTGTAGGTGTACGGGTAGTGGAAGGCCATGTAGCAGACGTCGGCGTCGTGCGGGAACTTGACGCAGAACGAGGCCGTGCAGTACACACGGTTGTGCTTTCCCTGCTGCAAAACACAAGGAACGTAACATCAATACGGACACAGACCGTACCACCACTTATCACAGTGTTATCTTTAACCCGATCTCTACACAGTACCGCCGCGTTCCCTTCCCTAACTGACTTGTTTTCGACTGCCCGGGTGTCGGGCCTGCCCAGTGCCCACGGTACGCACAGTACTCCCCCTCCCCTACCTCTCCTGCTTTCGACTGCCCGGGAGTCGGGCCTGCCCAGTGCCCACGGTACGCACAGTACCCCCCCCCCCCCCTCTCCCCCAATGCACCTGTTTGCGGCTGTCCGGGTGCGGGGCCTGTCCGCGGTATCCCCTCCCCCTAACGCACCTGTTTTCGACTCCCCGGGTGTCGCGCCTGTCTGCGGTAAGCGTTCCGGTAGTAGAAGACGTCCATCCCGACCCTGGTCCAGTGCGGTCGGCCGCGCAGAGACTCCTTCACAGAGAACAACACCGGGCGCATCCCTGCCGTCGGGCAGAGAGGGGGTTTGTGACAGCGAGTGGAGGAGCGGGAGAACTGTGAGTGGAAATTAACAGTCGTCACAGCCTCATATGGAAGGCGCTATGAGTATTTTGAGTAATCAAAGTCAAGTTGGCATTCCATGTTTAGGGAGGAATGAGAGCTGGGTTGCACTCACCCCGTCGGCCCCTTGGTCAAGACGAACGAAGGAAATCGACGGGTCTGGCGAGGGTGAAGCCCCCCCCCCCCTCCCCGAAGCCGTCACCGCCGTCGCTGACGGTCGTCGTCTGGCGCTGCTGGTACCGCACCTGTCTGGTACTCGCAGCGCAGCTTCTCGTTGTTGATGACGTTGAATGTGTAGGTCAGGTCGGCGCGCATGTTGGACACCTCAAAGTAGAACCACTGCTGGTGTCGACTGGAGCTGACGT
The DNA here is from genome assembly GCF_019059575.1 of Amphibalanus amphitrite. Lineage (NCBI taxonomy): Eukaryota > Metazoa > Arthropoda > Thecostraca > Balanomorpha > Balanidae > Amphibalanus > Amphibalanus amphitrite. The sequence goes on along the minus strand of NW_024882354.1, from coordinate 36,315 downwards.
CCGGACACAGGATCAGGTCGTACTCGTGGGGACCCGTCTGCGGAGAGTAAAAATGAACACCCATACCCTCAATATGTAAAGAACAACAAGCAACACGATCGTAAAGGTCTGCCGAAAGAAGAGAACTAACTAAAAGACTTGACTAGAGAACGATAAACCGAATGTATGACTTACATTTGGTGCAGAAAAAATCGTAGTGAGGGCACCTAGCAGAAAAGATAAAACAAGAAATAGTGACTGGTTTAGGAAGCTAGCTGTGACTGCCTGTTCGTGTCGCAATCGCAAACCTACCCGTATGCTCCTACGCAGGTTTCCGGACTCGAAGCGGGACTCGAAGCGCAGGCTGGACTCCTGGTTGATCTCGATCAGGGTCGATGACACCGTCTTTTCGTCGTGGTTGTCCAGAACCCTGGAAAGATAGCGTTCGAACATATTAAGAACAGAAGTCGAGTCGGTGAGGGGCGATAGAGCCGTACAAGAGTGAAGGTTAGAAGAATCATAGACGATTCAGTCAGCTGTCGCATTTATGTGTTACCGACCAGTGCTCAACCATTCACTTCATCCTCCTGAGGAAACGTGGAAAGACGACCAGTCCTCATCTCGAGGTGAGGCCGTTATCTTCTCTGAGGAAGGTTGACGGCCTCTTCTGAGAATGTCATCGTTCCCTCCGGACAGTCCTCCCGAGCCAGTGTTCTCACTTGAGACTTGATCTCATGGGATAAAGTTCTTCTCTGAGACTATTCTCGTTCTCACCTGAGACTGTTGTCCTCCCTGGAAAAGGTTCTCACCTGATGCTATTGTCCTCCCGGGAGAACGTGGACACGAGGAAGTCGTAGTCGTAGACCACCTTGGTGTCCAGACTGCGCTGGCCCAGCGCGTCGTCCACCAGACTCTGCACCTTTCGTCTGTTGTACAGACCGAGAAGGCACGGTCAGACGGGTACGGTGAGCGGGTGTATATCGGACATTTTTTTTTTTTTAATTTTTTTTAAACGTTTTCTCTGTATTTTCCATAGTCAAGTACATGTATAGGTATTATTTGTAGGTGTGTTCGATTTGCAAATATGATGCAAATGCATGAATAATAAAGTGATAGCTATACTTAAATAAGTTTGGCAGCGCATAACCGTAAACAATTGCAAATGGACGCCTTACGAAGCGACATTGCATCAAACGCTGACTGAGCTATTGCCTAATGACTAAAGCCGAACACTGAACGCGCAGCACATTGCGACACGGTCATTGCGGCACAGCATCCTATCAGGCGTATACAGCAGTGACATCTAGCGGCTGGGACATAGTGTGTCAGATACCGCGGGACAGACACGATAGGAGCCGAGACAGGATAGTGGAATGATGCAAGCTGGTAGGATCTGCTCCCTTTGGGCTCATTCTGATCCAAAACAGACCGACCATCGCAAATTTGGTGAGATGAAGTGAGATAAACCCCAATAGTCTATGAAAGAGCTCTCATAACTACGGCCATACATCGTAAAAAAGGAATGCCGCACTGAGTCATGCACGACAGCCCCCAAAATCACAAACAGACCGTCCCCGACAATTTCCCGGTAACTTCTCTCGCGAAGTCTCCCCCCCCCCCAATCCCTGCTATTCAGTTGAAATCAGCTCCGGTCACAAGCCCACGATACCTGCACACCATGCGGTCACAGGTCCCGAGCGGCTCGCTCTCCCCCGAGCTGGCGGCGCCCACCATATCCGGGTAGGCCAGCTTCACGAACGGCGCCACGTGCCGCGTCTTCTGCGCCAGACGCCTGCCGGGCGGCAGCGGGCAGGCTCGTTACGGCTGGGTAGCGGCAGCTCAGTGGTGCGCTGGGGGTGCATCGGTTGTCGTGTGGATTGAAAGTAATGGTGTACGATAAAGCCAATGGGATGAACGATATAAGAGGCACAGTTTTCTTCACGGTATGGTCTCGGTACACTGTACATAGTTTGCAAGCTGCTTCACTTTGGCATCAAAAGACGACTGAGCTTGCTATCTACGCATGTCATCGATTATACGCTCAATTTAGCGCCATTCGTCGGGTGTCTCATAGTCCCGCTATCTCAGTACTGCAGTACCTCCGTCCTGTACCGCAGCGGGCCCTCGGCCGTACCTGTACACCTCGGTGTACTGTCTGCGGGAGTCGCCCTGGCCGCCGCGCTCCGAGAGGCGCTGCCAGGCCTCCTGAAGCCGGCCGGGGGTCAGCCGGCCCTCGGCGGCCCCCAGCGCTGTCGGCGGCGGGGCGGCGCAGGGCCGCACCCCGGCCCGCTGCCGACACAGCCGGGTCAGGCAGCGCGGCAGGCACTGGCAGCCGGCGCCCTTCTCGGCCGGGGAGAGCGCCGGAGAGGCCTCCGAGGGGGGCGGCGCGCGCGGCGGGCTGCGCGGCGCCGCCGGCTCGGCCAGCTCGGCGAACAGCGGCGCGCAGCGGAGCAGCTCGGCGGCCGGCGCGCGCACCGGCTCCGGCAGGCAGGCCGGGTGGGCGCGCACCAGCGCCGCCGGCTGCTCCGTCTCCGTCTCCGTCTCCGTCTCCGTCTCCGTCTCTGATCCCGACTCGTCGTCCGACCCGCCGTCGGCGTCTGGGGGAGGGGGAGAGTGGTCAGTGGGAGAGGGGCGGGGCGGGGCGGCCTTCTGAGAACATGCGGCGCAATAGTAACGCACTGCCGTTACGTAACGCGCTGCGTCACCCACGCGCTATGAGTAATAGTACCGTGCCCACGGTTAGTGCCGCGCTCACGGCGCAATAATAATCAACGGGGACGGTCGACGTAAGGCCAGCGCAGTAGAGAGCCGGCCACTTACAAAAACTGCGCGCTTAGTACTGAACTGTAAACTGAAACCAATCAAAACTACGCATGTTCATTGTTCTGCGCTGGATGATACTGAGAAGTTGCGTAAGAAAAAAGAACGGGATAATTTCACTAAAATGTCTAATGACTATCCACTAAGAGGCGATAAACCCACGTAGAGTGTTGTCCTGTTCGGGCCACAGAGGAGCTATCCATCATACCTGCGAACAGAACTTCGATTCGGGCGCTGTACGTACAACGATTTCTGCCGACCTAACAGCAACGAAACACTACATTCAAGAGCATAAATCATACACTTATGTTGGTGTAGCTATAATGATTACCTGAGCCATAGATAGCATGAATCATGTTATATATGCCTAAGTTTTTGTAACTATAATCAAGCGCAAAAAAAAAACATAATAGCAAGGCTCCCATTTACATCATAGCGCAGGTATCAACAAACACCCCGAGTCCCTCTAAATAGGTCCCAACAGAAGCCCCCAGAAGCCCCATAGCCCCGTTCCCCCGGGGCGCGGTGCCGTACCTCCCTTGCCGTCTGCTGTGGCGCGCGCCGCCGCCGGAGCCGTGAAGCTGACCGGACTCTCCAGTCGCGCCACGGGCAGACTCCACTTGGCCACGCAGCGCAGCACGGTGTTGGCTGCGCGACAGAACAGCCGGTCGTGCCGCTCCGCCGGTGAACACGAACGGAGGAACGACTGCATCGCCTCGCAGACGCGGGCCTCCATCAGCGCCTCCCGGCCCGGCTCTGAGGGGAGAAGTCACCGGCGGGTCAGAGGAGTAGCCAACGGGTCAGAGGTTACCAACGGTCCAGAGGGGTCACAAATTGTTTAGAGGGCGTTATATGTAGATATTAGAAAGGCCACTGGCCACTGCACTGGTATACTTGTACCTATAAGAAGTCACTGATTTCGTTGCAGGTGAAATGTGAATCTCCAACGCTTTCGGATCTTCTGAACCCCCGTACCAGGACCTCAGCGATTTCAACGTTAAAGTCTAGGCGGGCGGAGGTCCTGGTACGGGGTTCAGAAGATCAGAAACGGTTGGAGATTCACATTTCACCGACAACGTGGATTCGGAAAGGTAGCCGGGCCGGGCGAGGACCAGTAAGAGAGCGGGGCGACGAGGAAGAAGGAACACGAAACACGGTCAATGGTTTGAAATAAAAATCAGTTTCCAGCATACGTAATGGCATTAGCCAAAACGAGCAATCCGTGGAAAGTTCCTGATCGTGAAGTGAGCAAACGGCAGTCAAGTTGAGCCACTAGGAATCCAGAAGCTCAGTATGTTTATACCGCGGAGCTCCAGGGGTATATCACAGCCTACAGAGGCCAGCTGAGTTCAGCGACCGCCAGCGGCCGAAATCAAACTTCAGCCTTTAGATATCAGCGGCAGGGAGGCCATATAGAAGCCCGCGAGCGTTCAAAGAGTGACACGAGTCCACTGTTTGTGATATTGCAGCGAGAAGCGTGACCTTGACAAGCACAGTAGGTACTCTGCAGTCCGCTCTGTTTATTGCCATGACTGCACTGTCCGCCCACCGCCATGCCACAAATATTCCACTATGCTGACAAGCGAGCACGAAGCGCGTAGCGAGACTATACTATGTAGCGAAATAGTCATTGCATGATCGGCTCGACTCGGTCTGAAATGCTTTTGAGACTTTTATCTTCGTCACCAGCTTTGGCAAACCTTCCCAATCTTAAGGCACTCAACGAGCGATACATTTCCATGAGTTCTGGTTGGAACTGCGCCAGGTCATGTGAACATCTCAAAAACGACTGAGCCGATTGCTCTAACTTTAGTACACCCGACACCGTTAGACACCGGTTAGGAAGGTGACCAGCACAATATTTTGGGTTTCACTTCGCACGTGCAAGTGACGTGCACTCGTGCGGTGTATTGTGTTCCTTTGCTTGTCACCCTTCAAGTCGCTTTACTGGAGACAAACACAGCATCATGACATCGTGTTTGCAAATGAAATCCCTCAAGTCCTGTCGTGCGTCGTATTTTTAACAAGAAAAAAAACACGGCCGTATACCGAATCGCATTACCTGCAAATGTTTGCACACGCGGCAAAACACGCACTAGTATATTACACATTGTCCTCAGTATGTAACAATGAATCAACGTTTGCGTTAAGCAATCAGCCGATATGAACCAAGTAGGTAAAGAAATTATCAAATCGCGATAGGGGCGGATCAGTGTTTTGATGGGGAGGTGCACACGGTACTAACGCCGCGCGGCACTAACCGTTGGCGCCCTCGCCGCCCAATGGATGCGCACGGTACTAACAGCGATACGAGTAAACCAACATCTCGGCCTTAGTGAACAGATTAGATCACAATAACAGAAAAGACAAAGAGCCGAGATAGGGGGCAGGACTTTGGTTGTCCTTCAACCCATCATCTACAGATATAGGCAAACATCAGGCAAAAAACTATTGACATGCCAAATTATTATGGAAAACAGGCGGATGGCAAGCCTATTAAAAATGCATTGGGCAATGGGTTCGTTGGGTTAGTTAGAGGCTAGAGCTCTCAACTGCACTATATACAGGACGAGTGCCACGAAAAGTCCGGAGAGGGCCGAAATCCCAAAAAAAGAGCAGGGAAAGTCAAGAACGGACTCGAAATGACGTGCGTGACCTAAGAGGCTGTAACCTGACCTTGAAATGAGGTCAACCCATTCAAAAAGTAGGTATATCATTCGACGCGCCTGATCATGGCAAACACGATGGTGCCGGAATTGCGGCTACGCGATTTCTTGGCAAAGTTCTTCAATCTTCACCTAAACCGAACCCCACGTTGGATCACTTAACCTGGCCTCAGAGGTCACGGACTGACCTGAGACCTTTAACCCGCGCCCCGTTGGGCTCTGCCGAGCAACGCGCCCCGTTGGGGGGGGGGGCATTTTGCCCCCCCCCCCCTAAGATCTCGAGAACCACGCAACCTAGCGACAAGCGGCAAACGGTGTTGGATAGCCCTATCAGGGAACTACCTTGTGACCCAATTTTATTGACCTAGGTCAAACCGATGACGTCACAGGTCAGGTCAAAGGTCCAATTTTCACCGTTTACAGGCATTTCAAGAAATGCGTTGTAAAATCGAGTAAAATGCATTTCATTGAAAATCATCGATGGGGAAATGTTCTTCAAACACATATTTTGCTATTTGAGGTCACTGATACCAGGTCAGGTCACAGAGGTCAGGTCACTGGGGGGTCACAATATGAAAGTGTCGTGTGATACATGTTTTATGGTCCATTTTACATGACAAATGCGATTATGTGGGTCAGGCAGCCTTTGGGGCCAGATTAGGTCACGTTTTGGTCAAGGTCAGGTCAAGGTCAGGTCAAGGTCAGGTCAAATTAGGTCAAATTTCAAAGTTTATATTTTTGCATAAAATGGGTATCGAATCGATGCAGCTCGTCACGGGGAGTTCAATGGTGGTCTTTGTTTTGCCGTACGTGGTCTAGAAGTGCTAAAAATTGAGTTCAAATATTTGACGTCATCATTTTTGAACAGTGTTTTCGCTATAACTTGGCCAAAAAACGAGATATCGATCTGAAATTTGGTATGTATATAGAAGAGCGCAGGGACTATCACATATATTCCGGTTTTTTCGAAATTCGGATTTTTTTTTGATTTTTTTAGTTTTTCTAAAAAAACAATTTTTTGAATTTTTGAGGGTCAAAAACCCAAAATTTTGAAAATCCGAGATAGCAGTTTTGTAGCGCCGCTTTTTGTCTACCAGACCATATAAAGAACTTTGAAATTGCTTGATAACTGTAGATTTGGTGAGCGTTTCAAGATTGCATGTTTTTTGCTCATTTTTGCTCGAACATGACCTCAGTTTGACCTCAATAACTCCTGACCTAAGGTGACCTAAGACTTGAAATTTGGTGTGAAGGTGTCAAATTGATGCCCGGGAAGGTACTGAAAATTTGGCGGCGCTGCGCGCCGCCGTTTTCTTGCTATTCAGGAAAAACCACAGGGGGGGGCCAAAATGCCCCCCAACGGGTCGAGGGTTAAAGTAAAGAGAGTACCAGTCGCTGTGTCTAGTTACAGTACAAATACTCCTTTCCGCGAAGCTCTAGCTCAGTTAGGGGAGAAACGGCATGGGGTGTTCCACCAGCGCCCCCCCCCCTCCACTTGGCCGGGGCGTAAAACGTATAGGTAAAACTGATGGGACTAGCGAGGGTTAAAATGTTACACATTGTGTCAAAAGTATCATGCTCTTCCCCTTTTCAGAGCAGACTAGGCTACGTTCGTTCAAAAATATAGATATCACACCAAAATACTCTCGGAGGTATCTTATCCCTAATAATGCCAAAGTTCGTCTACAAAAAGAGCTTCAAACGGTTCTTAGAGCGACCCGCCATTGACAGTTCACGAAGTGTGCACCATAAACAGTTAGAAGAGCTGCTGCACCGCGCTGACAGCCGTGGCCTGCGTCAAACACAAACCGGGCGAATTCCTGCAGAAATGACTCGGAGCAGAGCTCCAAACAGTGCACCCGGTACAAACACGGTACCACACGGTACACCGCCGTCTCGAACTGCCCACGGCACGGCGCCGCCGGCCTCCTGGACGGCTGCACCCGGCACTGCTGCGCGGCGCCGGTCAGGAGGTAGCGCACGGCACGGGGATCGATCAGCTGCGCCCGGTACCTTGACGTCGCCGTACCGCACCGCCCACTCCCTGCTGCACACGGTACAGAGAGTGGAGACGCACGCACACATCTGGCGTAATTGTTGTTGTGGAGGACGCCGACCGGCTTAATGGGACTCCATCAGACAAGGCGCGTAGAAATCGGACCAGCGGAGCGCCAGGGCCTAACTATCTGAACTCCATGAATATCAGTCAAATATAATGCGCAGTTACCGAACGTATAATGCGCAGTTGCAAGCTGAGAGTACCGAATAGACGTAATGTCAAGTGATCGGGGAATAAGTTGGCGGCCAAACCAATAACGAAGGGGCCACGGGGTAAAGAAGGAAACAACGGGATTTCATACCTTACCGCCCCGGGAAACGGTTTAACCCTCGCGGGCCCGGGAGGGGGGCGTCTTCGCCCCCCCCCCCCCCCCCCCTGGCGAATATTTGCGATAGCTCCCGAACGCTTAGGGATAGGAAAGCGAAAATTTCAGTACCTTTTCTCCAATCAATTTGACATCTTCTGAAGTAAAAAATTTAGACCTAGCCCCATTGATGACGTCACAGCGTCGATTTTTCTAGACCCCTGCACGGCAAACTTCGGCGTCACGTACGCGAGCTTCAAATACAGCTGTAGCTGCTAAAATGTAGCTGCTAAAAATTTTAGAGATAGAGATAGAGTTTTAGAGATAAAGACAAATTGCGAGCACCGTTGTGTAGCGTTTGACCTGGAGAAAAACAGAAAAATAGTTTGGCGACCTGAGGTCAGAGGTCAGGTCAACGACCCCAAGCTGTGGTTTTAGTTTTTCGCAATAACTTCGATAAAAATGGTCCTAGAGCTACGGCAGTGGTACCATCGCATTTGCCTTGTCAAACCGCGTCGAATGCTATATATTTTGTTAGGAAAAGGTCAAGTTTTATGTTGACCTCATGTGACCTCGAATGACCTTTGGTTGACCTTGACACATGAAAGGTCGTTTATGATGGATTCGTACCCGCTGATTACGAATCTGGCATCTATGTTCTTCTAAGCCTTCATTTAGAGCCTCCGGATGGCAAGATTGTCTTATTTATTATTACTAACTTGAATCAGTGAAATAGCCTCTAGCAAGGATACTCTTCTGTGACCTTGACCTTTGAGCAGCCTTGTATCATAAGATGGAACCACAAATAGGGACCTGATAAGCCTCAAAACATTTCAAAACATCTTGGAAGTTAGCACGCAAGATGTATGAAAAAGTACGGGGACCCGCAGTTGCTACGGTACAGCGACCCTGAGTAAATTGTCCCAGCACCCACACAGGGAACAACGATAAGCTGTCAGAGGGCACGTACAGTAAACCTTAGCTGCTCTTGTACAGGGATCGGCAGTCGATATCAATGTGATTGTTATCGGTTGTTACTGGACAGGACAGAAGGTTAGACTTGAGGTTCGTGTACAGTAGCAACTGCGGGTCCCCGTACAAAGTTTGATGTCAATTTTGAGCATGACCTTGACCTTGACCTTTAATTTTGAGCACATTTTCGGAATCCTCAGATTCTCTTCTTTCGTTTGGCACCCAATTTTGCCGGTTTTATGCATCCTGCCGTCCTCTAGAACGCTTACTTTGAGATCACTGCACATGTGCCGGTTTTTGCCTTTGACCTTGACCTCTGACCTTGAATATTGACCTGAGGTCAAACATTTTAGGTGCTTTAGAATCGTCTAGTAAGGACCTTTCGTTTGGTATCGCTTTTGTTTTCGTAGCTCACTTATTTACGGAGTTAGACAGGGGGAGGGGGCGAAAAACGCCTCCCCGGGCTGCGGTGGTTGGGATTACCCCCCCCCCCCCGGGCCCGGCCGGGTTAAGCATCAACAGGAACGGAATCAACAGGAATTGAGCGGTGATCCGAAATCGGACAATGCGTTGTGCAAAACTGTCCAACTGTCGTTAAGTTGATGATCATTGGGCGCACGAAGTAACCCTGCAATACTTGGTTGGCTGATCCAATCGATCCGCCCCCCCCCCCTCCCCTCCCTCCATCCCCACCGCACACCACCACTGCTGACGGTGGGAGTCGAGTTCAGGGCGGCTCACCGCAGCGCATACCTGCAGCTAAGGTATACCGAGCACCGGGCCAGGGGGCCAAATGCCGCACTAAGATAATAACTACCTATACCATACAACATCGTCCCCGTATCGCCCAACGTTACATGGAACTGCAAACAAATCATCTTCCTTCAGGCAGCAGTTAGGTTTTTTAATTGTAAACGAACCGGACTGTCTCAAGTTCCACACAGAACACCGCTATGAAAGCTTCTTAGAGAATAGACATTTGAACGGATTCACTGTACGCTCAGGGCAGGCGCTCGAAATGACCGCTCTGTTTCGGGCAGCGCTGCTCGGCACGGCGCTGGGAGTGACATGATATTCGCCGCAGCTGCTCCTCACTGGTGTTGAGGACACACTAATGCATCATATTCCTGTCCTTTACCTATATCCAGGGACAAAGGTAAAGGCCTAGAGACATCATCGATGAGAGGTGTTTGCCCGTTGGCTGTTCTCTTGTTTGAAGAAGAGGTTGATGAAGCGAAAGAGCGCTTCAAGATGCTGGAGACTGTGATGCAACATTATACCAGCTTGAACAACGAAACAAATTCCAATCCAGACGTATTAGAAAACAGAATCACATCAACAAAATCATAAGCAAGGTTTATAATTGTTAGGATATTGTAGCAAAAGTGTAGTAGTAGGTATATTAGCCGTACTTCGACTACAGGCTTCATTGAAATAATGAAATATTCATTGCATCCCGGAACGGCAGTGCACTGCACACTGCACACACTGACAGACACGGTACAGCCAAGACTGCATCGGTTCACACGACACTAACATCAAACCGCTCGGCACCGCGCGCCGGGCCGAGCGGTGCACCCGGTACAGCGAGGCACCGCCCCCAATCCCCATGGTTTGCCCACGGCACAGTTGGCAGCGCCGCTATCGGGCCACCGCCGAACGCTCCCGATTCCGCTGCGCACCTTTGCACCCGACATTGTTCGTGCCGGCACCTCTTCCCCGAGGATGACGTTGGATTTGCACACGGTACAGCCTGGAGAAGGCAGCCGTTTATAAGCGGCGGCCGGCGGGCGGGGGCAATCAGTTCCCGAGGGTGCGCCGTGGGGTTCGGACGTCAACTGTCAGCGCTACACAGAGAGACCATGCCTCGTGACGAGTGCTGCCAAGGTAAGGAGCGGGCCCGGCGTCCGTCTGGCTCTGTGCGGCCAGCGAAATCCATCACCCCGTCTAAATGGTATATGTAGCCATGTCACGTAAAGCAGAAACAGTAAATTAATGTAACTTTTCTTTAAACATTGAACAACAGTTCACTTCGAGTTTAGTCTCGACAATTTCGTACGGCACATACAGATAGTTTTAACATAGTTCATGGAGCGTATTTGCAGCAGCGCAGCGAGCTTCCCCCCGCATAAATTTGTATAAGTAACAGACCCATTTATAAAAGAAAAGCAGCATTTAAGTTCAAGGGACGACGGAGGTGACTGAAGATTTGGTCATCGGTAACCATTCGCCAATGTCAAACGGTGACACCCCTCGGGCGGTGACCCTCCGCCTTTAAATGTCAAACGGTGACACCCCTCGGGGCGGTGATCCGTGGCCGCTGGTCGGTCTCCGGGTATCAAACGCTCACAGCCCGGGGCAGCGACCCGGGCTGTAGCAGCGGCCCTGTTTCGGCGGCGCAATCTACCTAAATCCCAGTAGCTGTCGCACGGAGGGACGCGGTCAAAACTCGCACGGAGGGACGCGGTCAAAACCAGAACGTGAACGGAGACGTCAACAGTTTATGCTGCTTCCGTCAGAAAATAAGAGAGCACAAGCAAAGTCTATTCGGAATTCAGATTCCTGTCATAGTTTAAGTTTAAGTTTAGATTAATGGACTGTCATTAGACTAGGTCTATTCTTGCGTCCATTTCATTGTCTTGTATCAAGTCTTCATCTTGGGTCTTCAATGACTCGAGCATATGCAGACGAGAGGGAGCGTGGGATACTAAGCACTAAGCCAGGGTATAGAATGCTTGTTTGCGCAGGGGTGTGGGAGCCGGTTTTCTAGCATCTATGTACTTTTCACATTACACATTTAACGTCATATAATTAGCAATCTTGATGATGACCAGATCATGACCATTGACCAGTATTAGTAGCATGGGGGAGTCTCAGAGGCAAAAAGGTGATCTAGCTGATTTTTAAACAAGTTTGTTGATGCAGCTTTGACTGTTTCTTCTGGCAAGCCATTCCAAACATTCACTACTCTGTTGCTGAAAAATTTGGTCCTGAACAAGCGTGCTGACCTCCTCTTCTTCAATTTGAAGCAATGACCCCTCGTTCTATCTTGAGTAGCAACTTCAAAGAACTGGTCTGGATCTACATCTGCTTTTCCCGTCAGGATTTTGAAAGTTTCTATAAGATCACCCCTCAGCATCCTTTCTTTAAAACTTGGAATCTTAAGCTTCTTCAGACGTTCTGAGTATGGCATGGTATTAACTCCTCTGACAAGTTTTGTTGCCCGACGTTGTACTTTCTCAAGTGTTTCAATGTCTTTGGCTGTGTATGGTCCTGCAGCTTGAATGCAATATTCCAAATGTGGTCGGATATACGTTGTGTACAGTATCTTGAAATTGGTTACATCAATTCTGTCAAATGTCATCTTCAGCAGCCTAAGAGCCATCATCCCCTTGTTTGCTGCTTTTTGGCAATGCAATGAGGGCTTTAAACTGTCACTTATGTATACTCCCAAATCCCTCTCTATGCTTGTTTTTTCAATGTCCTTCCTTTCTCCATTCTTTTCTTCCATAAAGTATTTTGTTTTTGTGTTCCTAGATCCACAGTGCATTACCTTGCATTTTGAGAGGTTGAAGGAGAGAAGCCACTCTCTGGACCATTCATTAATGGTTGTTATATCACTCTGAAGAGTTACTGAATCAGTTTTTCCTGTTATCTTCTTGAAAATCTTAGTGTCATCTGCAAACATTTTTATCTCGCTTGACACCAGATTCGGTAGTTCATTCACATATAATATGAACAGAACTGGCCCCAAAACTGAACCCTGGGGTACTCCACTGTCCACTTCACACCAACTAGAATGTCCTGATCTGACAACTACTTGCTGTTTGCGGCCACATATAAATGAGCTAATCCATTCATTGACACTCCCTTGTATTCCATATCTCTTGAGTTTCATCAGAAGTCTTCTGTGAGGCACGCTATCGAAAGCCTTTTGAAAGTCAAGATATACAATATCCATACAGTTTCCTTCATCTACACTCCTTGTCCATTGTTCAAGAGCTTCCAATAAATTTGTTTGGCATGACTTGTTTGATCTGAACCCATGCTGGTGTTTGGAGAGCAGGTCATTTCTATGAAGATGGGCTGCTATTTGTCTTTTCACTATTTTTTCCATAACCTTGCAAGCTTGACTTGTCAAACTGATTGGTCTGTAATTGTTTGGTTTTGTCTTTGGACCTTTCTTGTGGATTGGGATTATCTTGGCTCTTTTCCAGTCTTCAGGTAAGTTACCTTCCTCCAGTGTCTTGTTAAACAATGTTAACAATGGAAAGGCTAAAGTTGCAGCACACTTTTTCAGCACGATGCTTGGTATATTGTCAGGACCCATTGCTTTATTTTCCTTCAGTTGTTCAAGCTCTTCCCTCACTTCTTTGAAGGTAATGTGAATATCTTGTAGTGGCTCGTCATACTGTTGTTCAGGGAAAGAGGGAAGTGTGTCGTCGGGTTCCTTCACAAACACTGATTTGAAGAAGGATTGCAGAACTTCTGCTGCCTCACTATCTGATTCTGTCTGAGAGTCACCTAGCTCAAGAACTTGAATGACAGGTTTCACCCTTTGCTGTGTTCTTACATATCTATGAAGTTTCTTTGGGTCTAGTTTAAGATTTTTTACTAGATCATGTTCATAAGCATGCCTTGCGGTCCTGATGACACTCGATGTTCTATTTCTTTGAGAGGCATACTTCTTATAGTCATCTATAGACTTTGTTTTACAATATTGTTTCCATGAGGCATGCTTCTTTTTAATCTCTCTGGTGAGTTTATTGCTCCACCATGGTGCAGAGGGTTTGGTCTTCTTGTGGTTCTTAATGGGTACAAATGAGTCGATAGCTGTTACTATGGCTTTCTTAATTTCTTGCCACATGTCTTCTACTCCTGCATAATTGAGAAAGCTCCAATCTGTTAAGTTCAATGCTTCACTCATGCCGTCGAAATTGGCTTTCTGATAATTGTATCGTTTCTCTGAGCTTGTCTCTGCCATTTCACTTACAGAGGCTCGAAATGTGAAGTCCCACAACAACACTGCATGGTCGCTTTTACCAAGCGGTTCACAAATGTCTATGCTTTCTATCATGCTTTGGTCATTTGTGAAGACTAGGTCCAAAAGGGATGGGGCTTGTCCTTCCCTAAAGCGTGTTGGACTTTTCACATGCTGGTACAGGTACAAGTCTTGTACTGTTTCTAGAAACCTTGAAGGATCAGAGTTTTCTGTACCATCATATGTTCCAATCTCCCAATTAATTCCACCATAGTTAAAATCACCCATGATCATAACATTTCTGCAAGAAATTCCGACGTCTTGAGTTTTCCTGAACAAATCATTTAACATATCATTTTGCTCCCTTGAGTTTCTTGGAGCTCTGTAACAGACGCCCACAAGTAACTTTTCATATCTTGCTAAACGTAAGGAGCACCAAACTGCTTCACCAAAGGGATGCTCATTCAACTCCTTACATTCCACCACTTCAAATTTTTCATGAACTAAAATTAATATACCACCTCCAGACTGACCTAATGGCCTGTCCTTACGGAATGCCGGATGGTACCCTTGTACAGCGAATTCCACCTTCTCCCAAATTTCAGTGATGCCCACAATATCAGGCTGAATTATATCAATTCTCCCTTGAAGTTCACTATGCTTGTTACTCAAACAATTTGCATTTGTGTACAGACACTTCAATTTACTGAACCTTTCTCTAGGCCTGCTTGGATCACACTCTGCTTGCCCATGGTGCCTCCTCCTTTCGGATGATTGTTCCTCGAAAAATGCAATGTGTATCTTTCCCTTTTTGTTCCAGTTCCTTTCGCAAGTTACGCTGTTTTTCCCTCTCATCTCGTGGAAGATCTTTTGTGATGTATGTGTTGACAAAGCCAAGTTCCTTCAGTTCAAACCTTTTTCTGTACATAACCTCTACTTGTTCACTTCGTTCAAGTGTAACCAGCAAGAGCCGAGGCTTCAAGTCTGCTCCTTCATACCTTCCTAGTCTTGTGACACGTACTACTTTCACAGGGTTGTTCTCCCTTAGCAGAGTTGAAATCATGGTTGTCACCACTTTTGTGTCTTCTTCCTTCCTCTGTTCTGGGTTCTTTGCTTTGCTTTCTGTAATGTTGTGTATGATGATATTTTTCTTTCTTTCTTCATCCACCTTACTTTCCATCATCTTCACCACCCTGTCTGTTGTGTTCTTCATCTCAGCTGAAATGATAGGAAGACTTTTTGTGGCCTTCTGGTTTTCCTGCACTGCCTTTCCTAGCACATCGATGCTACACCCAACTGTCTGTTCCACCCGGTCTATTCTGCTCTGCTGAGCCCGCATCATGTGATCATGTTCACTGCTTAGGCTTTTTACTACTTCTTGGTTGCTTTGAGTCACTATGCCTTCCATTTTGGTTACAGCTGAATGCACAGCTTCTTTTACCCTTTCTTCTATCATGTTCTCAATCCTTGTCGTGCAGGATAGCATAGTTTCCTCTATATGCTGTTCTTGCTTTAGCTGTTTTTCTACCATCTGTTCTAGCTCAAGAAGTACTTTTTGTTGACGTACGTCTTCTTCTTTAGCTTTCTCTGTCACTAGTGACCTCATCATTGGCAAGTGTTTCCTGCAGAAGGAACATATCCAGACTAGTTTGGCATCCTTAAGTAGCTTGTAAACCTCTTCTTCAATTTCCTGACAAGATGGATGGTACCACTCCAGGCAGATATCGCAGGCAATGCCACCTACTGAGTCATTGAGAACTTCCTGCCCACATCTCTCATGTTCATTTCCTTTGCAGGTGTACTTGATCTGACCTTTCTCGGGTTTACTTTTGACTTTCATTCCTTGAGAGCTCACAATGGAATCTCCTTTTTCACTTGCATCACACTTTTTTCCTTTTTTGGTCCTTGATCTTGCTTTCCTCACTACTTTCCAATCTCCTTTTCTTTCTTCATCGCTGCTACCAATGGTGTTGTCATTGTGAAAAATGGAGTCTTTTGGAATTTTATTAGTTGAGATTTTAACCCCTCTTTCCATAGTAACCTTACCTCTAAGTCTTCTCAGTGTTATCTTTGATAGCTTGAATTACTTTGAACTCACCAAATCTACCATAAGATCAATATTTGTTCAATATATACTTAATTCTGATTTGTGGATGCGCCACAATTGTGTCCAGTTTTCTATTCTCTCAGTTATGCCTTCTCATATTTTAAACTCTTTCAAAATTACACCACATAGATCAATCAGCCAAAGGGAATCCAAGAAAATCAGGTCTTCACTCCCTCTAAGTCCTAAATTAGAAAATACTGGCAATATAACCAAGAGCCAATAGACAAGTTGTAAACAACCTGGTTGCCATGACAACCCATAATCATACCCCAACTTTTCATTTTTACACCTTACTTTATGTTACCTATGTAGGTACAGGTCTCGGGGGTTTTAGCGGTAGGTTTTGCACCTAGAAAATTTAGTGTACTTCAGGCTATATCTTCGTCGTCTTAAGCATTTAAGTGTTTAAGATGCAATAGGGTTGGGACCTATCTGCATGCTCTGTATGTTTTGGTAAAATAAAAAAGCTCAGAATTTTTAATGATTTAATTTAAAATCACTTTGTTATAAAAATGCCTAGTTAGTTCAGAAATTAATTATTTGTGGCTGAAAACAACTTGCTTCTGATTGGTCGGGCTAATCATGACGTCACATGTAGGTATATAACTGTCTGTATATTTGGCGCAGTTGAGACATACATTTTCTATGTATTTTCCTATGGTAAATCGGAGTGATTGGTCGTGTTTTCAGTGTCTCTTTATTTTGCGCTGGTATTGCGTGGCTAAGAAGTTTTATCAAGAATGGCATATACTAAAATGTTCCTTTAATAATGGAGCTTCAATATCTGTGAGTTTTATTGGCAAGCGAAAACTGATTTCGCTGTTATTTTATCTGGAAATTACTCATTTTTCAGGTCAATATTCAAAATATTTTACGGGAACAAGTTGGCACTTTTCTTGATTTTTGCACTCAAATCGCGTGCGATTCAACTGTATTGGAACTTGCAAAGAAGCTTGGTGATTAATTAACTGTGTTGTTATGGCACTGTTTGCAAAGCATGGATAATGAAACTCTGCCAAAGACTTAGCTACATAGCAATGCCTCAAGTAATACGCAGGAGGGACAGAATTCAGAGTCCGATCGAGAAGAATCGGTGCAAATGCTACGAAGACCAGGCAGCTCTGATACAATAGCTAGTCGTCTCACTACTCTCACTCCATTAGACCAGCTGATTCCTGACAGCACCGACTCGGATGCAAAGATGGAGCTCATCTTCCAAGCCAGAAACCAGTTCTTTGATGGAAGATGTGATGCTGCCTCTGTCTCTGCTTTGTTGGCCACTTTGGACGGGGCGGAGCTCCGCTCCTTGCGTGAGCGGTTATTCGCCTGTCATCCAGAAATAGTTCCTTCGTTTGCTGGCCGTTCCCTGATTAGGTGCAATACGGGGAGCTGTAATCAGGGAAGTAACTTTCCATATGAAAGGGGTGCAGGTGCACCCCCGTCCCCCATCCACTAGAAGTGCACCCCCATAGGCTAAGCGGCGCCCCACACGCCGCCCCACACGATTAGCTCTAGAGCAGATGGCGAGGGTGATTTCTCGGCTACATTCCATCTCGGCGTCGTGATGCTTGTGGGCTTGGAAAGCGTCCAGTCGTATGTAGGGTAGTGTAGGGGTAGGGTTGAGTTCAATAAGGTTCTTACATTTGAAAGGTTTGAACAACCCGCAATCAGCACAACATACCACAAGTTAAATAAAAAACTACCAAACTCCGCCCAACTGAACTAATATTAATAAACATTATAGTACATTTTTGCCACCGACGCATGTTAAAAAAGTTCAGTTAAATTTTTGTATAAAGGTGGCCTGCTGAAAGCCAGAAGCGCGAGAGACGGTTAATTTCAGTCGATGCCAAAACTCGGAAATGCCTATCAAAACCCATGCATAAAAACACGGCGGTTAATTTCATTATACGGCGGTTTTCTTCTCTTCAAAAGCTCCCTCGGTTGAACAATGCGTTCGATGACTGAAACCTCAATAAAAATCCGGTCATGGAAGCTTGAAGCTTGCTTGTAGCTTGAATAAAGTGAATTGCGAAACATGTGGACACAGGACAAGTGAATATTGGCAAGAACACAGCCTTAATGTGATGACTTATTTCAAATTTATTTCAAAGAGATGGATTAGCAGGTTACGCATAAATTTAGAAGGCAGGTTTCGAGGCACACGTAGTTCTCAAGAGCCAGTGAAAAGAGCCATTGACGATGACCCTTACAAAACGGGAAGAACAGCACTGCCAGGAGCCAGTGTTCGTAGTAAGATCGACGCTTGTTATCATAGCTTCATGGATATTAGATGTCAAAATATAAGAAAGAGGAGAGAACGCAACGACAATTTCCCACTAATGAAGACAAAGCATGTCTCCGCAACGCCTACTCCTCACTCGCAATTACTTCGTAGCATGAATGTCTAATAAAAGTAACAGACGCGTCTCGCATGTTTACCAGGTCCAGGAAATATCTGAGAAATCGGGGATGAATTTAGAGCAAAATACGACGTGGTAGGCAATATACATTTTGTATAGGCATAGTGAGACCAAGTGGTAGATTAATTTCATTATTCGCCCATCGTGTGTTAAAGGCCATGGGCAATAATTTTCATTATACGCCCAAAGCTTTACCCATTTGCTGCCCCCCCCCCCCCCTATCTTCCGTGCCCCTCCTTGAGTCCGAAGCCCAAAAGCAAACTTTCTCAGAGATGCGTTGGTGCTCGGTGCCAAAAAATTACTATAATAAATTTAATTGCCCGGTCCGAATACTATACCAGCCATGATACGGTCGCTTTTCCTCAAGGGTGTTTTCATTGAATGTGCTCGCAGGCTCGCACATTCAATGCGAAAATTGCACTCATTTCATTCGTGCAATTTTCGAAAATAGCATCCTCACTCCGTTCGGACGCTATTTTCGATAAAATAATGTCCTCACTCCGTTCGGACATTATTTTAAAACACCCTTGGGAAAGCGACCGAATAATGTCTGGTATAGTGTTCGGACTGGGCAATTAAATATATATTATAGCCAAACTAATGGCCTAAATAGAAATATATCTCAAATCCTAACAGTTATCGCGGGTGATGGCGCCATGAGTTGCTATTATCCAAAACAGATGCAAATAAACATGTTTGTATGTCCTATGTATGTTTGTTTTAAAAACGTTGCTGCGGCGCTGGGAACTGCAGTCTTAGATCTGGGTATGTTTGGCATCTGCAACTCTTCATATACTCATTAACCCTATTTCGGACGGGGAGACCTTTCAGGATTTTCTTGTACAATTGCCAAACGCCGCGAGACATTCAGCTCATATTTGGTGACTTTTCCTAAATGCTCATTGCGCACATCTCAGCAAAAAAAAAAAAATGCCGGGTCAGGTCAGGTCAGGTAACCAGAGCGGGTTTGTTGACCCCACCTCAGAAAAGTTTGCAAACACGTCAGAGCTTGAGTTTTTCACGAAGTTATTTCCTCTCAAGTTCTCAAAACAGTACCTGCAGTATGTGTCGTTTGTATATCTCAGAATTTTTTATCTGTGACCTGAGGTTAGGTCAGAGTCGTGACCTTTACATTGCAAGCCTATGGAAAAGTATTGAAATGCGACCTGCACCTCGAGTAAACGAGTCAAAACCACCCAATTCTTTAAGAATTATGACAAATTATCTTATCTGTAATGATCCAGGTGCCATTTACTGACAAGGACACCGGAGAGGGTTATCTGAGCCGAGATCATGTGAGGTGATATCTACCATACATCAATGCTCACAATACTTACAATATTGACAATGCTTTTGCTTACAACACTTACAATACTTACGATGAGACCAGCAAGCACTCTGCCGTTACAGTTCTAACTTCTGTTTCGAAAAACGACGTTACACACATTCGCTGCCAGCATAACATGTATTGTTTGACAGTAACAAAATACAATTGACATCTGAACCCCAAACGGACCGCCATCCACTCAAATTTTATAACCCTGACCGGTCAGGTGGCGAATGGAGGTCATTTCCTGGGCATTACACTCAGCCCTTGCACAAAATATCTCACCTCACAGTGATCATTACAACAATAGCACCGACTTGATAGTGGATTTCAAAGTACTTGCATCAGCTCTTCCTGCTATTGCAGACGATCATCTCCTCAGGGTACCTAATGTTGTTCGGGACATGAACGAAGATCGTTTTCGGAGTTTCATAAGTGCTACTGCAACAGCCTGGCACAAAACAGGACTTGTACGCTCTTCTCTGCACTTTGCCCTTCAGTATATCACAAAAGAATTGTTTAGAATCCATCTTACGCTTCTTTCACAGTCTCCCTTGCCACCGTAGGGCGTAGATAGATTGCTGTTGCTGGTAAGTTAAGGCACGGTAGATAGAAATTACCTCGGTTCTCAACGCCTTAAGTTATTTTCATAAAAAAGAACAAATAAATGATCAATAAGATGACAGGAATGTAAACATTTTAATCGTAAAGTAGTCCAAATATTGGAATGAGCTTTTGCTTTTCAGCATCCTCCGATTCATCATCTTTATCATTTGAAAATTCGAGGTACATAAAATGTTTATCACGCGCTCATGTTAAGTGGGAATATAGTACACGGCCGACACATCAATTTTTGACACTGAACATTTCATCCGTAAATGTTTTAGCATAATTTAAAGTTAAAAACAGCGCGAATGGCAGAGTGAAGCAAACAACAACTTTCACCCATTGATATAACATGTAATCTGTGGTGCGCCAGATGCGCCATTATTTGTCAACCGCAGAAGGTGACATGTGACGTAACAGCATCAAGATCATCTTTTTTCAAGAACTTTTCAAAACAAGTTTCCTATCTTTCTTCCCCCATTTCTCTCAGCTTATTGATTTTATGAGGCAATGGTATGCACCATAAATTCTGTGAAAATAGTTTGATCATTTTCATGCATTCTTAAAAAATCGAGTTCCCAACCCCATCGACTTGTTGGTTCACAAGCCAGCCATGATCCTGTAAAATGGTTTCATCGTAGATCGATTAGTTTCTGAGATATAACCGGAAATGTAAAAGTGCAAAACCTACCGCCTAATATCGCGACAGCCGTACTTGGTTTTGATTTACCGTCTAGCTCTGCTCTGACCAGCTCCGAGCTAGAAAATAGCTCATGATTTTTCATGCTTGTCTTCGTCTTGTGCCTTGTCAAAAACAATGTCTTTCCATCGACGCTATTCAGGGCAAAATTTAGGCATATCACCCAAAGCAGAGGCACCTTCTTCACAACTGAAATCTTGTTTTGAGCTAAGGTATGTGCTATGGAATTCGAGTCCAATTCCCAGTTTGATCAACAGCAAAGACAGCAAATCCACAATCGTTCCATTCTGAAAGAGGTCCTTTCTTTCAGGCGGCAAGGGCTGCTGTGCTGGTGCCTGCAACTGCTGCTCCCAGGGCAAGTGCTGCGACTCCAACGACTGCTGCAAGGGCGGAAAGTGCACGTGTAAAGACTGCAAGTGCACTCCTGACAACAACTGCGGATGCTGCTGCAACGGCAAATGCTGCGACGCCGGCGACTGTTGCAAGGGCGGAAAGTGCACGTGCAAAGACTGCGAGTGCACTCCTGCCACCAACTGCGGATGCTGCTGCAACGGCAAATGCTGCGACTCCGGCGACTGCTGCAAGGGCGGAAAGTGCACGTGCAAAGACTGTAAGTGCACTCCTGACAAAAACTGCGGATGCTGCTGCAACGGCAAATGCTGCGACGCCGGCGGCTGCTGCAAGGGCGGAAAGTGCACGTGCAAGGACTGCAAGTGCACTCCTGACAACAACTGCGGATGCTGCGACTCCGGCGACTGCTGCAAGGGCGGAAAGTGCACGTGCAAGGACTGCAAGTGCACTCCTGCCAACAACTGCGGATGCTGCTGCAACGGCAAATGCTGCGACGCCGGCGACTGCTGCAAGGGCGGAAAGTGCACGTGCAAAGACTGCAAGTGCACTCCTGACAACAACTGCGGATGCTGCTGCAACGGCAAATGCTGCGACTCCGGCGACTGCTGCAAGGGCGGAAAGTGCACGTGCAAGGACTGCAAGTGCACTCCTGCCAACAACTGCGGATGCTGCTGCAATGGCAAATGCTGCAATGCCGGCGACTGCTGCGAGGGCGGAAAGTGCACGTGCAAAGACTGCAAGTGCACTCCTGCCAACAACTGCGGATGCTGCTGCAATGGCAAATGCTGCAATGCCGGCGACTGCTGCACGGGCGGAAAGTGCACGTGCAAAGACTGCAAGTGCACTCCTGCCAACAACTGCGGATGCTGCTGCAACGGCAAATGCTGCGACGCCGGCGACTGCTGCAAGGACGGAAAGTGCACGTGCAAAGACTGCAAGTGCACTCCTGACAAAAACTGCGGATGCTGCTGTAATGGCAAATGCTGCAACTCCGGCGACTGCTGCAAGGGCGGAAAGTGCACGTGCAAAGACTGCAAGTGCACTCCTGACAACAACTGCGGATGTTGCGACTCCAGCGACTGCTGCAAGGGCGGAAAGTGCGCTTGCAAAGACTGCAAGTGCACTCCTGCCAAAAACTGCGGATGCTGCTGCAATGGCAAATGCTGCAATTCCGGCGACTGCTGCAGCGGTGGAAAGTGCACGTGCAAAGACTGCAAGTGCTCTCCTGACAACAACTGCGGTTGCTGCTGCAACGGCAAATGCTGCGACTCCGGCGACTGCTGCAAGGGCGGAAAGTGCACGTGCAAAGACTGCAAGTGCACTCCCGACAACAACTGCGGATGCTGCTGCAACGGCAAATGCTGCGACGCCGGCGACTGCTGCAAGGGCGGAAAGTGCACGTGCAAAGACTGCAAGTGCACTCCTGACAACAACTGCGGATGCTGCTGCAATGGCAAATGCTGCAATGCCGGCGACTGCTGCAAGGGCGGAAAGTGCACGTGCAAAGACTGCAAGTGCACTCCTGCCAACAACTGCGGATGCTGCTGCAACGGCAAATGCTGCGACGCCGGCGACTGCTGCAAGGGCGGAAAGTGCACGTGCAAAGACTGCAAGTGCACTCCTGACAACAACTGCGGATGCTGCTGCAACGGCAAATGCTGCGACTCCGGCGACTGCTGCAAGGGCGGAAAGTGCACGTGCAAGGACTGCAAGTGCACTCCTGACAACAACTGCGGATGCTGCTGCAACGGCAAATGCTGCGACTCCGGCGACTGCTGCAAGGGCGGAAAGTGCACGTGCAAGGACTGCAAGTGCACTCCTGACAAAAACTGCGGATGCTGCTGCAACGGCAAATGCTGCGACGCCGGCGACTGCTGCACGGGCGGAAAGTGCACGTGCAAGGACTGCAAGTGCACTCCTGCCAACAACTGCGGATGCTGCTGCAATGGCAAATGCTGCAATGCCGGCGACTGCTGCAAGGGCGGAAAGTGCATGTGCAAAGACTGCAAGTGCACTCCTGCCAACAACTGCGGATGCTGCTGCAACGGCAAATGCTGCGACGCCGGCGACTGCTGCAAGGGCGGAAAGTGCACGTGCAAAGACTGCAAGTGCACTCCTGACAACAACTGCGGATGCTGCTGCAACGGCAAATGCTGCGACTCCGGCGACTGCTGCAAGGGCGGAAAGTGCACGTGCAAAGACTGCAAGTGCACTCCTGACAACAACTGCGGATGCTGCTGCAACGGCAAATGCTGCGACACCGGCGACTGCTGCAAGGGCGGAAAGTGCACGTGCAAGGACTGCAAGTGCACTCCTGACAACAACTGCGGATGCTGCGACTCCGGCGACTGCTGCAAGGGCGGAAAGTGCACATGCAAAGACTGCAAGTGCACTCCTGCCAACAACTGCGGATGCTGCTGCAATGGCAAATGCTGCAATGCCGGCGACTGCTGCAAGGGCGGAAAGTGCACGTGCAAGGACTGTAAGTGCACGTGTGTCGACCGCGAGAGCCCTTCGGGTGACAGTGGCAGTGCCGATGACGGCGGCTACGGCTGCAGCTGCGTGTGAGCGCACTGAGCGGAATCCGCGCGGCGAACCACTGCGGACGCCGGCGGACGCGGACGGCTGTGAGCGGAACCGGAGGCGCTGGCCAGCTCCGGTCGCCAGTGGCGGAGGCGCGTGAGAAGCGCACCTCCGTGCTGCTGTGTTCAGGATTAACCCCGGAGTTTGGATTGCTCACAGTACCTCGCAGTTGAACTGCCCTAGGAGATAGATCGCACCCGATTAGAGTCTGGTCACAATCGGAGCGGCGTTATATTTTTATAGCTCGGCCGCCCCCCAATCACAATGCAGCTGAAATGTGAGGGCCGTTTTGTGTATATTGCCAACAGTACTGTATGCCAGCGTGTACGCTTGCCAAATATTACTCGCATGTTGTGGGGGCTTTGGAAGCCCTATTGTGTCGGAGCATATCAGTCGTTTGCGGGTTTAAACGTCTCAACCTGGTGCGCCCGTTAGTATAGACGGGTGAGCGGCTGTTTCGTGTCGGAAGCCATGACAGAGACTGTCCTTGTTGGGCTTGAGAGCCCTCAATTATTATATACTTGTCATATATGTACGGTTTGTCAATAAATGTTGGAAAAATATACCACACCGTCTGTTAACACGCGCCTTGCTGGGGGTGTTTGAACACCCACCCCTGCGGTTTTTCACGAATATCGTTTTGTTTTTGGCACACCTTATCATACAACTTTTCTACATATGTTGTTCGGACCAAGGTCGCTTAAGGTCAGGTCAGGTCACCAGGTCAGGCCAAGTGACCTCACTGCATACAAAGTTTCAATGTCTGCCATATCTACACCGAGTGACCGATCGCTTTGAAAATTTCAGTGATTGATAATAGCAGCAGTATGTACAAAATTAATATCTTGGAATTTTGATATCGGTGAACTAAGGTCAGGTCAATTTTGCGACCTCCCCATTATAAGAAGAAAAATGAAAGTCGCCTCTTTTAGACGAAAGCAATTATAAACACTCTAAAACACTGAATTAGTAGTGTCTTTGACACACTAAACATGAAAAGGGCACCCGTGACCCCTTTTTATGACCCCGAGGTCATCTCAGGTCACCAATGATATCTGACAGTTTTTGGCGAATAACTTTTGATAGAGGCATACTAGAGCGATGAAAACACCTTAGTTATGTTTGGCTCGACGATACAGATCGACTGATATGCAACTTGATCCTTACCGGTCAGGTTATGACCTTGACCTGAGGTCAAATTTTCAAGTTGACCTTTCAAGATCAAGTGATACTTAAATCAACGCGTCTTCACGAGAGGAACACGATGCTGGTAAAACAAAGTTCGTGCAAGGTTTGAGTCAAAAGTTATTGCAGAAAAACTGTTTCCGAAAAAATCGCCTATTTTGGCAGTTGCCCCTGCAGGCAAAACCGTTGACAGTAGGTCAAATCGAGGGAATTACTCAGATAGATCGTTAATAGAGCTAGCAAATGCGCCTTTTCGTGGCGCTGTAGCTTTATTACGTTCCGAGCTGTGCGTCGATTTGTTAAAAATTGTTGAAATCTGACTTACAAATCGGCGAATTTTGGCCTTCAATGACCTCTGGTGACCTGACCTTTAACCTGACCAAAAAACGAAGTGATTTTTTCCTTACTTTTGACGCCTTTTCGAACGCCACCTTTCTCGTATCGTTACGTGGCCCAGGAGACAGGCCCAGCATGGCGTGGAAATCTAGGACCCCCAGCGGGGCGCGGGTTAACTAACGACCAAAGATAAAGATGCAAAAGCCAGATGGCATGCTGGTCCATTGCTCAAACGTCACTATGATTCACAATAATGATCGTAAAAACCACTAGACCGTGTTGAAAAGTCTGAAAATATGGGCATCCGTTTATTCAAATGCACACGGCACACAGTTCGGAAAAGGGTATAGACGAGCATGCGACTAAAATGATATGAAGCATTACAAACGAGTGAAAAACTAGGCATACCCTGCTATTGTTCACAATCGGAATAGGCAATGACAGAAGCAGCTGCACCACAGACAGCAACACAACAAGAGCGGCTGACTGGCCTAAGTGGAACGATGAGAGCCAGCAAGGAACGCAGCGGATAAACGTGAGCACGACTGTAAAATATCGCCTCGAGCGACTTCGAGGGAATCATTCTGAATGAATAAAATGGGTTATAACTAGAGATGTCAAACGGATACCAACTTTTTGGTATACCGACACCAAACCGATACCAACTTGCTTTTTGGTATTTTAATCCTAACGTGTTTGGTATTTTGTTGGTATTATGAAATCTCACTAATGTACCTATAAGATGCCGAGGAATTGGTAAAAAAGTTGGTATTTTCCTCATGTTCCCAAGTTGGTTCGGTTTCGGTATTTCCTCACGATTTTGATTGGTGTTTGGTTTGGTATCGGTATTCCGATTTTCTGTAATTGACATCACTAGTTATAACAGACTCCAAAGATGTTCCATTGTTAGGTGACTATCTTATATGCTTCGTCGAGCATTTAATCTTTTTTAAAGCAATAATACGGATCGCCTGCCAAACCTAGACCGGACGGGTCAACGTCTGTCTTGGGCCGGCGATGAGCCAAGCAGCTCTGAGGTATACCTGCCGCCACGGTACACGACTGCCACCTGGTGGTCAGCCACCGAGGCTCCGGCTCAGCGGCCGGTCACTGCTGCCCTCTAGTGGCTAAACTGGCGACTGATCACCTGCAGAGCTACGTCTAACGGGCGGCTCAATTTCGAGGTTCACTTTCCTAGACCAAGGACGGGTGATATTGTGGTATTGGGACCTTGGAAAAAAAGGTTCCACTAGACCCGTGAACAAATGAATCAGAGACGGTGCGTCGGTGCATGCAGGAGCCCTCCCTCACGGTCCCGGCAGAAGTGGCCCCCGGGCCCCGGGACTCACTGAGGTCGGCAGAAGTGGCCCCCGGGACTCACTGAGGTCGGCAGAAGTGGCCCCCGGGCCCCGGGACTCACTGAGGTCGGCAGAAGTGGCCCCCGGGCCCCGGGACTCACTTAGGTCGGCGAGAGCGAAGACGATGTTCAGCACGGCTTTCTGCACGTTGTACTGCGTCTTCTTCTCCAGCTTGTGGCGCGGCTGCAGCAGCGGCAGCAGGCGCGGGATCACGTTCTCCTTCAGCAGTCGCCGACGGTTCATTCCTGAAGACACAGAGGCAGCGGCGGCGGTGAAATGATGAAAGGGTCGTGAAAAGAAGGGATGCAGCTCTGTTGGAGGTAAAAAAACATAAAATGACCCCAGAAAGACGTCCTCTTTCTAATCGCCTCTAGATTGCATTGGCGCTGCTACAAGTTTTTTATCATAAGAAATGGTTCGGTGCTAATGCCATAAGGACCATTCATATTTTTTAATCCCAGAATGACTGACAGAACACAAAAGAAGCAGCTGCAAGAAAGTTCGGTGTGATGCAATAAGGTAGCGTAACGGCATACCTCCATATGCCCATGATACTGAAAACGACATCTAAGCTATGGTCTTATTAACGAGGTAAAAAAAAACACACACACACACACACACACATTCATAGCGATCCAAGAATAAATGACTCAGTTCCGTGCGCCGCCCGTAGCCACCTCTATGACTCTCTGAACAAAAGTCGGTCTGTCAGCCCCCCCCCCCCTTCCACTGGGCGTGGTCGTTTACTCTACAGAGCATCAGTCCCCTCCCGCTCTCTCCAGGCTGGGGATAGACGTGACCCACCACTGCAGGGCGGGGGGAGGAGGGAGTGGGAGAGGGAGGGGTCACGACTTGGATTGGTCCTGGATCCAGTCCAGCCGGCCAGGTGGTGGTGGTGGGGGGGGGGGGGGGACAGTCAACACTGCAGCCGACTGTTGCCCCTCACACCGGCCCCGAGTGGGCCCACACTGCGAATGGCTCTGATGATGGGTTTTGTGGCTCTGTCCGCGGTAGCGGAGGTTGACGTTGGAGACCGGATGTTATGGTGTGTCCCGCTTCTCACTAAAGTAAAGTTCACGACTGAGAGTAGTGAGGGATGGAGACAAGAGTAAAACAAACAGAGCTTTAACAGAACGGTCCACAAACGATACAGGAGTCAGTATCTTGACAGACGACATATTGTCATGGTTATCTCCGTAGTTAGTTCCCTGTCGGTACATCAAGCACGTAACAGAGCAGAGTATGACATATACGAGCACACATTGTCCATGAAAAACAGCAACGACACCTCCGCAACACTTGGTGGTAGACACACAACAGCACACTGAAACACTCCGCAATAAATAACATCACAGCAATTACTAATGAGAACACCTGCTCGGTCAATCACGCATATAAACGCGGGGTCCTGGCACTCTCACAGTCGCCGCGCTAAATTCATCCGACAGGCCACTGTTTCTGCAGCGGCTCGTAAATAATTAACCAGCCCACCGGATCAGACACACAACGCCCGGTGAGGGCGGCGAGTGGGAGTTATAACTCGGGACGTAACTCACCAGACTCGGGACGTAACACGCCAGACTCGGGACCTAACTCACCAGACTCGGGACGTAACTCACCAGCTCGGGACGTAACTCACCAGACTCGGGACATAACTCACCAGACGCGGGACGTAACTCACCAGACTCGGGACGTTACTCACCAGCCGGCCACAACCGGTGGTCGAGTAAACACGATGGTAATTGGCGAGAGGTGTCCGAGGCAGACGGCTCAGATCCCTCCGCTCCCTCCCCACACTTCCGACTTCCCGGAGGGAGGGAGGGTGGGATCGTGACTGGACAAAACCAGCTACCTCACAGACAGCGGCAGCTGCAATCCCTCCCCTTCCACGCCTCCCCAGCAGGTCTGACTCGGCACAGCCGCTCGATACCGGGTACCACCGCCACCGGCTACTGTCGGTCAAACTCCTCCCAAACTCTCCACTCCGGTCCACTCACTATTTCTGATGAGTCGCGCCGTGCACTCTAGCGTCAGCTGCTGTTTGAGTCCGGACATGTTCCAGAGGTGGGGCACCAGGCGACAGAGGTGTTCTACCGCTTCACCGCGGCCCAAGACAGAGACGTTCTGGTCTGTGGGGCGACCGAGGGCGGGCGTCAGAAAGATCGATGTTTGAGAGCGGAGACGAGAGTCAGTTCCAGCTCGAGCGGGTGTGTTGCTCATATTAAGAAAAAAGGTTTAGAAATAAAACATGCGTGTTAACCGTCGTTACTTGTCGTTGATCGTCGTCGTTACTCCGAAATAATCATTAAGTCAACGTAACGGAGCAAAAGCGTATTTCACTAAGAGTGATCCACTTTTTCAGCATGAAAGTGATACATAACATTAAACGGACCGGCGCAGCGTCACAATGTGCAGCTTCGTCATACAGCTGAACGGACACACCTTCAATCAGCGCCAACGGATAAATGAGCTCTCAGACAGCAGTTCAGCCGAGCGATATCCGACCCCAGCGCTTCCCTAATCCCCTCTCACCGTTTCCGGCGGCCAGTTTGACGCACTGCAGTGCCGGGACGCAGATGCGGCACTTTTGGGCGTTATCCTGGAGCCGGCGGAGCAGCACCTTCAGACCGCCGCACAGACGGAGACGGACCGCAAACCGTGGGTCTGTGAAATAGCACAACAACATCAGAGCCAGTCAGCGCCGCACACGGACGTCGGACAGCGAACCGCGGGTCTGCGGTACATTCAGGAGCGGGTCAGAGCAACACCAGGGGCAGGGATGGACGGGAGACCGCAGGTCTGCGACGGCCAAAGGTTATATCAGAGGCAGGGAAATGATTAGGGCTAGAGAGCTGTTCAGAAAAAAAAAAACAATAAACAAGAGGGGAGACCGAAAAAGCATGAAAGCAGAGAGTAGACGGACTATGCAAATGGACTAACCACACTCGGCAAGGTGGGCGGGTTGGGACCATGTAAATACAAGAGATCCGCAGTGATATGCAAGGCAGCCTGGCTTTGCAGTCCATATTGCGCGACAAAGAGATGATTCAATCCAGAAGCATGACAATCGAGACGCTACAAGGCATTCAAGCTGACGATAAATGATGACTGATAAACGATCCGTATGTCACATAAGGTGCAGTTATATGTTTCGCGACTGACGTCTATTGCCCACTGCGTCGTCCCTGTCTGTTGTGTTTGACAGGAGCCGTTCAATACGTCTCCATCTAACGTTCGGAGCGGCCATAAAACCTCCCAGTCAGTCGGTCGGGCTGGATCGAGCGTGTCGGGGCGGACTCACCCTTTTTCCCGATCTTGTAGAGTATAGTGTAGAGCGCGGTGACGGTCTGGTACTGTTGGCTGGCCGGGCCCAGCGAACGGAGGGAGGCCACCACCACCTCCGTACCGCCCGAGTCCGTCAGACGACGGCACACCTCTCCTGTGCACTCTGAGGGAGAGGGGGAGGGTTAGACGACGGCACACCTCTCCCGAACACTCTGAGGGAGGAGAGGGGCGAGTTAGACAACGGCACACCTCTACCGAACACTCTGAGGGAGGAGAGGGGCGAGTTAGACAACGGCACACCTCTCCCGAACACTCTGAGGGAGGAGAGGGGCGAGTTAGACAACGGCACACCTCTACCGAACACTCTGAGGGAGGAGAGGGGCGAGTTAGACAACGGCACACCTCTCCCGAACACTCTGAGGGAGGAGAGGAAGTCAGACGACGGCACACCTCTCCCGAACATTCTGAGGGAGAAGAGGGGTGGGTCAAGACACATGCCTCTCCCGAACATTCTGAGGGAAGGAAGAGGAGAGAGGGGAGGGTTAGACGCCGGCACACTTCACCCGAACATTCTGAGGAAGGGAAAAGGGGAGGGGCGTTAAAGACACATGCCTCTCCCGAACACTCTGCGAGAGGGAAACTGTGGATCAAAAGCGTGGGGTCAAGAATTATAATTTAAACCTAAAATTTCAGAGGTAAATGACCCGGATAAGTGCACAGATCTGATGCTTTGTTAGACAGAGTTCGTCCATCCACCACGCAGAGCACCATTCAGGCAACCCACATAGCCCTCATAAGGACGGCTGACCTCGGCCGCTGCTGGCACCAGGGCGGGTCCCAGTTCACACATCCCCACTGCCCCCCCCCCCCCCCCCACACACACACCAACCAAACGCGTACCCATAGATAGCTGGCAGCGCGCGTGCAAGGGGCGAACCAGGGCGGGTGCTGACGTCATCCCGGACCGGTTAACTCCAGGCTGGCGAGAGGCGGGACGGGTTGAGGTCTGCTGAGTGTGCCAGCCAAGTGTGAGGGTCGTATCGCACCGTCACGGCTCAGCAGAACTGACACACACCAACCCTGCCGGCTCTCAACAACACCCACATCCGAGAGTCCGCTGCCAGGGCGGGCGCGCAGATGATCAGAGACCACCTGTTCTTTAAGCGTCAACAACGAACCGCGAACGGCGGGGATCTGGGCCGGGGATTTATCGGCCAGTTCGGGGACCCGAGATTTATCGGCCGAGGTAATATTAGCTCGTTTTAGCGGAGACCCGAGGTTGATGACGCTGTTACTGGTCAGGTTATGAGGACCCACTTCACTCGACTAGGTACGCAATGGCAGTTTGATTTTTCAACATGAAATTAGACGTCGCACGTGAAAATAACGTGTGGTTGTAGGTAACAGCCTAACGTTTCAGCTGCGCTGTCATTTCAACCGAAGATACTTTCAACAATGCATATCAATTCAGGCAATAGTAATGTCCAGAAAACCGCGAGCCTACTCAGCTCTTATCTACAGCTAACATTCTGGGGCTCTCTGACGCTCTCTAGAGCACCCAGGCCAGTGAGACTCGCGCAGTTCATTGCTCTGAGCTGAGTAGTTGCCATTTTATCGTCCCACGGAGCAGCCAGAGACGCGCCACGCCGAGTGTGTAGCGTGACGGTGTTTGCACGCAGCTCCTCAGTAGCTGGCAGCGCCGCCCACACCACTCGGAATCCGACCTCGCGTTATACACTCACCACACAGTTACCGCTAATTACAGCTGGCCGTCGTCCCGGTCTCCGCCCTTCGTTCACTGCCCATCTCAGACAGATTGCAATCGTCACTCAGTGTCTTTACTCTTTGCCTCCTGATCACTACTTAGTGTTAATCACCCACTTAGTGTTAATCGCCCCCGCCCACAGACAATCACTATATTCTGCCTCAAACTGCCTGAGGTAGAATCAAACAAGGCAAAGAGTTGCTGCTATTCGATGCTCTGTTTTATGCGACATATTTTAGCAATATGTCTGTCACAGTTGCCGTGACGGATCCACGTCGCACATCCATCCAGCTCTTTTAGAATGTGACGGCAAAACATCCTGCAGTACGATCCGAGTGTGAAGCGTGCCAACTAAGAGCGTCTCCGGATTGAAGCCTCCCCAGAATGTCGTTGTCGTGGAACGCTTGTCCCGTGGTTTGTGTTCCGCGGCGAAGTGGTGACGTTTTAACGACGGTGCAAAGACAGTAACGACGGTCGCCCGCCGGCAAAACAGCCCGGGAGTTGGACCCCGCAGGGTCACAGCGGGGCACAGTGGGGAGGGGGGGGGGGGCACAACAGAACACCGTCACCGAGCCAAGGCCGCTACTCTGCCAGCCTCCTTCGTTACGGTACATCTGTCCGAGCTGCCAGAGCTGAGCTGCCGCAGCTAACGGAGGAGGATCAGCGTCAGGCACACGGTGTTTTGAACACGAGGCTGGCAGCCGGCAGCTAGCTTTCTCGGCCTGTTGTGTAAGTACCGTCCCACACGGTCACCTGTTACGATAACACACACACTGCACTGGGTGAAACTGACGAGCCGGGGAGGCGCGGTGTGCGGCGGGCGCCGCGCCAGCAGATTGCATCAAACAACAACGGGAGTAAAGCGGTTCGATCGGTGGATAACCATCTGAACTTCAGGTAACTTGGCAGCGATCAGTGAGGGATCAGGAGAGACCAGCAGTGCGTGCATTAGACAAAGATTAATGACGTGGGAATGGTTCTGAGTTGACACTGAACTTCAAAACAAAGGGATCAAAAATACAATACTCCGCCCGCAAAAATGTAAAACACAGACAAGACGACAAATGCAAAACACACTCGCCGCAATCAAGCTCGACGGAAGGTGTCAACAAGCGGTTCTCACCTTTGTCTTTGAGACACTCGGCGAGCACGTTGGTGAGATGGACTAGACTCTGTGTGTCTGAGACACCCTGAAACAGACAAGACGTCAAGAGAGAACACAACACCGTCAGCAGAAAAGGCAGTACCCACTGGAGAGTTAACAGAGAACATAGTGAACTCAGAGAACACAGTTCACCGAACACAGACTACCCGGTCAGCACAAGACACAGCACACCGCTGTACGACTCTGACGGACAGACTGCATCAGCGCGGCGGTCAGAACAGAGCCCCGCTGTTGATGGGGCTGTTTGTCACTTCCATCAACACCACAGAGGCCGGCGCTAGAGACTCAGAGACCTCTCTGACGTCTCACTAAATACCTCGCTGAAAGACGAACGCTAACGGGAGATGATAAAGGGATGTAATAGCACCCTGGACGACAGAGAGGCTCGTGGGGAGAGATCCTCACGGCAAATGTTCAGCAAGGGAGTAGGTAGCTTGGCACAGAGAGGCATCTACCTAAATATTCAGCAAAAATATTTCACAAGAAAACATTTCTTTTATTATTTTCCGGTGCTGGCTTGCGTTTTGTTATCAAAATAATTTGCTTCAATGTAGATACACTGCATTAAGTTAAAATCATCTCCTCTTGCTCGGGTTTCATCAGCAGGCAAAATGTTATGATTCTGAACACAATTATAGCTCACAATTGATTTAACCGCATTTTCTGCAAATAATTGCATTGATCACTACAAGACAACAACAGACGCAAACGATTTACACCCCGGAACATCACAACATCAGTGAGTCACCGGTTCTAATGTTACAAACATCTGTACAACTCAAGTCAAACGATATAAACCACCTGTGAGAATTGTGTCCATGACACTGCTCCATGCCAGCGGCCCCCAGCCAAAAACAGCAGCCACCAGCGACCGATATCGATCACCTGTGCCCGGCGATAAATCCATCTTTCGATAGGTGCGGCCGCCCTGGACCTCCCGGCGGGCTACCCACCCAGCTGCGGGTACCGACTCGAAGGAGGGAGGGCTGCTCTGTGATTTACCGGCCCGCCGACCCGATCCACTGGCCCGGCTCCACGGCAAACAGAGGAGACAGTTTGTCGCTGGATGTGCCCGGGGATCCATCACCCCACGGGCGGTCGGGGAGACCCCAGCCTGGCGGCCGATCACAGGTGACTGTCGACGGTATATGACCCACCCCCGGGGGGAGGGGTGGGGGGTCGTCCCCCGGCCGTCCCGCCCTGCCGAGCAGCCTACCGACCGACTGACGGCGGCGGTGTAACAAAGGGCCGCCAGCCAGTCTGTCGGCTCTGGGTGACGTACTCAGACAGCCCCCCACCGCCCGCCGCCCGCCGCCCACCGCCCACCACCCGGGAGCGCGGAGCCAACACAAACCGGGGCGGGCGCTCGGCCGTCCGCCCCCAGCGGCGTCGGTCCGGACGGTAACAGCCCGCCGACAGACCCCGCTGCCGGTGGCGGCCGCGGAGGAAACATGGACACTGGACAGACGGGAGGCGGAGAGGGGAGACAGGGCCGGAAACGGCAGACACGGAGCTGTGGCACGGCACGAACCCAAAACACGGCGCCAGTGATTGATTGAACGAAAATATAACAACTGAGGAAGCTCAAAATGAGCCTACGTGTCTGCATCGCTATGTGAGATGTTTTGACACATTAAATCCCACAGCCGTTTGTAGCACGTTCCACATTCGTCAGTGTAGTCCGCTGAGGTGATACCAATGACCCCGGCGTCTCTACAGTCGGCCCGGGGTGGTGCCAACTGACACCGTCGGGCAGATGGACCCATCACGGCGCCGTCGGTGCCTGTCACTGCCTCTGGTGACGCCGCGGTTTAATGAACTCTGACCCGGGGAGGGGAGTGACACTGACTGAATGGTGTGAAGATGTCAGACTCATCCGGTGATACAGAGGCGACGTGGGAGTATCTGTGAGTTGTGACTGTCAGCTCACATCTAACAGTTTGGTAGGAATTTCAGACAGATCCGCGAAGAATTAGAACGTTTCAAAAAGAATTGAGACTAAGTAAGTCCGCATGGTAGCCAGTGACAGCCACTAGCCTAGATGTCACCCAAAAATATCACAAACGCCTTGGCAACGACGCATGTCCTACAAGCGAACACTCAACAACTCACTCTTGTTGTTGGACCTTAACAAATCCTGCTTATCTAACGAATAGTGTTTGTCTATTTCAAACAGCCTGCGGTTATGTTTAGCACAACAAAGCGACCATGGCCAAAAACTGAATGGGCTCTTGGCAGCGGCGCGTCGTTGTGCTTGGTGTCGGCCAGAACTGAATTGATCTTCATTGATAGTTAGCGACGCATCTCTGTGTGTGCCAGTGTTTAAACCTGCATATTGCTGCGCTGGTGTCGTTGACTGGCCCTCGTAGTGGAGAGATACCGTAGCGCGCACTGGCGTTTTTGACTGACCTTCATGGGGCGACGTAGCGCTGCACCAGCTGACCGTCCCCCGCCAGGAACAGGTCACACACTGACCGGCAGCCCGAGCAGCCTAAACAGAGGTCAGAGGTCAGAACAGCCTGAAACAGAGGTCAGAGGTCAGCACAGCCAGGAACAGGTCACAGACGGACCGGCAGCCCGAGCAGCCTGAAGCAGAGGTCAGAGGTCAGATGACAGGTCAACCGGGAACAGTGCTGGAAATGAGGCCGCTTTCTGGCCCCGGCGTTTTATTCTCCGGGTGGGTTAGCCCCGTCTAGCGCTTAGCCTTTCGGGACCCTCTCTGAGCCGCGGTTGTTTTCGCAGCCAGCCCCAGTCGAGATGCAAAATTAATAGTCACACGAAGTTTAATTGGGGCCTCTGAATATACGAATTCGAAATTAATCGATTCTACAAAACCTTTTTCTTTCATCTACATGCATACATTTAACAGTAACTCCAGACCAGGCTGGTTTGGCTGGCCCTAAATGAGCTTCGTGTGACTATTAACTTTGCATCTCGACTGGGGCGCGCGGCGAAAACAACCGGGACCCTGAGTGGGTCCCGAAAGGCTAAGCGCTGGACGGGATTAACCCGCCTGGAGAATAAAACGCCGGGACCAGAAAGCGGCCTCATTTCCAGCACTGACCGGGAACAGGTCACAGACTGACCGGCAGCCCGAGCAGCCTGAAACAGAGGTCAGAGGTCAGCACAGCCAGGAACAGGTCACAGACTGAGCGGCAGCCCGAACAGCCTGAGGGGAGAGAGCAGAGGTCAGTACAGACTGAAACAGAGGTCAGAGGTCAGCACAGCCTGAAACAGAGGTCAGAGGTCAGCACAGCCAGGAACAGGTCACAGACTGACCGGCAGCCCGAGCAGCCTGAAACAGAGGTCAGAGGTCAGAACACCGGAACAGATCACACACTGA